>NC_081191.1:76639058-77239058 GCF_902713425.1 Acipenser ruthenus | reverse complement strand
CATTAATACCCTGTATCTTTCTAAACAAGGGATTTAGGGGAGCTACCTAATAAACACTGAATCTCAAAATAATAATACTGCACAGTAATTGTTACAGCTGTGTATAATGGTATTTAAAACAGGATTCATTTATCCACCCTTACTCTGGTCCCATCGCAGTCTGTTACGCGACGGATTACTGTACTACAATGGAGATACAGATCTGTCATTGACTAAAGCAAATATTGATACCAAGGAATAGCCATTTATTCTCCATGTCCAGATTACAAAGGAGACAGTGGTGTATGAAAAACACACTAAACCAATATGATAAATCTGGTCATTTTCACACACTGATGTCATACTCCCACTTAAGATATACAAGCAGTATGAACGTGACATTTTGTATAGGCGATTTTGTATCCACATGCTGCTTTACTTAAACAGAAGGTGCCTACTTATACAAAGACGTGTGAAAAACTGCACCGATTTCTTGTTTGTTTCTTTTGCAATGATGGGGGTGACTCACAGCTAAAATACAGACCATTTGATGTGAGCTTTGCATGTGATTACATAAGTGGGCATAATATCACAAGCATTGAAAACAAACAAACAAACAAACAAACAAACACACACACACACACACACACACACACACACTAGAAGAAATTAGCAGGGGCAAGACACATTCCAAGGATAAGAAGCATATTACTTAATGATCAGGCCTAAACTTCACTTAATGGATCACATGAGAGGTAATGAAGTCAGTCTGTAGATCATTTGTTGGGTACCTCTTGGGAGTTGTTCAGACAGCTATAGGGAAGGTCAGAGCAGATTTAGCAGGTTACTGCTTGAATCACTGGTCAATTCGATAGCATAATTGCATTCCTTTGCTAATCAATCAGTTCTAAATTTGAATCAGCCACTTCACGTAATCAAAATGACGGTAATCAAAACTAAGGTTTTTACTGTATCTTACGAGGGCAGTTCTAAAACCGGTGCCTGGACATCTTGCCAATTAATGAAAATGATCGGATGTGTCTCTCTTGCGCATATATGTTGTGATGTGTTTACAGGGCATGAAGTTAAGGTCATGAAGGGCAAAGCAATGTTGCCTTGGCTGGGAGTGAAGATTCAGGGGCACAAAGGCAGTTCTAGGGGGCAGAAAGGCAAAACATAAATCCAACCCAAGGGCACCAAGGTGATTTGATACTCATACATAAAACAACAAAAAAGAAATACAGAGAGCCTATTATGTTGATGAAATTGTAATTCATACAAAACACAAAATAAATGTTTTCTGAGTTATTCACACACTAATTGTTACAAAAATAAAATATAGGTCACTTTTCCATTGTACAAATCAAATGGTATAAAAAAAATCCAATTTAAAAACAACAAACTTTCATAATGAAAAAATACAAAAAGGGTAATTTGGCAAAAAGAAAAAAAAAAAGGTCAGGGTATTTTTACTAAATTCCACACACTACTGACTAATACATGGATTAGACTAGAGGCTTAGATACAGTCTTAGTGATACAACAGCACTAATAAGCGATCAGTGAAGATTTACCCATGGTTAGAGTTTGATAACGATAGTGGTCAAATGAGTTGTTCGGTCTGCAGAATCTGCGCAACTGTAGTTTGCTAACCACTGTTACAAAACCTGTACAAACAACATGGCTTTAAAAAAAAAAAAAGGTTGAAATGAAACTTCGTCAGACAATGAAGAGTGCTCTGCATCACAATGATGAACAGCTGGAAGTACATAATGTTAGATGTTTACATTTGAGACTTTATAGTTTCACAGTTCTTGAATTTTACAGTTGCAAAGGATTTACAGTTTTGTTACAGTGCATTGCTGGACACTTGATTCAGGGGAAAAATACCCAAAAAAAACAGTTTGCTGTTTTTAAGCATACACATTCTAACCCCTTTCGTGACAGCGCATGTTTTACTAGTTAAAAAGCAGAACTAGATAAGGTAGTGAGAAGGTATTACACACAAATAAATGAAAACAGAAATCGATGCACTTCTCAAGATTGTGATTTGTTCACTATTATGTTATCTCTCCTATTCGTTTCATAATGCAGGGAGCTGCTACTTGAACCATGTCATAGCTGCTTGCTCATTTTTTTGTTTTTTTTTGGTGAAAGAATTTGAGCAAAACTAATTATCTACCTTGAAATGTCTATATAAAATTAGCAATTTATATACACTGAAGACATGAAAGAAGTTAGAATGTGTATTGCACTGTTGCATTTTAAAGTACTGCAATTTTAAGCCCGTTCTGTCACAATTCAATTTCATTCGGTCTTTCTGCAGTACTGTACTTGACAACTGTAAGTTCACATTAATAATAATAATAATAATAATAATAATAATAATAATAATAATAATAATAATAATAATTTTTATTATTATTATTATTATTATTATTATTATTATTATTATTATTATTATTATTATTATTATTATTATTATTATTGGGGACAAATTGTTGTGCATCCATTGCTTACCTGAACATTAGGTAAATCCTACAACACTTCGCAGCCGTTTTAGACAGCTCTTCTTTCTTTTTAAACGTTTTTGAGTTTGCACGCGGCTCACAGATGCAAAAATCACACAGTGACACTGCCAGTGAACTGTTCTGGAAGCGCGGTCATATTGAGCTAAGCCTAATAGTGTCCGTCACACTATTTGCCCGTCTTTCTCGTGGCTTAGTGCTGGGAGGTGCACAGTAAAAAGAATGGCAACAATAATACATTATGATAATAAGTCATTTTCACGCAGGACGAGATTAGACAGAGTTCAATTGAATTGTGACAGAACGGGCCAGCTGACGCTGAGCAAGTTTGTGAATGGGTTGTAGATCAGATGTGCTGGTGCTGACGTGTTTATTTGTAATGTTAATAACTACCGCATTTCCTACTCCAAACATTCCCATTCCTTGTGCACTGTTTGCACCAGTCTGTGGTTGAAATGGAAATCTTAGATTAAACAAAGCCAATCCTAACAAGGTTTTTACACTGGAAATAAAATAAACAATGGAAACTAAACATTGCAGTTCACATAGCTCTATAATCTAGCTACTTCTGTGAGTAAGTAAAGCACAAAAGACAGGCTCTCTACAGAGGATGTTTGTTGACACAAAAACAGCAGCAATTTTTTTTTTCTTTTACCAGCTGAATCTACTAAAAAGAACAAGTGCCCCTGAAAACTACACTCTATATAGAATTTTGAAGTTTATCTTAAAATAATACAACACTGGTTGCTGGGCCACTGCAAATCTCTAACCCAGATGAGCATTGGTGAAGCAGAACATGGAGCTACCACACTGCCCCCACTATGACATTAAACAAGTCACTGATTTAAAATAGAAGTTTAGTATTACTACATTTAACTGAGAGCTGGGTCCTTCCTAGTTTCCCAGCACTGAGCCAATGCAAGTGGTATATTCACTGCTGCTTGGTGGTTAGTAAACAACATTACTTTAAGGGTTTGAAGGTCACAGTGTAAAATCGAATTTAGAAAAATGATACAAGTCATCTCTGGCTAAAATTTGGAGTAATCGACGGTTAAAACTGTAACCCAAAATAGCTCTGACCAAAAGGTTCAAGTGGAACAAACAGCTCGATGCAATTAGGTCAGTCAGAGTGGCAACGGTTAGCTCTACACTGAACATCAAAACCGAGTATTCATTCTTCAATTACTTGACTTTAACGACCACCCTAAAAAAAACAAAAAAAACAAACACACATAAAAACAACCAACAAGGACAAGACTGAAGAATCAACTGGGCTGCTAAATGAAGACTTACCAAGCTCATTCTGCATGGGGCCTGGCGGTGCTACAGACTGCTGAACTATCCGTAGTGCAAGCTCAGGTTCCAACAAGGTGAGTGTGGCACAAAACCCAAGCCACCTTCAGTACTTCTACACCAAACAGAGCATTCTCCACCCCTAGAACTCCGACAGGTCCCGTGATGCCTTAATCACTGCATTATCTCAGTTCTCATGTGTTAATTAAACTATCTATCTATCTCAATGGCGATTAGACAAATTCTTTTTTTAAAAAAAACCCTAGCAAAGTTTAAAGGACAATTCTGTAGGACACAGTCTTCAAATTGACCTTTAAAACAATGGCTCTCTTTGATCCACAGCACTTTAAATGTTTCCCATTCTATATATGGACAGAGGGCATTTTTTTATTATTTGATTTACTTATCACAGTAACCTACTGTACACTGTGCACCCACTGATTAGCCAGTGGCTCATGTTTTGCATATGAATCCAAACGGTCAGTACAGAAAGGGGGTAATGTTGTGTTAGCAAGGAACAAGTACCCCTTATTTCTCTTCCCATCATTTGATATTTTAATTTCTGTGTTACGAACCTATCCAACCCATTACACCCAATACAACCTAAATGCAGCAGCCTGTACTGTATGTGTTCAGTAAGTTACAGCCCACATTTGTGACAGTGCTTCTACGAAAGGTCAGGTGCAGTACTGGGCACAGATGATTCCTGAGGTAGAGGGACAGGGTGCAGATATGGGAAATAGAGCATTCCAGGGGTTAAGCATCATTGTTATTTTACGATTTTGTGTTTGTTTGTTTGGGATGACCACTGTAATGCCTTGCTTTTTAAGTTCACAGTAACTTTTGCTTCCAGAAAGGCAAGATCAACAGAGCTGGACATTGACATGTTTCAGCTTTTCTGTTGGCTTGGCAGTCGTGTCTTCAATAAATACGAGCCGTGCACAAACCTATCTGGAGATCAAAACACTGCAGTCTACTGCTGACGATGGGCAACCACTACAAACCCAGTTTAGACATCCTGGGCGGATGAGGGAGGTTTGCAATGCAAAAACACATTGAAAACATAATACATTGATAAGTACTACAGATCACCTGTGGTGTACAGTACATCCCACATTAAAGCGTTTCTGCAGCATTCAACTAGTATGAATATACACATTTCTTAATTTAAGTTCAATAACATCAACAGGTCTAATGTTAATTTTAAACCACCAAACTTATAAAGCTCAATGGTGAAATGCAAGAGAGGACAACACATGAATCTACTACTGGTTCTAAACAATCAGATGGGTCATTAGATGTTGACCTAATCCTCCTCTACCATATTACACTGAACAGCCGAGACACTGCCAGTCCAAACAAAACTGGTCCTCAGCCTCATTATTTCCCTATCCTCTTGTTTTGTCTCAGTACTTGGTTGCATTTTTAAATGATGAAACAATCGTTAATTCCCAAGAAGTACATAACAGAGAAACACAACTGGAATAATCAAGTTAGAAAACAACTGTCCAGTTTACAGTATGGCTCTTTCATGTTGTTTAAAGCAAACTTCCTGTCATTTTTAAGATTCCTTCCCTGCACTAAAAAAACAAGCCTCTTTGTTTCCTTTTATAGAGTGACAAACACAAGTCAGCAAATCGGCCTGAAAATCCCACCCGCCCAAACAACTTCCACATCAGCGGTGAGGCTTGCAGCGGTAACTGGACCGTGGCCAAGACGAAAGAGGCCTTGCAGGCGATTAAGTGCTGATTACTAGATCAGGAATGAAAACAACAGCAAAGATGCACAGAGGTGACCCGCTGTACCCCGTGTCAGAAACAAACTAATTAACCTTCACTGAAAGCAAAACAAGCTAGAAGTGCGGGGACAAATCTGAATATTCAAACAAACATTCCTTGACGTATTAAAAAGGCAAAAAAAAAACATGTCCAGGTCTGTCAGAAATTGTATGATTGATAGAAATAAAAAAATTACTAATCACCTTGCACCGATTTACCACCTTGCCAGAATCTGGACACTTTCGAAAATGTCAAGTAGAAAAAACCTGTCTGGTGTGAGTGATTACTATATTATATATGAATACACACACACACATATATATATATATATATAAAAAATTTGTTTTATAGTTAACTATAGTCTTACAGTTAAGATAGCTCTTAGAAAAGCCAACAGCCCAAAATAACCATGATAAATCAAGACTAGCAGCATTGGTCTGTCTAGTACAGTAGGAGACGATCAATCCAATTGCATCTACTTCACTCTATAGAAGGATGTTGGCCAAACTATGGTATTTAAAAGAGAAACAAAAAAGAGCAATACAGTGTCTGGTGGGAGTATGCGGGGAGAGGGGTGGGATCTCAAGAAGATATTAAATCAAAACCAACAATCAAATCAAACCAAGGGGAGCCTGGATTTTACTCAACAGCCGACAGAGAACACACCTGGCAGCTCTTGACTTTTATTTATCTACAACAAACCGTTAGAAAAGGTTGTGTTGTTCTGAAAAGGAAATAGCTGAAAAGGAAATAGCCGCACATCTGTCCGATTTCTCCGCCGCATGGAATTCCTGCAGTATCTCAATAGGCTCTCTGTTTTATACACACAAGCAAAGCTGGCTGATGCAGCTTACTCAGAAGACCAATGACGAACACTGCAACATATAGCCAAACTGAACACCACAAGAAAGCTCTTCCCCAAACTCTAGAGTCGCTTACCTTAGAGTTCAAGAGGAAGTCCATACAGTATAACGCTCCAGACACCCTGCGAGGTTTGTGCTATGAGCGCAGCCTTCACGAGAAGTCCCCCGAGTTTTGTGTTAAAGTTCAGACAGAAAAAGCAGGCACTGTGTCAGCAGTCACGTGACCAGATCAGCTTGGCAACAGGAAGAGAGAATATTGCCCTTCAGAAAATATCCAAAATCGGATTACTGATTGCCAGCTTGCACACAAACTAGCAAAGGGTTAATGATTAATTGTGAAGGATCGCCAAAGTTGGAAATACGAGCAGGCATCGGTTAAGAATGGTTGTAAACTACTGCTATCTTTATTACGGTTTAATTAACCAACTGTAGCATTACCCCAACTACACTGTATCTAAAAGCTCAGAACAGCCATAATGTAAAAAAGGATACAATTACTACAACAATAAGCCCTCAAGTTAACAGCTAGAGCATAGGCTTGCATTATTCTTTGCATTTGAGAAGATTGTGGGTCTATGCTGGAAAAGAACAGTTTAGCCTAACAATCTCCAAAAGTGACCGATTTTTGACCATGTATACACACATTTCTGTTTCATTTATTACTTATAAACTATAACAATAAAGACTGAGCAGCTGGCAAGTCTAACACCATTATCTCAAGCTGATCTTGAAAAGGCGTGTGTGTCAGTGGTGGCCGGAGGCCAAAAAAAATGCGGAGGCAAAAAACATAAAAATAAAATAAAGGTCCCCTTAAGCCCCCAGCAGCAGTACAATCTTAGTATTGTATTCTGACTGACAACACTTCTCATCATCATTATTATTATTATTATTATTATTATTATTATTATTATTATTATTATTATGTATTTATTTATTTATTTGGCAGACGCCTTGATCCAAGGTGATTTACAGGTGTTACAGGGCAGTACTGTACAGGGTTACAATGCAAGATTAATATTTAAAAACAGTACAGTTTAATACTACTAAAATACAATATGAACTAGGATGCAACAAGTTAGAATTACAACAAGATATATCTAAAATGACATATTAGTGTGCAATAGTGTAAGGATAGTGCATCAGCCCTAAGATCCAGGAACGTGGGGTGTAAGTCAGGCAAGTCCAGTGCATAGTCAGAGGGGCAGATTAATAGACCCCAATTCGTCTGTCAAACGCATTTTCTCCACTAGCCAACAGTGAAAAGAAAAAACAGTAGCCCCTCAGCGGATGTTTAAAAACACACTCTATACAAAATTAATATAGCATTTAGATTTCAAGACCACGTCACTAACATACTTTGCATACAATATTTTCTGAACAAAGTTAAGGAAGGAGAAAGAGAGACTAAAAAATCAAGCACATCCTATCAACTTAAATATTGCACTTTTATTGCCTGCGTAAATTTAAATATTTAAATAATTTAAAGTATTCACACCCTTTGATGCTATGATAGTATTGTCTACAAGGTGCTAGAAATTTCAATATGATAAACCTAATTCTAGAAAAGTCTAGAAAATGCTGGATTGTAGGTGAACAGTCTTGGAGTATAAAAGGGTTAGGCATAAGGTGCCTCAACTAGCTATTAATTTAATTTTCCTTGTCAGGGTATGAATACGTTTGAATTAGCATTTTGAGTTTTGCTAAAAAATTGCTGAAATAAATAATTGTAGACATCTATTTCTTCTAACTTTTTTTCCTCATCCTCAAAAGCAAAACTTTTGCCAAAAAAGTTTTTTCCTAAAATTCTTTGTTTTTGAGAAATTTCTAAAAATGATAAAATTTCCATTGGGGTATGTAAACTTTTTACTACAACTGTGTATTATAAAGCTATTGTATGATAATAAAGCTATTATATGATAGATATTAGCAGCACTTAAAATACCCTGTGGTAGAGAGGAAAGTGGTTTGCTAACCACTAAACTCGATTTCTATCAACTCTCCTTTGTGACATTAAAACTTCTATAACTATGAACAGCAAAGACCCACGCAACGATTAAGAAACAAAATACTTTAAAGCCTTGATTTATATGGCCCTTTATTGAGTGATGAAAGGGAGCTTAACAAGTCCCGAGCGTTGTTTTTGCAAGGACAATCACGGCATGCTCAGCAAATGGATTCCATGTTGGCAATCTGGGCAGTGGAATTGTAGCTGTTGAGAAGAACAGGTTCACGGGACCCTGCCAGCTCACAAAAACCACCCTGTCCCCTGCTGGTGAACAGAGACGTGTACCGCCACTTAATAGAAATCAAAGGGGTCATAAGTCTAGGTCGCAAGGCTTCTTTCACTGCATAACCATTAGCTCCCTTGTGCTAAAATAAAAGGCAGTGGCATCTGGCATCACGCCGACAAGCAGCCTTAGTGGGAGTTCAGTGCCCTTTGTTTCAGAGGTCTGCAATAATCCTGGTTTTAAGCTAAGAGAACAACAAAAACAACAAAAAAAGAAAGAAAAATCCAACAAAAAATGTTAAGTCAAAGCTGTTTTTAATAAATCTCTGGAGGAATGCATGGCTTTCATCAGGTGCTCCTCTCTAGTACTGCTGCGTCTTAGTAATAGCAAGCCAGCATTTTGACAGGACTCTTCATTCTGCACCTGAATGAGCTTAGAAAAGAGCTACAGTTAGGGATGTCATGGTATACCGGGATATAGATTGCCACGGTTTTGAAACCTCTTCTATACCTTTTCTATACCATGGTTACCCAGTTCACGGTTTACAATGGTATGCAAAAGGAGTTCTCGTGTTCGTCTCTACCAGCTCCTCATTGCTGCTTGTCAGTTTTGAATCCCCCCCCCCCCCCCCAAAAAAAAAACCTAAACAAGCAAACTAAACAAGCAAAACAAAATGTCGGATAGTAAACAAACTCGTACAAGTAACTAAAGTTACCTCTTTCCCCCTGCAAACCGGATAAAAATCACCCATCTGCTGATATTTTGGGTATGAAAAAAAATGAAGAGGGCTTTGTAGTTGAGGATGTAAAACCAGTGTGCAGAGCATGCAGGATTTGGGTAACACAGCTAGAGGTGGGAATACATCCAACCTCTTCGCCCACCCACGAGAGTACCACTCGTCCCTGTATGGCAAAGCTCAGGTATGTACATTATTAGTATACTCTTAATCACGTTTTTATAATTAAAGTACACTTTGTTTTGTGTACACGTAGAAGATGCTGCTTGCAATCTATATAGCATGCTTGTATTGCAGGAGCACGTGGTGGCCAAGTAAATCAATGAAGCTAACTAACTTGGTCAAAACAGATTGAACAGTGGCAGTTCCATGAACGTTATCTTCACATTTCTTTTGCCATTTAATGTAAAGCTGAGGAGTTATTCAAATGTATTAATAAAGTATCACCAATACAGAATAGATGGACAGTTCACTGTGGATTATGAATAGTAAAATCAGAGGCAAGCTGAAAAACCTGCATAGCCAGTACATAATATAACTCTTTACTTAACATTATTTATAGCAGTATCGCAATTCTAAACTGCAATTCTGCACACAATACAGTTCAAATTCAAACTGATGGAAAATATTTTCTTTGTAGGAAAAATGTAACTACAGTAAAGCACTTTAACAGCTGTTTTCTATTAGTTGACCACTGTGTATTTCTTTAAATAGCCATTTTACATTATACTGAGGTATGACGATAACCGCGGTATATTTGACGGTTATCATACTGTAATACCGTGACATCCTTAGCTACAGTATGTTCATAATCCAATGTAATAAGCTTTTTTTTATTACTATGTCTAAAACACACCATCATCTGCAATAATACAATATCTGTAGAGGCTAGCAAGTTTTTGGTTTTGAAAGCTTCATTTGTACAGCGTGGCTGGTTTCAGGGTTTTTTTGAAATCACACAGATGCACTAATCATTAGTAACTATTTTCATGGTGCACTAAAGATGGCAATCTGTTTAGTAGTCACCATTTCAGAAACCCATTTGGGATAAATAAGAACAAATTTCCCACACAATGATTCTGCATTGATAGTACAGTGATGCATCACATCTGAGTATCACTGCACTGGGATGTCTTTGCGTAATAAAATAATTAACCTATTTTTGGTTAGGGGACAATTAATTATTCAGGGATACTTAGATAATTAGTAGTACGGTTTAAGTGGGGTTAAGGGGCAATTCATGCCCTGCTCACAGTCCTTTGTCAATCGTATGAAATGGATAACATTTTGGGGTACCACTGCTCCAGTTAGACGGCTTGCTTATTATAAATATTTGAAGAGTTGAGGGATACTTAACCGACAGGTCGCTTACAATCTGTTAATGAGTTTCTTTGTCATCAAGTTAAGTACAAAATTCACTATTATGTAAATTCAGACACAGGAGAACCACAGATACATAAGTGCTGAAAGCTTGCTGATTACTGGAGCAATGTGTTGAAATATCAATCAAAGCATTAACTGTAACCCCAGGCACACTGGTGAAAGAGGTCTGGTGGCAGCATGCCTTCCTAGCGAGCATCTCTCTATTTCTAATTCCAGGAACCAACTCCACCCGTCAATTATGTGACCATGCTGGTTATGTAATGTTATTCCTCACAGAAATAAAAGTTGTGAAGATCAGGAACTACACATGACCGACCTTCTGACAGCGTTGCATTCAGTCTAGGCAGTTTAATTAAAGCAACTCTGTAGAAAGAAAATGTGTAATAAAAATAAAAAATGTGGGTGAATCTCCTAACTGCAATTTAGTGAACAGTTTGTCATCATGTTTAAATAGGTCAGATCAAACATCATTTTCTTTTTAATTTCAATACAGGGCCAGGGGCCTGTCCTGACCTCAAACACACACAGATAAGCAGGAACATTTCAAATCACATTTGTTGTGACATCTGAATTGATTGAATGTCTGAAACAAGTAACACCTGAAAAAAATCTCTCCCAGTTTATTTCCAGTATTACAGGTAACACTATCTGAGCTCATTAATGTGCGGTATGCACAGAAAAGTTATGTTTGGCCCTTTAAACCGGCTTAAAAAAAGTGCTTAAAACGATCTGTGTCTACACTACACAGTGTTTAATACCATATTCGAGAACCGTACTTGAGACCACCTCAGGGGGCAGTCTCGAGTCCTGTTCTAAATTAGATTGCATCAGGTAGTGCGGTTTGTCAGAAGTGCGGACGCTGTAATACCAAACTACATTTTTTGTGTATCCTCCAATATCCCAAAATGCTTTGAGGTATGTTTGGCGAAATACTCAGAACAGACACCTGAAGGACTTGCTATCTGTGCGCACTCCGCACGAGGTATTAATAACAATCAGTAGGGTTATCTCTGTTAAACTAGTGGGTAAAATAACAAAAGCACAAGGTTAAATTAAATGCAAGTTAAAAAGTAGGATCGGGGATGAAGTATTCATGTAATTTGCCAGCTCTGTTTGAAATAAAATTAAGGGGACCAGAATTAGGCTCAGGCAAGATATGAAGGTAAAAACAAAGATTGTTTTGCAATTAACAGATTTTAATTATGAAACAGAATCAATGTAATTTGTTTAAAGGGATGTCACCTGATTAAAAATAAAACCTCTAAACTTCAAGCCCTACTTGTGTGTGCGTGTGTTCGCATTTACTTTTTTCAAAATACTTGTTTTATTTCGTTTTAGCAATATGGCCTTAATATGGGACATAACACATTATTCATTATCATATTCATTCCCACTGTTCATTGCGCTGCTAGGAACTGTAACCGAACTATTTTAATAGTGTGTGTACGCATTAAGCCTTACTAAACTTGTAAAGTAAGAAACTCGCGAAAGCATAACAAGCCCCAGCACAGCACAAGTGTGAAGTAGGACCATATTGACTGCTTATAAACTCATTGAAAGAGGGACGCTAAAGTAAAACAGCAAAGCCTGCCATTAGACTTGGAAGTGCAGAGTGTACTTACAGTGTGAGCTGTAGAAGCCAAGGTATCCTGAGCCTCTGGGTCACTCATGGCTCAACTTCTGGTGCAGCTTCAAACAGCAAATTGATTTCAAGTCAAACCTTAACCCTTTTCTTTCTCACTCAGACTAAGCGGATGGCTTTGGGACAGCATAACCTGCAAAACAGAAAGTGAGTGGTGAGGGTATGGAAAGGATTACCAAGCCATGTTGTTCATGTTGAATCATTGGGTTTCTGTAAAGAGAATATTAGGCATCTGACAAACAAATAGTAAATAAATAAATAAATAAATAAATAAATAAATAAATACATACAGAAGATAATGTCCAAAGAGTTGGCATTGCCTACAACAACACCACATTCTCCAACAGCACCATGGAAAGTCATGATGTCAAATCATTGATTCCTCAGAGTTTCTGAAGACTATGCTGCAAACTTGTGAGGAGTCAGACTGGATGAACATTTTGTGATGAGCACATTCCTGCATGTGAACTTGCATCAAATAGTCCTTAGTCCTACCTTAAAAGCTACTGCTGTGCATACTGGGATATGTATGTCTTTGCCGAGTTTAATCAGAGGTTACATCTGGCCCAGGATTACAATCCCACAATTCCCTGCAAGGATGACGTGTTTCTAAGGAAACAAACAAAGTCAAATCAAAATTAGGGTTGGGGTCAATTCCTGTTTTTCAATTGCAATTCCATTTCCAATTCCTTTTTAAAATCAATTCCCAATTCCAGCTCCTTCGATAGAATTGGAATTTATATTTTAGAGACACAATCACTGGTGCGATTGTTCAGCTGCTTCAGTTTGATGCCAATTTAATTGACTGACAGTGACTTCAATTTAAGTAATGTGTTGCCACTGCGAGAAGCTCATTTTTATGGAATACTGTGGATTGCAATTTTGATCAATGATGTGTTGTACAGTAATTGATTAAAATGGAATTGGAAATTAATTGATTTAAAAAAAAAAGTTTTTATATCAAACAAATAAATCACAAATAAAATACAATGTGTTTTAGTTAGTTTGATCAGGACAGGTTCAATATTAAATCATACTGTCAGATTGTTAGTGATTATTAGAAAACAATACATTGTGTAAACAAGGCCAACTGAGGAAGCACCTTGTTTTTAATCTTGACATTTTCTATTGATCGATTAATCATCCAATCTACGCGATCAGTTAATCCCACCTGTTTGCTTGTGATATGAAATTGAATTGAAAGGCAATTACAGGTAATACTAAGTATTAACATAATGCTGGAGTATTTACAGCAAATGCTTCATAATGCCAGCTATTATTTCATATCAGCATATTTACTTAAAGGGGAAAAAGGGGAAGATGTGTTTGATTGTTTGGAATGTCAGGATGTATTTGTTCATTTGATTCACTCTTGTTTGCACGTTTAACGATTGATTAATTAATTGAGTTTTTGACCAAGTCTAATGCAAGTAAAATTAAATAAAAACGTGTTCAGCCTTTCTTCATCTGACATTTTAACACTCCTAACAGCAAAAACTAACTATATACACTGTAGTTAAATCACTAAGCCAGATTTTTTTCAAGTTTTTTCAGAAAACAATATTAATCTTCTGATACTGTTTGAAAGAAATATGTTGAATAAAAATAAATCAATTTACTTGCGACTAAGATGATATGATAAATTTGTTTTGCAAACTTTAAGCGATTGTCCTTGTGACATTTTCCTAAGAATGGCTTTTTCCTTGGCCTGCGACCATTGAGACCTTCACCATGCAATACTCGACCTATGGTTGAAATGGAAACTCTAGTCCCACTTGTAGCAATCAATCTCGGATTGTTATTAACCTTCCTCACAATTCTTCTACTTGTTCTTGGTGAAAGAACCTTCTTTCTTCCAGACCGAGGGATCATTGTGACAGTACCCAAGGTGCGAAATAACCGACGCCACCGGCGGCAAAGAAAAAAAAAAAATACAGCAAAAGTTGTCTATATGTCCGCACGTCATTGCCGCCGGTGTCCCTCAGCACCAGCACATCTGATCTACAACCCATTCACAAACTTGCTCAGTGTCAGCTGGCCCGTTCTGTCACAATTCAATTGAACTCTGTCTAATCTCGTCCTGCGAGAAAATGACTCATTATAATAATGTATTATTGTTGCCATTCTTTTTACTGTGCACCTCCCATCACTTAGCCACGAGAAAGACGTACTGTACCATTGGTTAATGGTGGGCAAACAGAGAGAGGGATGCTTTTAGACTGAGCTCAGTATGACCGTGCCTCCAGGAATTGTCAATCACACGTGTTCACTGGCAGTGTCACTGTGTGTTTTTTTTCCCCATCTGTGAGCTCCATGCTAATTCAAAAACGTTTAAAAAGAAAGGAGGAAGAAGACCTGTCTAAAGTGGCAGTGAAGTGTTCTAGGATTTACCTGATGTTCAGGTAAGAAATGGCTGCACAGCAATTCGTCCCTGACAATAATAATAATAATAATAATAATAATAATAATAATAATAATAATAATAATAATAATAATAATGTGACCTTACATCATGTACTGCAGAAAGAGCCACTTGTACAGTTTGCATTTCACTGTGTTTGGATCATTTAGGCATTTCACTAAAAAATATCAAACAGCAGAGGGTTTTACATAATAGTGAACTTTGTACTTTCATTTTCAGGCCATTTCTTTAGCAGCTGCAATTTAAATTTGTTTTCGATGCTTCGCTGTCCACTATTTCACAGACACGTGAATATCCTTCAAATAATGTAGACCTTTCCTTTTTTAATTTACAGCTTAGTAAAAGAAAACACATAACGTATACCACTTTAAACATAATCATAGTCTATGATCATATATGGTATAAGGAGATCTGATTCTATGCTTAAAATTGCAATACTTTAAAATGCAACGGTGCAATACACATTCTGACTCCTTCCATGTCTTGAATACATTACGAATTTATAGACATTTCAATGACCGTTGTTGTTTTATAATTCCGTGTTATTCCCCCCTCCCCCCCCAAAAAATAGGTAGATAATTGTTAGTTTTGCTCAAATCCTTACATCAAAAATGTGTAGAATGTGTATGCTTTGAAACGGCAAGGCGCCTTAACAAAACTGTAAATCCTTTCAAGAACTGTGAAATTATATAAAGTCTCTGAAATGTAAACATCTAACATTATGTACATCATTGTGATGCAGCACACTCTCCATTGCCTCCATTGCATTTCTATCTCGAGTTTTTTATTTTCTTTTCAAACACACGTTGTTTGTACAGGTTGTCAGAGTGATGGAGACGAATATAATATTAGTGGGTATACACTGTACAGGAAAGACAGGCAGGACAGAAGAGGCGGAGGTGTAGCGCTATACATAAAAAATAGTCTTGAAGCCCAGGTGTTAAATCTGGATGAAGAAAACAACGCCGAATCAATATGGGTCAGAATAATGGACAAAAATTCAAAGTGCTTAAGAATAGGAGCATGCAATAGACCGCCAAATTCAAATGCCGATCAAAATAATCTGTTATACAAGAGCCTTAGAAATGGCTTTGTAACCCTTTCCAGACTGATAGGCATCAACAACGTTTTTCCGGAGGTCTTAAGGAATTTCTTTTGTTCGTGGCATGATGTGCCTCTAGAACCTGTGTGCTGACAACTTCACTCTGATGGTAAGGGCCAAAGTTAGTCAGATTTATATTGGGCAGGGCTTGCCCAAATCAGGCCTGGTTGTTAATCAAAGTACTCAAACAGCTGACCCTAATTATCCCTTTAATTGGGTTGAGTTAACTAGGGGGGGGGCAATAACTTTTTCACACCTGAAGATTGCATGTTTGATTACCTTGCACACCAAACAAATGAAAGAAGCACAAAACTTTGGTGTCATTTTTCTATCAGACTCCCTCTATATACTACTACAACCCACAAAAAAATCTGACCAAATACAATGTGAAAAATGTGCAAAAATGCAGAAAATAAAACAGGGCAAATACTTTTTCACTGCACTGTACATTAATGACTTAGATTCTGGTATAGTAAGCAAACTTGTTAAATTTGCAGAAGACACAAAAATAGGAGGAGTGCCAAACACTGTTGCAGCAGCAAAGGTCATTCAAAATGATCTAGACAACATTCAAAACTGGGCAAATGACATTTAATAGAGTAAAGTGTAAGGTACTGCACACAGGCAATAAAAATGTGCATTATAAATATCATATAGGAGATACTGAAATTGAAGAAGGAATCTATGAAAAAGACCTAGGAGTTTATGTTGACTCAGAAATGTCTTCATCTAGACAATGTGGGGAAGCTATAAAAAAGTCCAACAAGATGCTTGGATATATTATGAAAAGTGTCTAATTTAAATCAAAGGAAGTAATGTTAAAACTTTACAATACATTAGTAAGACCTCATCTAGAATATTGTGTTCAGCTCTGGTCACCTCGTTACAAAGAGCATATTGCTGCTCTAGAAAGACTGCAAAGAAGAGCAACCAGAATTATCCTGGGTTTAAAAGGCATGTCATATGCAGACAGGCTAAAAAAATTGAATCTATTCAGTCTTGAACAAAGAAGACTATGTGGTGATCTGATTGAAGCATTCAAAATTCTAAAAGGTATTGACAATGTCGACCCAGGGGACTTTTTCGACGTGAAAAAAGAAATAAGGACCAGGGGTCACAAATGGAGATTAGATAAACAAGTCATTTGACGACTATCGTTATTACACTCCAGCCATGGGTATATCTTCAGCCAATTTGCATGAAAATCTACCTTTAACATTCCCATCACTGACATCGCTTATTTGTGCTGTTGTATCACTAAGGTTGTATTTTTTCATGGTGAGCACGGATTTCACAATTTCCATGAATTAGAACCAGTGCCTTGTAATAATAATATCATCCAATTCTCTGTGAAAATCTCAATTTCTGAAAGAATACTATTTTTAGCATTTAAAAATGTACTGATTAAACATTCGCTTCACCAGCGGACAACTTGTTATATGAAATCCAGTTGAACTTGCTTACTCTCTAATTTATGAAACACATGGCATAGAGGGTTTTCAAAAAGCTTTAATTACGGGACACAGACAAGCTATATTTAACTCTTGTTAACAGGGCGACTTTAGTAAAAATACCCTGAATATTTATTTTCTGCCAAATTACCCTTTGTATTTTCTCATTATGAAAGTTTGTTTTTATTTTTACAATGGAAAAGTGACCTATATTTTATTTTTGTAACAATTACTGTGTGAAACACCCAGAAAACATTGATTTTTGTTTGTTTGAATTAACATTTCATCAACATAATAGGTTCTCATTTTTGTTGTTTTATGAATTCTGCTCACTCCACTGAAACTGCTCTCCTGTCTGTCTGAAATTGCCTTGGTGCCCTTGGATTGGATTTATATTTTGCCTTTCTGCCCCCAAGAACTGCCTTGGTGCTCCTGAATTTTCACGCCCAACGAAGGCAACATTGCCTTGCCCTTCATGACCTTAACTTCATGCCCCGAGTACCATGAGTCTTGTATGTCTTGATAATAGAAACAATAGCTGAAATTGGGATACTCAAATGCTTGGGAATATTCTTGTATCCTTCTCCAGTTTTATGACAATAAATAATTTTCTGCCTAAGGTCTTCAGATAGCTCTTTACTTTTTCCCATATTGACTTATTGGTAATGACAACAATCATCCTATGCCTAGCCCTTTTATACTCTCTAAGAATGTTCACCTACAATCCAGCATTTTCTAGACTTTTCTAGAATTAGGTTCTGCATTATCATATTGAAATTTCTAGCACCTTGTAGACAATACTATCATAGCACCAAAGGGTATGAATACTTTTGAATTAGCATTTTTGCAGTTTTGCTCCATAAATTGCTGACATAAATAATTGTAGACATCTATTTCTTGTAACTTTTTACTCATCCACAAAAGCGAAACTTCTGCTACAAAAGATTTTTCTTAATTCTTTGTTTTCGAGAAATTTCTAGAAATTATACATTTCGATTTGGGTATGTAAACTTTTGACTACAACTATATATATATATATATATATATATATATATATATATTATATATATATATATAGTCTAACAGAGGTTAAGACCTCACTGGATCAAGTGACTCCCCCTTTCCCTCTCTCTCTCTCTCTCAAGGTCATGCAGTGAAAAGTCTGTAGTGGCAGTGCTGTGGACCCCGAAGATCTGCTGGCTCTTAGCACTTGGCTCTTAACCATTAGACTCATTTGGCTCACTCAAACCACAATGCATCTTTTATTTAGTAACTGGAGAGTTTTATTAAAGACCTAGTGTTGAGGACAGGTTACAATTACAGTACCCACTTCCCCCCTTACAAGACTTACTGCCATACTCAAGGGCAGCCAAAGTCAGCCCTAGAGTGATTCATTTTGAACAGGCTATTGTTTACATGTTATTAACTTATTAATAAGATTGCCACAAATTCGGCCTGTAGTTCACTAGAAAGCCAAATAAAAATTAGTACAATTGGTTGAAACAAAAATCTGGACTGGAATAGCCTTGGGGGAACAATTATGAGCTTCTCTCTCTGACTCTGGCCTGCAGTACAGTCTAGTTACAGTTGCAGGCAAATACAGAACCAATGACACTGAAACACTCTTGCAATAACAGTGTGTGGTGTCCTAACTCCACAGTCACTGACAGTACCTACTGTATTGTACTCTCTCATTACCAAAGCAGTCTGATAAAGAACATTGTACTGAAGAGCTTAATCCCACCCTCCCCAATTAATGTACCAACCTGCAGTACATACACACACCATCCTACTGTACAATACCCATGCTCCAAACCGAATTGTATTTATTCTTCTAATTTGAGTTACTGAGGTCTGATGTACCTGTATAATTACTCAGTGGTGGAGAGTACCAGAAAGCAGCAGAGATACAAAAATGTGCATTGAAGACTTGGTGACAACAAAACTACGTGCAGCAATGGAAAGGTCCCAAAAGAATATAATTCCGGAAAACACAGTCAAAGCTTGGCCTGTACATTCAGTAATCTAGCTACCAAAGTACTTCACTGTACTGTATGCCCTTCTAAATCCCCAGTTCTGAATACTGTGCAGAATCTCATGTACACCAATGTGAAGCATACAGAGTCACTCTAAAATCGTAAAATATAACAGAGTTTAAAAGCATGCCCGTCTGCCTTCTGTCTTCCATTTAATCATGGTACATTTGCAGAGGCAGGCAAGATAGTCACAGAGGAGTCGATTGATTAGCACCGACTTTAGTATGCGTGCACGTCTCAGAAGGAAAAGGTGACCTAAACAGATGGAAACACACAAAAAAGGCTGCGCTGTAAAAAATGAAAAAAAGAGAAACCTCTTACCTTTATTAATTTAGTGCAGGAGAGCTACTGCTGGCATCATAGTGCAAACCCGAGACCCACTGCAAACCAAAAAAAAACAAGACAAGACAGAGCAGGTTTATACAGTGTGAGCTGTACTGTATTGCAAACACACACACACCCAGCCTCCAAGTAACAACTGATAATTCAAGCCCTCCTTTCTAGATTATATTTCTTCCTCTCTCTCATGTCTCCATGTGACCCGAGATATGACTCAACAGCAATATATTCAAAGCAGTAGTCTCACACAGACTGAAAAATAACATGAGTAAACACATTTCTACACTGTATGAAATCCCCAGTTGCCCATCCCTTCTCCCCCCCAAAAAAATACATAAATAAATAAAATAAGGATGGACAATATATCACAGATGGCTTATCTAATCCTAATCAATGCCAAATAATTCTATTAATAACCTAGTTTTAAAAATGGTGGCATTTTAAAATGTACTTAGGTGCACAAATACTGTGGCATAAGACAGAACTGCCTGCCAACAAGTTGCCAGACAGCTTTTAATGGGCATACAGAATACTAGGTTTAAAAAGATCAAGTGAAGACAACCTCATGACGTCGCCAAAAACAGGGAGGTTACAAACGGGGTGGGACAGACATGTTTGTGAAGAGTATTGACAAAGGTTTCTATTCACCACCTTTGTTGAAATAGCACCCTAGAGATTTCAAGCTGGTTTTCATACCTTCCTTAGCAGAGGTACAGTATCCACCACAAAGGTTCCATTCTCAACCCAGTTATTTAGATATAGTAAGTCTACAGCAGGGCTAGTGTTAAAGGGAACAGGTGGAAGTGACAGCAAGCTCCAATAACTATGCAAGTCACAGGGGGTGTGGAAATCAAAACTGGCTCATAGACCCAATCACAACCTAAATTTTATAACTGCTTCCACTATGGGAGTGCGACACGACAGCACTGTGGGCCCAGGTGTTACCGGCAGAGAAGGAGACTCAGACACAGGGAAAACTTGGTTTAATGCGCTAATGCGCATTTTTAATTAACAAAACAATAATCAAAAACAAAAATAAAAAAGGCACAAGGGCCAAACTAAAAGGTTAAACAAAACACAAAACAGCAGGGCATTCACTATATTGCTATCTCTACACATACAAATCACCAGCATGACACTGCAAACTCACCCAAAACCTTCCACTAGACAAGGGATTTCTCCTTCCTTATATGCCATGTGGCTGGAGCCTAATTAATCATCAGTTAATCAATTACCTACTTCAGGCTCCAGCCACAGTCTCACATGTATTTTGGCAGGGAGGAATTTAACCCCCTCCATGTCAACCTAATATTCCCTACACAGACATTATTTACAAGGGCAGCCACAGGGAAATATTTAAAATAACTCTTTTCTAATTACGCAAATACATAAATATACATGGAACTGTTCTATTCTTAAATACAGTACTGATCTAGATTCAAACTGTGAACCTACAATAAAAACTTGTATTACTCCATGAATCCGACTAAACGGGCAGCTTCTGTCAGCTCAGTACTCTGGTGCACAGTACATTCAGAGCAACATGTAGTATAGGTCTACAGTAAGTGTATTGTACCTGGTACTGTAATGCCAAGAGGGAAACTGGAGAAAACTGTGCCTTCATAATTATACACATCTGCTGGATAATTAAAAACAATGTATGTGAAGTCTACAATTTTAAACATTAAGTTTTCACAAGAGAACAACAATCTGATGTTAGAAGTACAAGTGTAGGGGCTCCCGAGTGGCACATCCGGTAAAGGCGCTCTGCGTGCAGTGCAGGATGCGCTCTATAGCCTGGACGTCGCCGGTTTGAGTCCAGGCTATTCCACAGCCGACCGTGGAAGGGAGCTCCCAGGGGAGGCGCACAATTGGCAGAGCGTCGCCCGGGGGAAGGGAGGGTTAGGTCGGCCAGGGTGTCCTCGGGTCACTGTGTACCAGCGACCCCTGTAGACTGGCCGGGCGCCTGCGGGCTTGCCTGTAAGCTGCCCGAGAGCTGCATTGTCCTCAGACGCTGTAGCTCTTGGCTGGCTGCATGGTGAGTCCGCAGTGTGAAAAAAAAAGCGGTCGGCTGACGGCACACGCTTCGGAGGACAGTGTGTGTTCGTCTTCGCCCTCCCGAGTCAACGTGAGGTTAAATAATTGGCCATTCTAAATTGGGAGAAAATACTAAAAATAATTGGCAACGACTACATTCATAAAAAAAAATAAAAATGACTAAATTTATAAACAAAAGCCTTCAACTGCTGTTGGATAAACAAGTTGGTTGGAGAGCGAGTGGTCCCTTTAAAGAGTTTTCCCTTTTTAACTTCCCCTGGAGTCTTTTCTGATTTACTACAGTAGCCCAGAGCTGTGTTATACAATGTACGAAAATCAAATCACGTCTTAATCATGAGTCATAAGACAAACACTGCAGGATGTACAGTATAATAAAATGTGTTTGCTTTGTTCGCCCATACAAACAAACTGTTTAAATCACAAAAGGAAACACATTAACAAACGCAATACAGTCTGCAATAAAGTATGTGCCTTGCCCCAGCCTTTGCACCACACAGTAGGTCAACTTTGAGATCTTACTGTACAGTTCATGCAGTAAATGTAACAGTCTAACGTAGATCACTAAGCGATATCAGAGAGCCTATGACTGACTCAGTGACCCTAAAACAATAGGGGACTTTAATGATGACAACAGAACACTTCTCCTAACTAAAATACTGTTACAAGCATGATAAACATGTTCTACAATAATTAAAATAAAATAATTTAAGAATTATATTCACTTTAAAACACAATAAACAATTCAATTGTATTAGGAAAACATACTTAAAACAACTCTTAAACTTGTGTCCGCAAGATTTGTTATTAGATATTTGACTGATTAACCTCTCTTGATATTGAAACTGGAAAGCGTATTTTTATAACTTAGATTCATATCTTTTCTATTTTTTTTTAAAAAATTTAGTCGTCGCCAATTTTTTACCCTGGTTTTCTCCCCAATTTAGCATGCCCAATTATTATTATCTGTATCCTCGGCTCACCGCTCGCAACCCCCCCACCGACTCGGGAAACGGCGGCTGGAGCACGCGTCCTCCAAAACGTGTCCCTGCCAAGCCGTCATTTTTCACATTGCGGATCCACAGCGATGCCACCAGACCTATAGTGCCGGAGGACAACACAGATCTGGCAGCTCCACTGCAGAACCACAGGCGCCCTATCAGCCACAGGGGTCGCTGATGCGCAGTGAGCCGTGGATTCCCCTGCCGACCTAAGCCCCCCCCTACCCAGGCAGCGCTCAGCCAATTGTGCGCCGCCCCCTAGGAACTCCCGGTCATGGTCGGCTGTGACATAGCCTGGATTTGAACCTACGATCAGGCTATAGAACACATCCTACACTCCGCGTGGAGCGCCTTTACTGGATGCGCCACTCGGGAGCCCCCGTTCATAGTTCTTTTGATATATTTGAAAACATCAAATAATAGAATTGTGAATATAATTTTATAAGAAATATGAAATTTGTGAAGGACTAAAACCCTATTTTTATATTTAAATATTAATCACATAATGGCAGCGTCGTCCTGTATATTAAGAAATGACTATTATCTAATATGCTGGTATATTATCAACAAAGCGGGGGTGTGGCCTAGGATCTTTAGATATTAATGTTAAATATTATCTTTATAAATATGCACTACAGTACAATCTTTAACATAGATCTCCACTGATACTTTTGCTAGTGGGCCTCTATCAGCATTTTAGAAACGTTTGTCTCCTTGCCTTTTCTGTTTTGTCTGTTTTATTACATTAATTGTTGTGTTATGCCTCAAAGAGGTGAGTATAGATCTAAGTTTACAGGCTGCAGACCGGCAGCTTTGTCTGTTTTGTAAACACATTTTAATTGTAAGTTACAGACAAAATGCCTTTGAATTGTAAATTAAATTATACTTGCATTCTTCAGTATGAACTCTGTAAACCTCCAGTCACAGTGCTTAGGCATCGCCTGGCACTAAAGTCAGTAACCGCAGCTACAGTAAAATATAGGGCAGGTTGTTTGAAATAAGCATTTCTAATTTTGACATCACAAAAACTACCAAACTACCATAACAAGTCCATCACAAACTTGGCAAAGTCTTGTGAAATAATATGGCCATCTTATTCTGCAAAAATATCTACAAGATCTTACGTTATACAAGTTCCCAACATCTAAGGTCATGCTCACATTTGGTTCGATACAAAGACAGTTCAGTGCCTTTGGTTTAAAACAAAGAATCAATTTGCTTGCTTTTCACTTACCTGGAAGCAAAAGCATGGAGTTCATTTGGGTGTGAAATGGAGTTTTTTTTTGTGTGTGTTTTTTTTCAGGACTGTTAATTTGTGTTCACAATGCAATTTGCAAGTGAACTGGGTTTTTTTTAGGATTAGTGGAATGCTTACACTGTCTTGGAATGTGATGACAGAGATTGAGGAACTATTCAGTTTAATTATTTACAATTCAGTGTACTATATCTGGAGGGAGAGCATTCTCTTTGTCGGGCTCTGTCTAGAATTTGGTGTACAACCAAATTTCTAAAAGTCTTCCTGTTTCTTTTACTGACCATATTATTCCCCTTAAACATTTTTGACCAAACTTTGTACAACGCCCTGTGTGCAAACAAACTGGGTTCCCTTGTTGCGAACCAAACTCAAGTTAATTTGTCAAAACAGACCAAGAATACCTATTTTGCTAAGTGAACTTTATTGTTTACACTACCCTCCAAACAAACCAAGCCGAAGTGTGGAACCAATCCCACTAACATAAGCAGTGTGAACACATCCTAAATATCAAAACCAGGGGGTTTATTCTTGACATTTTCTATTGATTGGATGATTAATCAATCTACCTGTTTGCTAGGGAGATGAAATTGTATTGAAAGACAATTACAAGTAATACAAAGTATTAACATAATGCCATTGTAGCAGGTCGATCGGTTAAAGGAAACCCTTTCCAGACAGATGTTTGTGAAACCAATCCAGGTAATGTTTATTCTCGTGTCTCCCGGATATACAAGAACTTGATTATGCATTTTCCAACTATATAAACATGAATATGAAGTGATATGCTTGCAAGTTTGAAGCTGCCAAAGTAACACACTGACAACACGCTTGCACTGCTACCATAGCTGCTCCACTGTCCCTGCAAGCACTGTAATTTGACAGTTGAAAATATTTGCTTACAAATGGAAGTTAGTCAAAGTCAGTCATTTAAAATATGAACTTTGTTTTTAAATGCTGTTTGTGGCGTTTTATGGATTGTGAGAGGTCAGACCTGGCTGTTTTAGTTTGAACGTTTCATCGTTTTTTTTATTTTTAATCAATGGTGTTGACGGGTTAAAAAGTGTATAGTGCATGTGTGTATGATTGTGTGGAATGTTAAGATGTATTTGTTCATTTGATTCATTCTTGTTTAATGATTGATTAATAGTATAATAAATTAACATTTCATGTTACATTAAAAAAAAAAAAACACAACACATGTGCAGCACTGGACTTTTTTTGTTTTATTTTCTTCACATGTAAGAAATCTTGATGCATCTTCCCATACAATATGAGAAACTTAACTTTGTTCTTGGTGCAGGACACTTTAGTTTAACAAATTATTTATAAAATGGGTAATGGTTTGTAAATAAATCCAAATACATAATTATATATATATATATATATATATATATATATATATATATATATATATATATATATATATAATTATACAATTATACTTTATAAATTATATAGGTGTGTGTAACTCTGTAGCGTAATAATCCCACGTCTTTTTAGGAATACTGCTGATCTTCTTACAAATATGCTATACTTAGTACTTATTCAGAATACAGTACTAAGTATTCTGAAAAATAATATATTAGCCTATACGTAAACGTACTGTTTGTGGTATATGGTGGTTATATAGGGTGCCCCATGAATCATGAACACATTCAATATTAATTCAACACAAATGCACATAATATAAAAATACAAGAGGTAACTTTATACACAAGTCAAATATTACATTCCACAAATCGTAAAACACACTGATTAACATTCATTAGTTATGAAAAATAATAAATGTGCTATCGTGGGACACCCTGAATATGGTGCATCTACTGATGTAACAATAAAAGGGCCTATCAATTAAAAAGGTATATTTGAACTTCAACATCTGTCCTATCACATATTGCAGTACAGCACATATTTTTACAATTAAGACATTATTAAACAGGTTATGCAGGAAAGTAATAATACTGCAATATACCTGGGCGTGAACTTCTATTAAACGTTTTTATTTATTATTAACGTATGTTAAAATAATACAAGATTTGAAGTACAAGACAGTTTGTCACACAATGCATTACAGAAAGGGCATCCTTACATTAACTCCAAGTAAACCACAGGGAGGAGCAGTCAGAAGGGTAAAACAAACGCTGAATTCTGTATTAGCTATTTTAACAATTTATTGAAGTGGTTTAATTACTTACCTAACTATTACTTATACAACACAAAGCGTTGAACGTGTTAATATAACAATGGATTAGTATAAAACTGAACACACTACTGTTGTACTACTGCTATGAAAGGAAACCACCGATGATTTTTATTTTTAATCAATGGTGTTGATGGGTTAAAAAGGTGTATAGTGCACCGATGAACTAAGGTTGCACGTTGCAGTCTTTTTGTCTTCATTCTGACATATTGTGAAATATTGGATATACCTTCCAGTCAGTACCCTCCGCCACTTAAGATTTATTTTCTGTGCAGTGTTTTTTTGATGCCGCACTCAGGTAGACATGATTAAATCGCTCAAAGCCCAAAGGTGTGATTAATAAATTCACCATGCATCGATTAAAACTCCCAAATCAAAAACTGTAGTGTGTTTGTTCAGTTAAGTGGGCGACTGGGGGACTTCGCACACTCCAGTGCTGTCCTGTACAGCATCCAGTAATACCGGAGAAAAAACTAAGCAACAAATATCTTTCATGTAAACGTTTCATTTTTTTCAGTAGTTACCAAGTTTTGTTTTAATATGACTGGATATCTGAATCATGTTCTGTATGGTATGGTACAGTACCTGCTTTATTGACATATTGCCAGTTTGGTCACATATTGTATGCTTTGAATCAACAATTCTGCAGAGACAGGAAGGAAGTGGCTTGGCAGGACAGAGAAACACAATTCTTGCAGAGTCACTATACAGAAACTTCATCTTGAAGGAGAACCACGCTCTTTCCATCTCTAGCCAGTCTGGTCTACTTGACTAACATAGTGCTGACAACATGTGACCATTTGAATCTGAATAAGGAAATGCCAGTTTCAGAAAGAGAAGCTAGTTATCATTACGGAAATCACCAGAAAAAATAAATAAATAAATAAATAAATAAATAAATAAATAAATAAATAAATTATTGCCATCACTATCACTTTCAAATCAACATAACAACCATCCACCCAAACATGGACACCAAACATCAAATTGACTTTTTCTCCTTGAGTACAGTATTACTGCGCACACATGTACAGCTGCCAAGGTTCTAACAAAAATAAAGGCAAGTATGTTAGTAACACAATGGCTGTACAATTCTAAATATCTGCAATCTTAGATAGTAGAATATCATAACATACACTCACCACATAGGAATGGAACACTTTGCCAAGTTTCATCACAAATGAATACAGCAAGTGGTTCTTTGGAGTGTGATATATGGAAAGGACATAGGACATACAGGTGGACATGCAGACGTACAGACGACAGGTGCCTCCTGGCACATGCACCCCTAGCAGAAGGTAATAAAAGTCAGTAGCTCAAGGCGTTGTTTCGAGCTTTGCCCATAAAAATGCCTAGAAGTTGAATTTTGTTTTGGAACAGCTACAGTACTATAAGACAAGCAGGCCAAACCCGACAAACTACTTGGAAAAAATTCATCATCTCAGTAAATACATTCTCAATACAAAAATAAATAAATACAAAAATTACAGAATCTACGGTATACAGTAGCACATTTAACATAAAACTATTTTAAAAGATGCATACTGTACAAATGTGAGTGCTGCTGAGAAAAAGAGATTTCACTGATTTTGCTGTCGGAGAGCCAGTGTATACCCAACAGAAAAATAAATAATTCATTACCCTACAAGGTTCTCCTCAGTGTGTCCGAGATATTGAGCCAGCAGGCTAAGAGACAATTTATGAAATACTGTACACTAGTCCTGCTAGGAGAGATATCATCCACTAGGAGAGGGCAGCAGTGTGGAGTAGTGGTTAGGGCTCTGGACTCTTGACCAGAGGGTTGTTGGTTCAATCCCAGATGAAGGACACTGCTTCTGTACCCTTGAGCAAGGTACTTTAACTAGATTGCTCCAGTAAAAACCCAACTGTATAAATGGATAATTTTATGTAAAAATAATGTGATATCTTGTAACAATTGTAAGTCTCCCTGGATAAGGGCGTCTGCTAAGAAATAATAATAATAATAATAATAATAATAATAATTAGGCCAGCTCAATGAATGCCTGAAAAAAGAGTGGCAAAGTTCACCACACTCCTCTACTCACTTGCTACCTCACCTCACCGCTAAACCTCTTCAGTGTGATATACAGTAAGGCTGCAGATCAGTGAACACTGCATGGTTTACAGCTATCAGAAAATGTGTTATAACTGATAACAAACTGATAATCTGCCCGTTTATTGCCACAATAAAATTCTCAACATACCCTCCAGACATGTTTTGTTACAGTAGTGTTGCAGCAAACCACTGTGACAGCAAGGTCTAGAATTATGTTTTCATCTCAGGAACCTGCCTACTCTACCTAACAGCAGTACTGGCATTTTTAAAATCAACATGGTTAAATCTTTGTGTCCCCCCCCTTTGTGATACTGTACAAGGAATTCAAAAGATCCTTCCAATACATAAAGGTCATTGGACCAATGACTCCTTACATAAACAGCTTGTAGCAATGATTCCCGACACCCCCCCCCCCCCCCCCCCAAAGTCCATGAAACATGATTTCCTCCACATGGAGAAACATGCAGGTCATCAAAATGACTTTTTTTTTGTTTATTTAAACCACCTTCAGACAGTACCTCACCATATGTAACAAGTTACACAGCTGCACACGACACCTACCCTGGATCCCTTTTCTCAATCACATGTGATAATGCATCACAAACACTAGTGGAAATACCTCACAAAGATTCCATTAATAACCTATGACTGAAAACACGCTGTATTTATCATAATGGAACATGCACAAACTATAACCTTTCTTTTTTCAATTGAATGAAAGAGCTATAACCTTTCTTTTTACAATGAAATGAGCAGCAGCATCAGTTTCTGTCTTTGTGGTGTTGACTGATGTCCACTACTAGCCAAGTAGAGTCCACTACTGCAAGGATGGATTAAAATGTTATGTGGAGTTGAAGTACAAAAAAAAATGTAATTGACCTTAAACATTATTTAAATAAGAAAATTAAACTACAGTAGAGTTCACTATGGAACAGTGTACTACAGCAGCACTTCACTCACCTTTCTTGAATAATCATAATGTTGGGGTCCACTCCACAAGTTTGTCCCAGAAAAAAAAGGTTATGCAATTTTGACCAGACACCTTGCTGGATGTCTTGCAGGAGAAAGCATCCTCTAGCCCAGCAGTGTAAGGAAGATAATTGGTTTATATACTGACAATAAGACTGTACTGTACTGTAGCTACCAGTCCTTATGCACACTGAACTCTGCCCTGGTCTGGCTCCTCAATAATTCACAAACAAGAAAGCACACACTTAAAGAAATCCCTCAGCAAGAGCTGCCTGTACACACAGGCAACAAGTGCACAGTACAGTATGTGTATGCAGCACAGAAATGCTGCATCCGACTGGCAGCACGCACTTAAATCGGCAGCCTGGATAATGAAGAGGGAGGCAGGATGCAGAAAGATGTCCACACTTCAGGACTGCTTGTAACCTGCTGATCAAGACTAAACCTCTCACTGCAGCGTTTCCACAAGAAATTGGCTATTGGCTAGCTGGTTCCAAACAGTTTGGTAAGGGGAGTGCTAGACAGGCAGAGAAGTCACATGCTTCAGGAATGTGCACACTCTTTGATTTAAGGTAAGAGGACTTATAGCCACGTTTAAAACAATAAAGATGTTTTAATACCAGCAAATATGAATGTGGTAAACTTACTGTAAGTGAGCACTAGAAAAAAAAAAAAAGTGTTTCTGAAATATGACACTTATAGATTTAATCACCATCCCCAGTGTTTCAGTGGAATATCAACATTCATATCAGCTTTCCATGCTTCGCAGGCCAAACATTTAAAATATAATGGCCAGTGCATTTTATAGAAACAAATACAGAAAGATATGCTGCACGCCTAATTCTCACCGTGATGAAGCAAATTTCCCTGCTAAAATGACACTGATATATTCTTATTATTCTCAGAGAACATCAAATTTAATGTTAAACTGTGTCCTACTACAAACTGAGTTACACACACATTCCGTTTACCTGCTTCAGAACTAGTACCTCAGTAGAACTTGGTGTTTCCTTACTGTACTGCTGCCAGTGAATTTAGGGCAAGATATTTAACCACCCTTCTACTCCTCAAAAAATACTAGGAGAAAACTGCTTTGTGCATAGGCAGTTGGTTGTCATTGTATACTGTATGGGCTTGGATGTGTTTTTTTCTGTTGGCTGTTGAATTAAATACTTTTAAAGACAACACTCACTATACAAGCATACTATAACATACTGTACAGTACTTAAGCTGTCATACCGTATGTACCTTACAACATTATTATGAATAAGTGACTGGATTCTTGATCCTTAGAATTTCTCTGCGTCTTAGTCCCCCCCTCAATTTATTTACTGAAATTTACTGAAAGTACTCATGACTTCAAGGTAATGTTTGCATTTTACTTGTCTAAATTGGACAGTAAATAATCCAATGACCCTTGAGATGTTTTTAACATAAGGTCCAATCCCCGAAGGTGGTGTACACCATTACAAAAACAAGTTACAACCGTCCCCTCTCAGGTGACGATTTACAAAAGTGGTGCTACCTTGTACTGTACTGCAACTGAGGTTTGTGGCAGTTACTGTGACTAGACAACACTGTTTTTCTAGAAGTCAACTGAGATTACAGATGGGTAACTGTTGTGTTTCTTCTCTATACACCAGAAACTAAAAAGGTCACACAGCCACACAGTACCAACGATCAATCTTGAATTACAATGATCTACTTTGCTATGAGAGAGAGAGAGAGAGAGAGAGGAGAGAGAGAGAGAATATATATCCATTGTTTAAATTCCAGGACATTCTATTGTGCTGCTGAGGGACATTGCATAGCACTGCACATCAAATGACCAAATGAAGCAGTTCTCCTCAGGAATGACCATAAAATCACCACAGCAGACAAGGCAGCTACAGGACTACAAGAGATGCTGCGAGTTCTGAACTTATTTGGGATGTCATCATTTTCCCCTCAGGTTACACCGTTATGGTTTCAGTTTAGGGGTTCTGTTTTAGACAACAAAATTACAATTTGCTGGGACGCTTTCTAATTCTATTTAATATAATCAAACTTCTTGGTTTTGAATAATCTTCAAAGGCACCAAGGATTGACTCCATGCGTCAGCCTGGCCATAATCTCCCTTCCAGGGATGAAGGCCTTTTAAACTAGAGCCACACAAACTGATTACTCTATTTGGATAAGGTCTACAAGTGAGGGTCATTGGTGTGGATTGGGCTAATTTACCATTCAAAGTGAAACTGAAAAGACACCTGCTTGGAGTTGTGATGATTGCTGTTCTCCACAGAGTCTTAATCCCTGCATATACGAGGAAACATGTTTCTTCAAAAATTGTCAGGAAACATAGTTGGGAAACTTTAAGCAGCATGTGATCATTCCTGCTGCACGCTCCAAAAATGGAGGAAAGCCTTATTGCACTAATTGATGCTGTACTTATAATTGCACTAAAACTTTGTAAAAGAAGGGGAAAGCACAGGAACAGGAACAGAGACAAGAGAGTGGATCCTAAATCTTTTAAATGAGCAACAAGAGCGAGAATATACATTGTTTAAATTCCAGGATATCAATAAAACAATTGTAACAGGACTCCAAACCATGTCATCTTTTGCAGAAGTCACCATCTTGCATAGTCACATGATCGATGACTCATGATCACAGTGTCTCTCCCGATTGGCTAAAGGCAGTTTCTTGAAAATGTTTCTCAAAATAGAACCTTGGTCTACTCAGGAAACAGGCTTCCTTCTTTCTGGAAACACTGAGACACCCGGCATTCACGAGGAAACATTCTGTCGGGAAGCATGTTTCCTTGTGTATGCTGGGCTTAAATAGCAACAGTTACCACACATCCAAGCAGCTGTATCTTCACTTGGAATGGTAAATTTGCCCAATCCACACCAGTGACCCTCGCCCGTGGCAAGCTTATCTAAATAATCATTTTGTGTAGTCCTAGTTTAAAACACTCCCAACTTTCTGTAGCACGCCTTGGCAGATGTACTTTCAGTCACTGTGCACGAGTCCACTGGAACACTCCCCATGACTAGCAAGGAAGTTTTGCTTACAGCGGAAAGCACTTTGATCTGGGTTTGAGTCTAGCAAACAAACAAATACCGAAGTGCACTTCTGAAAAAAAGAGTATGCTAGTAACATAAATCACCTGCAATGGCTTTCAAGAATTTCTTTGTAAGTTTTATCACAATTGGATAAGTGGTTCTCTAGTGATAAGAAAACATGCATCATACAAACAGCCATGAACAAATGAATGAACGTTAGACATGCCCTTGACAAAATTCCAGGTAGGTAACCAGGAAAGCAATTTTATCTTTAAGATACAGTTGGCATTCTTGATAATGAGGATGGATATTACTGTAGGTGGCTACAATTGGCTTACAGTACTTGCCAAAGCTGCTTGGCATAAGGAGGAGTTGATAAAAACACAAGGACTAATGTGTCAGCCAAATCACTGCATGCTGTCCTTGGGATAAGTGTCAAATATAGTAAAAAAAAAAAAAAAAAACTTCTTGCCCAAGGAGGGCCTACAGAAAAATGATGTGCATGTTTATTTTAACTAAGAGAAAAAGCTATAGAGAAAATGGCACATTCTAATTTGAGCAAAAATTGATTGCTTAGTGGGATAGTGTAAGTGCTGAGGCATAAACTAATGCCAGAATTTTTATTTATTTCTTATTATGCATCATGAAGGCATTCATTTACATAATTTTTGTGCCTTGGGTGTTTATTACACATTTTGTATCATTAAGATGATATTTTAGTTCCAGAAAAAAATGGTGCAAATTGCATTTTCTGGACAAAAGACCTTGATCAACCTTTTTCCATGGTGTCTGATTCAGCCAGTAAGCAGACCAGCCAGCTGGGTTGAGAACACCCAGCAGACACACAGGTACTGTAGCAGCTGCACAAAAGGGATGTTCTGTCTAATTCAAGGCACAATTAATTTCAGCTGCCATCACAAACTAAGATGTTTTTTTCTGTTATTAAAAATAAATAAATGTAGCTGGCACAGTACTCCTGGAATTAACTATAGTATTATTAGTATTTTTGTGGTTAAAGATAATGTATCGGGTTCTTGATAATATTAATAACCAGCCCTGCAACAGAAGATGACAGTTATGCTGTACAGAGTATTGTAGGCTTTTAATGTCTTAATTCATGCTTGAAAAAAAATGTAAACTATTAAGAAATCTATCAATATTATATATATATATATATATATATATATATATATATATATATATATATATATATATATATATATATATATATGGCCAAACAGTAGATTTTAATATATATTGACAGGAATTTTTTTTTTTTTTTTGCATCTCCAATATTATAATTTCATTTCTGAACTGTAACCCAAAATCAAACCTAAATCAATATTAAGCTATTAGTATGGAAAAGAAAATGACTGACACTTTACAATATGTAATCCCTTGTAGTCCCTTCAGGGGCTGGGGTTATTACTGCAATGCAGGAAGAAAGTTTGAGCATGGCTGGAGCTAGTCAACTGGACATTATCCACCCCTGGAAGAAACACGCTGTGCATTTCAGAATAAAAAAAACTGCCACTCAATCCTGCACAGCAGAAATCTCTGTATGACTCACTGTATCTTTGAAGAAGGGAATAATTAATAACTAATACACTACTAATAAAACATAGATTAAGGTTACTGTAAATCATCTTTCCTGTTTAATAATTGAGGAACACCAAGGGCACTAGTAACAATGCATGACAATTGTTTTCATTCAGCTTGCAGTGCACCTAACCAGGTGCCAAGATAACTTTGAGGGGTAAGGTAAAACACATTAAAGTAACTGTTGTTCAGTATTCATTACTGAGTTAATGTATCACAGAGTTATAGTACTGTAAATTGGATGAGCACCGATGGGCCGAAAAGACTTCCTCTCTTTTTAACTTTTCTTTTATGTCTCATCATACTTTTCATGTTAATGCAACAAGTGAGTAATATCCTTGTAGAATAGTTTCATTCACCTTACACTCTCTCCTTGTTCATTTGGCTTCACGCTATCCTTGGTAAAGCAGTCCTGCAGTATAGTACTCCTCAAAGTTAGCTGTAGTACAGAAGCTCTCTGAACACTTACTCAAGTTCCTATTGTACCCCTTCTCTGACACAAAGTCAATAAGATGTGCTCTGGGGTGCTGGTACCTTACTGCGCTCAACAGCAAAAACAATTAAATAAATAAATAAATTAAATAAATAAATAAATAAACAAGCTTGTCAGGTCTTCTTATGGGCATTACCATGATAGAGTGAAAACAATTTGTTTTAATTAAAGGTTCAATTAAAGAAGAAAAAGAAAAAGAAATTTGTTCCAAAGACCTGCAGAAACATAATGTAAATAATCTGCAAGCTTAAACCACAAACATTTCCTACAGCTTTGTGGATTAAAGTGTTCTCCTTGAACACACTGTTCCTGTCACAGTCTCTGCTCGTCCTCAGCTTTACTATACTGTACTGTACGAGCTTCTCTTCACAGACAGGGGGATCGTCAATCATAACCTTTATTTCAAATCACCAGTACAAACTGCTTAGGCCTACATTCTGTTTCATAGATTGTGTTTTGAAATAAAGGCAATATTTAAATGCCTTGTTCCAGACTGGAGTCACAGCATTTACAGCACATATGTTATTCATTTCATACGTTTTAGTAAAGTAGTAGCCCAGCCCGGTGAAGTTCTGTACCTGTTAACCAATACTGTATTTTAGAAAATAATTCCTTACCAACGTTACAGCTTCCTGTAGTTTAGTTTTTCAGACTGTATCTTCATTTTGCCTGAGAGTGCTGTTTTTATCATTCATGAGGAAGTCTGGAAATAACCTACAGTACTCCTTGGCTACTCAAACAGTGGCCCTACCGGAAACCTACACGTGATATCCTCCATAACCCCCATTGTCCTTTTTTATTTTTATTTAATGTGCCCAACTATTTGACCCCCTATTTTTTCCCCAATTTGGAATCTCCAATAATCTTTTCCCCTCACTGCAGCAATTCTCCTCACAGCTCAGGAGACCTGAAGGTTCAGTGAGCGTCCTTCGATCCCACAACCATGTCAGCTTCCTCTTTTACACCCAGGAACTCGAGAGCTGATGTCAGCGAGCTACCAGCCTCTGGAGGACAAAGGCCAACCCTACAGGTGTCTGCCTGAGCTCAATGGAAATTTGAATAAAGGCAACTGTGAGATCTATGAAATTGCTTTACAAATAAATTGAATAAAGTGCTGCTACTGGAAGTAACACATTCAAGATTTTTTTTTTTTTTGATTAACAAATATTTATCAAAAGTACTTAAAATAATTACAATACTTCTTAAACTCATCCTTAATATGTAGTCTACACAAATGTAATTACATTGGTCACTACAGTACCTCGGGTATTCTGCATTCAGTATGACTTACTAGCTTAATTTTATTCATAAAAGGTAAAGCAAAAGTAGTTTTCAATTTAAAAAAAAAAAAAAAAAAAAAACACACACACACGTTTTGTAACATCAGCCTTAACAGTATTTACATTCCAGTGGCAGCATGGATCTGCCCTTTGATTTATAAAAAATCCAGGTAATAGATGCTGGGTACAGCTGGGAACAGGGGACGGCTAACATGCCTGTAAAAGCCTATGGTAAGTGTTGTATAATACCTGTGTCTGGTACACTTCTCTCGATTTCATTTTTTTAAGCCTGGCCCCCTTAAAAGGTGTGATGTGCAATAGGTCTTTAAAAATCTATTTCCTTTCCTTCTTAATTGGATTGACTGAAGACTTTACTGCTGTGATGAAGATCTATTTTTACAAGGAAAGAATAATAAATTTACAGAGAGTAGGCTATCCCAAGAAGAACTCGCATGTGGAGAGCAGGGTTTTATGACAGGGTGATCATGTCATATTGTAATTTCTGTGCTGTAGTGAATTAGAGGGAATAGATTATCAAAGTTGTGATAAAATGAATAACGATATTAATCAAATATTCAAGTCAGAACTAATTTGTTTCCCAGTGTTTACATAAGCTTACATTTGAATGAACTACAGGACTCGCACTCCACCTAGAGTACTACAGCAACATCACATGTGCAGAAAAAAATATATATATCAATTTAAATTTACTGTAAAAGGACAACGATATATCATATGTCCTTGAAATTGTGTTTCTGGGCAACCTAACTCAGAACAACTAATATATTTATAATACAGAAAATCAATTGTAATTGCAGTAATTCTAACTATGGACGGTACAGTACATTTCCAGAAGTTAAAGTGTTAATGTTGCGTTGTGAACGTCACTTATGGGAGCTGGGAAGGGATCATCTGAAGGGGTGTCTTTAATAAATCAATACTTCAGCATTTCAAACCAAACAACAATCCTTTCAAACTGAATTTGATGTAACCTTCAATTAATATTTAATGAAAATCGATTGCTTGGCAAAGCCCTACTTGAGTTATTTTGTTACTGGTCTGAACCTCATTGCTTTGGAGTCCATGTCTTTATTTTCACTATTATTTATTCTCAGTTGTATGGTGCTAGAGTGATAATGGTGGCCATTTGTTTTTAAATGGAGCTGCTTGTAATTTTACATAAATATAGATGCTCAGACATCGTATGCTTCGAGAAGTAAATCACAAAACAAACAAAAAAAAAAAAAACTTTGCAGTGGAGCTTTGACAGAGTAGCTCATACCCAAACAGCAATGAACCATGGTAAGCCTAGCCTCCACATTGACTCCGATTATGACATTTAGACTAACGAACGTCAAGAAATACAGATGTGTAAAGTAAATTACTAACAATTAATTAAGATTGGGTCATTTTATATGCATTCTGAGTCCCAAAAAAGGTCAAATTTCAGGGTAATGCATTTTAATTATTATTATTACTTAGCAGACGCCCTTATCCAGGGAGACTTACAATTGTTACAAGATATCACATTATTTTTACATACAATTACCCATTTATACAGTTGGGTTTTTGCTGGAGCAATCTAGGTAAAGTACCTTGCTCAAGGGTACAGAAGCAGTGTCCTCACCTGGGACTGAACCCACGACCCTCCGGTCAAGAGTCCAGAGCCCTAACCACTACTCCACACTGCTGTCCTCTCCTAGTGGATGATATCTCTCCTAGCAGGACTAGTGTACAGTATTTCATAAATTGTCTCTTAGCCTGCTGGCTCAATATCTCAGACACACTGAGGAGAACCTTGTAGGGTAATGAATTATTTATTTTTCTGTTGGGTGTACTCTGGTTCTCCGACAGCAAAATCAGTGAAATCTCTTTTCTCAGCAGTACTCACATTTGTACAGTATGCATCTTTTAAAATAGTTTTATGTTAAATGTGCTACTATATACCGTAGATTCTGTAGTTTTTGTATTTATTTATTTTTGTATTGAGAATGTATTTACTGAGATGATGAATTTTTTCCAAGTAGTTTGTCGGGTTTGGCCTGCTTGTCTTATTATTATTATTATTATTATTTATTTCTTAGCAGACGCCCTTATCCAGGGCGACTTACAATTGTTACAAGATATCACATTATACAATATTTCACATTATACAGATATCACATTATTTTTACATACAATTACCCATTTATACAGTTGGGTTTTTACTGGAGCAATCTAGGTAAAGTACCTTGCTCAAGGGTACAACAGCAGTGTCCCCCACTGGGGATTGAACCCACAACCCTCCGGTCAAGAGTCCAGAGCCCTAACCACTACTCCACACTGCTGCCTTATAGTACTGTAGCTGTTCCAAAACAAAATTCAACTTCTAGGCATTTTTATGGACAAAGCTCGAAACAACGCTTTGAGCTACTGACTTTTATTACCTTCTGCTAGGGGTGCATGTGCCAGGAGGCACCTGTCGTCTGTACGTTTACATGTCCACCTGTATGTCCTATGTCCTTTCCATATATCACACTCCAAAGAACCACTTGCTGTATTCACCAATATCTATTTACATATTTGTTTTGTGAACTTTAGCAAAGACATACCTCATTGGTTTTTGCATACAAATCTTAGAGAAAACTTTTTTAAAATATATAAATTTGTCTGCTTTCTTTAGCCTTAGAAATAGTTTGCTTCCAGGAGCACCCTGCTCCTTTTAAATACCAAAGCGTAAGTTGGTAGGAGCGTGAAATACAAGTTCTCTGAAGTAATGTATTGTCCTTGTTTAGATACACTTTAAATAAATTTGCTGTTTCAATTCACCATGGTGACTTTTTAAAATACAGGTTTAAAGTAAAGTAAAAAAAAAAAAAAAAAAGTTTTTTGCCAATAAATACCTGTCGAATTTAATGTTCAAGTTACATTTCACAACATCCCCTGTTGAGAAAGAATGCGCTCGAGAAGGCTTCTCACGTTGTTGTTGTTGCTACACACTCCTTATATTTTCTGCAACATCCAGAACGATCCTCATTGTCTGCTGCCAGCTTAGAAAAATACATCTGCATTTACTACAATCAAAGCAGACTCTCTTCATTTTATTAAAACCGTGTTGGTGAAAAGGGAGTTTTGATGTTTTTAAGTTAGATGTTTCTTTAAAGTTGGATGTACATTTCAACAGAGCTGACAAACTGTGTTGTTTTAACTGGTTTTGACCTGTTTTACGGTCCTGAAAATAAGTATGTCTATTTTTTTTTTTTTTTAAAGGCTGAAAAACGAAATTAACCTGCCCCCCTTTAACATTAAATAGAGCTCTCGGAGTCATGACTGAGCTCAAAGTTATAATTAACCTGCTCCCCTTTAACATTAAATAGAGCTTTCCATCGCATAGGCAAGTAGTTCTTCTCTCCGTTCAAAAAATCATTCTAGTACCCTTCCTCTTGAAAGCCAACAAATTTCAGTGTGGAACAGCAACACGTTATGATCAGACCTCATTTCTTCACAGTTTTACAAATAGACGCGCGTGAAGAGGGTGAGGCTTAATGTAGTTCACAATGGATGTGGCCTGCTGCAAGACTTCACCTAGCTCAGTGCTTAAATCTTTAGCTGCCAGTTGCTCTCTGTGGATCATTCAGCAAGTCCACACAGCAAACGGAGCAACTCTCTTCACTGAGGAGCACAGCCCTGCTTTGTGACCTGTGAGGCTGTGTGGTCCAGTGGTTAAAGAAAAGGGCTTGTAACCAGGAGGTGCCTGTTTCAAATCCCACCTCAGCCACTGACTCATTGTGTGACCCTGAGCAAGTCACTTAACCTCCTTGTGCTCCGTCTTTCGGGCAAGACGTAGTTGTAAGTGACTCTGCAGCACACACCCTAGTCTCTAAGTAGCCTTGGATAAAGGCGTCTGCTAAATAAACAAAGAATAATAATAAAGACGACACTCTGTCTGTGCAAAAACCCACCATACGATCAAACGGGATATCACTGTCCTTTTTGTAGTCATGTAGCACACTGAATATTTCTTGTGCAGTCTCGTGTCCTGGAAGAGGGAGACAGAACAGAATGTCTTCGAGAATTGCACAAAAGCTTAGAAATGTGCATCACGGCTCCTGAGTGGCGCATCCAGTAAAGGCGCTCCACGCGGAGTGCAGAATGTGCCCTATAGCCTGGAAATCGCAGGTTCGAATCCAGGCTATGTCACAGCTGACCATGACCGGGAGTTCCTAGGGGGCGGTGCACAATTGGCTGAGCGCTGCCCGGGTAGGGAGGGCTTAGGTCGGCAGGGGAATCCACGGCTCACCGTGCATCAGCGACCCCTGTGGCCGATAGGGCGCCTGTGGCTCTGCAGTGGAGCCGCCAGATCTGTGTTGTCCTCCGGCACTATAGGTCTGGTGGCATTGCTGTGGATCTGCAGTGCGAAAAATGACGGCTTGGCAGGAGCACGTTTCGGAGGACGCGTGTTCCAGTCTCCGTTTCCCCGAGTTGGCGGGGGGGTTGCGAGCGGTGAGCCGAGGATACAGATAATAATTGTGCATGCTAAATTGGGGTAAAAATAATTGACGACGACTAAATTTATAAAAAAAATAAATAAATAAATAAAAAGAAATGTGCATCACGCCCCTCAGTGCTCAAATCAACTTGAAGTGCAAAAGCATCTGTGTTTTTCAGACGTTCCACCAGCGTGTTTTTTTTTTTTTTTGGTGCTATCGCCTCAATCCTTCGCTTCAGTGTTGTTGGAGAGAGGTATGGCTCCAAGTTTGCTCGTCTCAGTTTCCCCACACATTATTCTCACCATATCGACTGCAGCAGGCAAAATTAAAGTTTCCCCAATTGTGTGAGTCTTCTTGGCCTGTGCAATATGGTGGCTCACCTCAAATGATGCCCATTGAGCTTGATCAGAGATGGACAAGGACCTCTTGAATTGCACTTGTTGATGCGAAAGTCCCTCTTTCCTGCACTGGAAAAATGATTTTGGTTTCCCCACGTATTCCTTGTGAAAGGTTTCCAAGTGTCGCTGCAATTAATTTGGCTTCATGCTTTTGCTAGATAACACCTTGTGACATATTAGGCATTTCGGCTTTTCTACGTTTTTCACAAAAACACTAGTGAAGCCATACTCAAGGAAAGCCTCATTGTATTTGCGAGCATGTTTCTTGCCCTCCTCTTGTTTTGCATTCATATTAAAATCAGTAGACTCGCTGTTGGAAGATGATGCTCTTCGTAAAAAAAAAAAAAAAAAAAAGAAAATCCATGGCGTTTTTCTATAAGAATGAACAAATCAAACCAAGGTTGGAATGGGGTGTCTTTCAATGAAGTGCATTATTTCATAACGTAGTTACGTGACCGGTGGAGATCAGCAGAGCTTATACAGGCTTGCCTGCAAGATAGGTTGTCACACTGCGCTGAGAGGCTGCTATGCCTTGCAGTGTGCAAGCAGGAGAGATTCCGAGGTAGATTCCCATGACCCCATCCGTTGAGGTCTTTGGGGTCGCGACCCACAGTTTGGGAACTGCTGCCATAGATCATTAACTTTTTGGATTTCTTACACAGTAGTTACAGGTTAGACATTCAACTAATCAAAAGTGCAATACATAAAAAATGGTTGAGAATTTAGTACTGTACAATGTGTGAACTGGTACTAGAAGGCAGTAATAAAACAGCAGTATACAGCAAACAGAGGACAGGTCATGTACAGTTTAATGAAATTCAATCATGGTGATCTGAGGACAATCCAAGCTGATTAATTATTTGCATGACACTTGATGGCAAATGGTAGACAAGGCATTTCCACCAGGTCAACCCAAACACACGTAAGAGATCAGAAGGAAAGAAAAGTAGTATTTTAACATTATATATTTCAACATAAACCATGTAGGATTTTTTTTTTTTTTTTCACGTTACCAGTTTATGGACTAGATACAAAGGGACTGAGTGTTCTTTGTTGTTGTTATTGTTTTTATAGAACACATGCAGAACAATTACCTGAATGCTGCAGCTTGTTTGTTTTTTTAGCTAGGACTTTAAAAGTTAAATCTAAACTTGTTGCACACATCCCTCCACACTGCCAATCACCCAGGCTACTGTATAAAGCTACAAGCATGTGCGAAAACAGAATTATAAAGCAACCGGTGAAGTGTGCACAAAGAAATTTGATGCAAGTTGAATGGGTTAGTGTGCAATTCCTGTACAGTACATCTAAATTAAAATTAAGAACCGCACTGTTCTTAATAACAGTACTGTAGGGCAGCATTGAATATAAGTATACCACAGAATGTCTAAACGTGTGGCAATTGGATAGCAAAGATGGTCTGCGGGCAAAAATCTGTCTCAAAGTGACTTCTATTATCATTAAAAAGACACATTTAGCAACAAGTACCCTCCCTCCACTGAAAACAAACAGCATCGACTGCATTTTACCTCAATCAGTTCAAATAACAGGGTGTGACACTTGTACACTTACACAGTTAGCAAATCCATTTAGAACCCCAATGCACATTCACTGCTCAGGCAAATACAGGATCCCCTTTGTTTGTTCACTACACTACAGCACAGCACTAGTACAGGGTGTGGTCCGTCTATGGTTGGAGGCAACCAGAGACTTCTGAGGAAGAAAACAGCTGCAGTGGATTGTGGGATATGAACATACTTAAAATCAAATTGACAAAATAACCCAAGTTTAATATTTATATCAATAATGCATTATGTTTGCATTTACTATGTTTGCATCTTTTTTTCTGTAAATCAAAAAAGCAAACTGCTGCTAGTACTAATAAGTAACAGCTAAGGTGCATACTGTACACGCGCTCTTAAATTAACCTCCTGTTATTTAAAGTAGCTAAAGCTTTTTAACTTCCATGTTTTTTTTGTTTTTGTTTAGAGAAGTTTAACACGATGATAAATGCATTGTCAGTATGGAGCATTGTCTAGAAACCGAGAACAGGAACTCCATTCTCGCACATTGATTGTATTTTGTAATTGTATTAATCTATGGGATTTGTGTCTTTTGACATCTGCCATACTGTAAGTGAACTTTGTAAAAATAGCACCAAATAGGTTTAAAAGCATATCAGCTACAGTAGTTACACATAAACAAAAGGCCTGGATTCTGAAGGCTGTGTCTATGCTGTGCTCTCCAATCTTAAGATCAAAAGTGGGTGTGTTGTATTGGCTTATAAAGCAACAGTCTCTAGTAGGCGAACAATTACCAGCTTTTAACAAGCAAATCACAGGATATGTCCTAAGCAATTTCACTTCGTATTTCTTGCTGCTAGCTCACTCTTCTTCCTGTATGACCAGCACATTTCCAAGTGATTCCAGCAAACTTCCTGAAAAACATGTGCCTAGACTTAAAAGTAATACAGATATTTTAAATCATGTATCCAAGTTTAAGTATTTAAGCCACATGCTTTTAAATACAGTACTTTTGTCTTGTTTTCTCTGCTGTACCTTAAAGTGTATCTTGCAGGTCAAACACACCAATACATTTCTGTATAGATTTCATCAACAGAAATAAAAGTTTTTATGCGGTTAAAAAATATTAATAAACAACAAATATATGATGGATTTTATGTGGTGTATGGCCTCACCCACTACAAAATCATGCTGGCCGGAATAAAACTGGAAGTTACGTACGAAACGATAAACACACATGGCGACTGCTGCTGAAAACATCCAAGATGAAGTCGAAGGCCCAATTAATTTTAGTGAACAGGGGCCACAACCCTACATTTTTTAACCGCCGACGAGGTAGCGACTAAATGGGGATCGACAAGAAATAGAGTTGTGGACTCTCCAATACCTGTGGTGGATCAGCAACACTGCATGGTGAGTGTAATTTCAAAAATTGCAATGCGTTTGATTACCAATAATATATGCTTCAGTATCTATACTCTGTAATTAGTTTATATTATTTTAGCGATTGTCTGTTATGGCCTATAATACCCATTTTTGTCACATTTGTTCAGTGATCACAGGCCACAGACTCACAGAACAGCAGACCACTGACAGTGACACTGTGAAATCTTTTCAAAGACGATAAATGACAAACATTACAATAATGTACAGTAGACATAAGGACTGATAAGATGGCATTATATAAAGCAGATACGACAACTTCAGCAATGAATATGGAAAAATAAACATTTCTTAACTCGCCATTACGGCAGTGGTACAAACTTTCTGATGCAGTAAGGTCTGGTTGCAGCGGTGAACTGGGATAAAAATAATAATTGTGCATTACAAATTGAGGAGAAAACCAAGGTAAAAACCATTGGCGACGTCTAAATAAAAAAAAAAAAGTGTTTAATATTTAGTTATATATTGTATGAGTGTGTATATAATGGAGTAAAATTAAGGGCATGAATATTAGGTCAGGGGGTCAATAAAAGAAAAAAAAGATGGTTGTTTAAACAAAGAGAGAGGCGTGGACCATGTGGTCATGTAGGATACTGCTATAACTGATACCATAGTCTTTATTTTTAATCTTGAAAGTATCATCAAGCATGGAAATAAGACTCCCCTTGCATAGTGTTTTTTTTTTTTGTTTGTTTGTTTTTTTTAATTCTTTTTATTTTCTTAATTTAGTTGTTGCCAATGATTTTACCCCAGTTTTTTCCCCAATTTGGAATCGCCAGTGGTGTTATTATTAATCCCGCTTCACCGCTGCAACCCCCAGGCGACTCGGGAAACGGCAGCTGACACACGCGCCCTCTGAAACATGTCCCTGCCAAGCTGTCTTTTTTCACTCTGCGGATCCACAGTGAAACTATAAGACCTACAGTGCCGGAGGACAACACAGATCTGAATGGCTCCACAGCAGACCCGCAGGCACCGTATCAGCCACAGGAGTCGCTGGCGCGCAGTGAACCGTGGATTACCCTGCTGACCTAAGCCCACCCTACCTGGAGTGGCGCTCGGCCAAATTGTGCGCCACCCCCTAGGAACCCCTGGTCACGGTCGGCAATGACATAACCTGGATTCGAACCTGCGATCTCCAGGCTATAGGGTGCATCCTGCACTCCATGCGGAGCGCCTTTACTGGATGCTCCACTCGGGAGCCCGAAGGTACATAACCTCTGGATTATTTATTATTTTTGACACTGTTTGCACATTTTGGATGTGTTTTGACATGGCCCGACGTACACTATTCTATTGGGACTTATTTACAATATATTTCTGCACTTTATGGACTATACAGGACGTACGTTATGCTGAACTGTTTTTAAAAACTGCCCTTCCTATTGATGTACTATTGGCCTCTGCATCTTATTTTTAAGTAAAGCTTTTGAAATGGCACCCTAATTGTAACTGAATTACTACTACTCTGCATACAACACTGCCATAGGAAGTGACTTGAACCCTGAGTTTTCAAATATATTGATAGGTCTGCGGGATAACCACACTTGGCTCCACGACATGTACACACAATAATTAAAGTCTCTATATAATTTTAAAAGTGAGTGCCGATATTATGACCGTAAGTTTCTGTCAAAAATAGTAATGTAACTGAAATACTGTAACTTACTCATTAGGTAAGCAAGGAAATTAAGAAACAGACAACCCACAGTCCACAAAATGATTTCCTGAGTGGGCGTTCAGTAGCAGTTGTTTTGTCCCCGCCTGTGTTGTTTTAGGTGACAGGAATTTTTCAGCAGCACGATAATTCTTAAAAATTGCATCACAACTTCTTCATAATCCCTTTGATACTTGATCTCTTTTCAGTCCACTGTTTTCCACATGATCACTGCAGCTTTTATCCATTTTCATTACTGTATACTGTACTCAATACGCACTTTCGCAACAGCCTTGACTTGACAGGGTGAGTTGTATTTTTCAAATCTTATTTTCATAAAAAAAAAAAATCTTACCTTGGGCTACCGGTGTGTGTGTGTGTGTGTTTATGGTAGTTTCCTATAAAACCTCAATGAATATAGTTATTAAAATATATATATATATATATATATATATATATATATATATATATATATATATATATATATAAATCTGACTTGCACTGAAGGTACCGCATCTGACTTCAACCTGACTCGTTGCTTGCTTCTAAATCCCATGCTATATTCAAGTAAGTTGTCCTCCAGATATTCACTGTCGAGAAAGTGCGCTCCACAAGTGACAGAATTCTTTTGGTGAACAGATTTCGCTGTGAAGTCCCTTCTTTTGACTTCTACAGACCGCACCCAGAAGCAAAATACGGCACTGTTTCCCTGGAAAGGCACGCACCGGACGCCCTGACAGGTTGGAGATCATGCAACCTCCAACCCCCGCACACGCATGTATTCACCATAATATTTATTTGGTTATTTTTTATCTCACAAACCTGTAGGCCAGACATACAGGCCGAGAACGGTTTCCCTTTTGAAACGTCACACATGACGTGGTACATAAAGGTTGTATTTTTGGGAGGCGTGGTCCGTGACCCACATTAATCACAATTTAGTAGCTTATAAAATGTTTTTGTTTTTTTTTTAATAATATTGCTAATATTCTTAATAAACACTGCTGCATCCATTTCAGTGACAAAAAAACCTGCAAGATACACCAAGTGTTTTTCTGCTGATAGTACAGACCTGTGCTTGTACTGTGTATGTTGTTTTGGGTATAAAGCATGTTTTATACAGTATCTTTCCTAACAACATGTTGAGCCAACGTGGACACTGTACATTTACCTGACACATTGAATTAACATGTGTACACATACAATTATCTACCTATTCAGCCCATCGCCTCTTACCACCAGTTAAATAACAATAATAATAATAATAATAATAATAATAATAATAATAATAATAATAATGGTTTGAATTTCAGCGCGGGATTGCAGGAATCATGCATTTTCCAAGTTGCAAACGAGAGGAGGCCATTCAGCCCATCTTTCTCGTTTGGTTGTTAGTAGCTTATTGATCCCAGAATCTCATCAAGCAGCTTCTTGAAGGATCCCAGGGTGTCAGCTTCAACAACATTACTGGGGAGTTGGTTCCACACCCTCACAATTCTCTGCAAATATCTGCAACTTTCAGTGCGGGTAAATCCCGCAGAGATATTGTAAGTCACCAAGCTACTGTACTTTTCACCCAATTTAGATGCCCGAAACGCTACAACAATCCATAAGGAAGTGGGTGTCAGTGACGAAAGCACTATGAGCCGCTTTCTAAATCATTCTGGTTAAAATAAATAAATAAATAAATAAATAAATAAATAAATAAAGTAGTGCTGGATATTTTAAGTGCCGCGAGACTTTATTCTCTCGTACGCGATTCTTGGGCCGCTATCTTTAAGGATTATAGAAACTCAGTACACTGCAGTAAGTAAACAGTTTAAGAAAAAAAAATGGATATAAAAGTCTATCTAGGTGTTGTTTTGCAAGCGGTGACTTTCGCTTTAACTCTAAAACTGTGCCCCATTCTTTTTGGGGCGCCAGGGCACCGAAGGTTACGTACATATTACTCAGGCACCGTAAAAGTACCCTACCATGGCTTGTTTAAAAGTACAGACCCGGGGCTTTCTTAAGACGTATTCAGTGTGTGTATGTGGTATTCCTAGCCGGAACTACGATCGCCTGAAGTTAAGCCTCTCATCATGTGACAGAGTTAACAGCTTAGGTTTCGTTTTGAGTTTATTGCTCCGTAGCAGCTGGACAGAAAGGGGTGGTATCGTTGGAAAGCTTAGAAGCTCAGCTTCCCCCCATGTTAATTTCATATTGATGTTCAATGGTGCATTTTGAGACATCTATGATTACAATATATATAGCAGCAACCAAACATGATTTTTTTTTTTTTTTTTTTTTCATATATTCTCATCCCTACCACATATAGCAGGGGTGGGCAAACTATGGCCCACAGGCCAAATCCGGCCCGCGAGCTTCCTTGTGTTTTAACAATTAAAAGTACTAGATTACTATAAATAGTACAAATATAAAAATCCATTAAATCGATCCATGTTATTGATTGATTTGGGTCAGAAATAACTAATTTACGACCCAGAGACACAGATCGCATTGCCAATACAAAGCGCTTTGCAACGTCTCACGTGGGGCGCAGTATGTGTATGACGTTTATTCGTCTTTGCTAGAATGCGTGCAAGCTTGCAAAACAGTCGTTTGAATTGCAGCAGCTAGGTTCTTGTTTTTATGCTTTGTGAAGAAAAATTAGCACTTCAAAAGAAAAGAAAAGTGGACAGTGAGTGTCGAGTTTTCAAAAGTGGATTGAGAAATATTCTTTCACAAACGTCGACTCGAAGGCTGTATACCGATTTGTCAAGAGAGCATCGCTGTGTTCAAGGAGTACAATTTGAATCGCCATTTTACAACGAAACATCCTAATTATGGCAGCAACTTAACAACAAAAGAAAAGTCAAGATAAGCTCAGAAACTCGCTACTAATTAAAAAACTCAGCAAAACATTTTTGTGCGATAAGCTGCAGTTCAGGAAGCCACTACGAAGGCAAGTTATGTTTTGGTATTCAAGATAGCTAAACAAAACAAGCCATTTGCTGAAGGGGAGTTTTTGAAACAATGCATGGTCGATGATGCTGGCATGCTGTGTCCTGAATACAAAAATAAGTTTGAGAACATTAGTTTGTCACGAAGAACTGTTGCTCACCGTACTGAAGTAATTGATGAAGACTTGGCCTCTGAGTTGAAGAGGAAAGCACAGTGCTTCACACTGTTTTCGTTAGCTCTCGATGACAGTACTGACAAAGGACACAGCACAGCTCTTGATTTTTGTGAGAGGAATTAACAAATTTGAAATCAGAGGAATTTATCTATGGAATCAATGAAAGTACAACAAAGGGATTGGATTTGTATGAGAGGGTGTCTGGTTGCCTTGAACGTCTGAAGCTCCCCTGGAGTAAACTCCCAACCCTGACCACATATGGATCTCCAGATTTAACTAGGAAAAACGTAGGACTTTTAAAAAGAATTGAGGACAAAGTAAAAGATGTAGACTCAGAGAAAGAAATCATTTTTCTGCACTGTATCATACATCAGGAGGCACTCTGCAAAAATGTTCTAGACATAGATCATGTTGTTCACACAGCAGTGAAAATAGTGAACCACATTAGAGCAAGGGGGCTTAATCATCGGCACTGATGCTGAACACCAGGACTTTATCATACGAATGTCCGCTGGTTCAGTTTAGGACAGGTGTTGCAGCGAGTCGTCAGAGCAGGCAGACAAGTACAGCAACATTCTGAGTGACTTGGATGGAGAATTTTCTCGTCGACTTTGAGAAGATCGAGAAGACACTGGAGCTGGTGTCATGCCCACTTTCATTTGACTACAAGAAAGCACCAGAAGAATTACAACTGGAGCTCATCGAACTCCAGTGCGACTCCACTGTGAAGAAAAAGTACCATTCACAAACACTGGACAAGTTTTATGCCTCTTTGAATGAAACAAAGTTCCCAAATATCCGCAACGTAGCCCAGACAATTATTTTGTTGTTCGCCTCTACCTATGTGTGCGAACAAACATTTTCACTACTGAATTTCAACAAATCTCACCACAGATCCCAGTTAACTGACCGTCATCTCAGCTCTGTTTTGCGGATTTCAACAACAAGGACAGCACCAGACTTTGATGCTATCGTAAAGAAGGGCGACCAACTGCATTGTTCACATTAACAGCAGAGAGCTAAATAAAGGGGGTATATGTTTTGTTTCCTTTTTTCTTGTAATGCATTTTTATGATGACATATCTATAATAATAATAAGTAAGGTTGTATGTTTCCCCCAACATCTACCTTTATTTTAATATCTGTTCTTCAGAGTTAAATCAATTAACAACAACATTGCTTTGTGGTTTACTTTTAAGCTAAAATAGTTTGAATATGTTTGGTCATTGCCACAGTTTAATAAAGAAACATTGATGGTTAAAAAAAGCTTATTATAGCAATAAACAGGAAAACTACCAAACGTATGTAGTGCAGTACACTGAGAATTGTGCGCTATGAACATAATTTGTGTTCAGACAGGGGCAACATAACTGAGTGGTGAAATCAACAGACAACTCAATGATGCAATTTTCTAGCAGTTATTTTAACACATTGTGTTGTTTGTTGATTTTACCACAAAATTATTTTGTGCCTGTTTGAACATGATTGATTTGTTTGTTAAGTATACACTTATATGGCCCGTCATACAATTTCCATACCCTGATGTTGCCCTCAGTCCTAAAAGTTTGCCCACCCCTGACATAGTATGCCTGATCCTGTTGCAACCTAAATAATATTAAAAGGAAATTCCGTGGCTTTTCATTTGATATGTTACATGCATGCAGTACAAACTACCCAGTAGTTAAGCATACATAAATGAAAACAGCGAAAAACAGGTGGAAATAGGGCTGAGTGTAAAAGAGTTTTAAACAAATAATAATTAAATAAACAATGGAGCGCTGGTTTAAAAGAAAAGCACCTTTTTCTTCTGCTGCAGCAAAAACTTCACATCAGGCAATGGCAAAAGCAATGGAGAGTGCTCTGTCTCACAGTGATGAACAGCTGTAGGTCTCCTGAAAGCAGCTTATTTTAAAGCAACACCAGTGTGAATGATTATGCAGTAATAATATATATATATATATATTATATATATATATATATATATATATATATATATATATATATATATATATATATATCCCAGCACACAAAAATGTAATTCAAGCCCAAGTACCAAGAGCCAGAAAGAAACCTTCACAACTCTGTTGCAATGAAATTAAACATTGATGACATTGTGGTTTTAAAGTTCTGAAAAGATTTTTTAAAGCTACAGTAAATATCAACCTTAAATTTGATCAGTTTCATAAGTTGCATATAATTGACATGCAATACTTAAGATGTTTTTAAAATGAGCAATTTAAAATAACACAATGTCAAATGTACAGTACTTTGTTAGTTCTCAGAGTTCATAGCAGTAGCCTATCTTGGTCTAAAAATGTTTTACCACTATTTTATATTCAACTGCATCAGTTGTTTAAAAAAAACTGAAGTGAACATTTATATGAAATTGTTTTGTATGTGATTAAAGAACTTGATTTATTAACATTAAATCACTTAAGAGAAATATAGTTAATTAGTCTCAGCACCATGTTTTCAGATTTTAATTAGATAATTAAAAAATGCGACCTTAAAAGAAAGAAAGAAAGAAAGAATAAAGAGCTGGGCTTAAAAGCAAACACACACGATGGGCTTAAATGGTACATTAAGCCCAGTCTAGATTTTGCAAGTTATTTTTATAAAAAGTTATATTATTGGTGGGTATTAAGTCAGGAACCAGCAAATGAGAGATTCATCTTTCACCTACACCACTCTTTATTGGCAGAGAATCTTGGCTATGTATCGAAATAAATGCTCAAAGCATATTTGGTGGGCACATACCTACAATATGCAGTATCAAAAAAAACACTTCTAGGAAATGGAATGCCCTGTTCTTGAGGTGGCTTCTATACTGTTTAGTGCTCATCCCAGACTGTGTTGATTTTATTTATTTATTTATTTTGCTATTCTGGGACTGAGACGAGCGATGTTAATATATATATATTTTTTTTCCATCATCCATCAGGAAAACCTCTGTGCTAAAATTTTATTTAATGATGTGATGAACAGAGTAGTACGGACTGTAAATCTCCTGCTTTAACTTGCAGGCAGTTTCAATCACTGCTGAAGGAGATGGACTGTGAGACATTATAGAGACATTCCTCTTCACAGTAATGTCCGATGGCTAAGTCGTGGCAAGGTGTTGGACCGCTTTGTGACCTGCTTTGATGCGATCAAGCAGTTCTTGTCTGAAAAAGGGCATAGCTACCCTGAACTGGATGATGACAAATGGTTAGGGAAGCTAATGTTCTTGACTGACATCACCTCGCACCTGAACGAACTTAACCTGCGCCTCCAGGGTGCTAGGCAAACCGTTTGGGATCTTTACGAAACCTGGAAGGCATTCGTTGCAAAACTGGCAGTTTTTGCACCTAAAAAAGAGAGTTAGACACGATGCACCGTCAGAATTGAAGAGACTGGAATGTACATGCAAGCGCTGGAATCAGAATTCTCTGAAAGGTTTCAAGATTTCCAACTTTGTGGGCCAATGTTTTCCTTTCTAATTAAACATGACCAATTCAAGGACAGCGAGCTAGATTTGTCTGTATTTCAGTGGACAGGCACTGAAGAATTTGAAATGCAGCTCATAGAGTTAAAAAGCTCAGACTTGTGGTCATCAAAATTTAGAGATCTGCAGAGTACATCTGAAACTACTGAAATAGGTTCTGGGCCTCTATTCTTGCAGCTCAAACTATCCAAATACATGCCGGACATCAGAAATCTTAGCAAGGAAAAGCATGGGCAAGTCTTGCACTAACTGGTAAGTTTGACTTTTAATTTCTAATTGGTGCATTTTAAAACACATTTAAAAGTAGAATGGTATTATAATTACTATTTATATACAGACGCATGTCATTTAGATTTTTTTAAATGAGTGTAAATACTTTATGTACAAGGACAGTCATTATACACACACACACACACATATGTATAGGCACATCTACCCTCTAGTTCGAAAAAATAAGATCTGGCACATCGCATTTGAAAGGTTGCTGACCCGCTCAAAACCACATGCAGCGATGCCATTTTCAGCTGCACTAATCATAAACAAACATTCATAATGCCATTTTCTTACCTGAAATTCTGGTTTTCAGGATGATTTTGTTTTCTCCCCCGAAAAATATTCAATGTACCACAGTACATTAGGAACACACTTTAGCAACTTCATGCCATCTATGCATATGATGAGGTAGTCTTGAGTGTTAGTGAGGCAGTGAGAAGTAATCTACTTCACACTGTGTGTGTGTTGCAAGAACAGAGGGCTAGAAATAGGTCTCAAGTTTTGCGAACCTGGGAAAATTTCCTACGTCATAATGCACCCTCAGTAGCGTGCGGATACAGGAAAATAATTGTTTTGATTACTGATAATGACAATATAGGATAATCACACTAAAGAGAGTGGGTGAAGGGACCCTTTTTCAACACAAATTACAGGTTGACACCAGTCCATCAGTCAAAACATACAGAACTGTAGCATGACCTACTAAATTTGAAACTTAGTTGAAAGCTTGTCTCCTAAATGCAGTCTAGATAAAGTTTGATTGAAAAAAGTGGTAATTTAATTACGCAAAGACTCCTGCTGTTCATTAGGCTGCTGCTCCCCATTAAACCAATTAAGGGTATTTTGTGACATTTATTAATGTGTGTCACGTTGCAATTATTATTATTATTATTATTTATTTCTTAGCAGACGACCTTATCCAGGGCGACTTACAATTGTTACAAGATATCACATTATTTTTTACATACAATTACCCATTTATACAGTTGGGTTTTTACTGGAGCAATCTAGGTAAAGTACCTTGCTCAAGGGTACAGCAGCAGTGTCCCCTACCAGGGATTGAACCCACGACCCTCCGGTCAAGAGTCCAGAGCCCTAACCACTACTCCACACTGCTGCCCATGCACATACTGTTTTTACATGTGTTTGAATGTTTAGTATCTATGAAAGCCTGTGACTTGTATTACTTGTGAACGACTTGTTGGATTGATTCGGAAATCTGTATACACCTAACTAGTGAGGGAACAAAACACACAGATTAACAAAAGTGTTCCCCCAAACCCCCAAATATATAATAGACATAAAATATTTGGTTTGCATTGTACAAAAGATCTACAGTACACTGTAACGGGCCGGTGGTGTGCTTTGCCAGCGTGAATCTGGGCTTGCAATATGCTGGATATTGGGTGCAATTCTGCACCAGCGCCGACCCCTGCCAACCGTGGTAGGGGATTCTGGGGAATGGGACGGACAGCGGGCACTGATTGGTGCAAAGGTAAGGGTGGTGTAAGAAGATGCAGTGCTGTTTTGAACTGCAAACTGGCTTCACGTTCCTCATTCTAGCACCTTGCTGCAATACCATTTTTACAACAACAAAAAAATGTAAGGATTTAATGCATCATTGTAAACACTGCAGCAAACTGTACATTAAGTCCCTTGGAATGAAGGTTCAAGTATTTATTAAATTCCCCAACACATACCTTGCACTTACACTGTGCTGCAGTACAGACTACTGTATTTGCTACCCACATTTTAAAACACTGCCTTAAAATCTCCTGTTCACCATTTCTCGTATTACAACTAAAGGCACATGGGGGCACAAAATGGTTGCATGAAGAATGAGATCAAAATGGCAGGCACCAACTCGGCATCATTGTTGAAGCCTGTATGGCACTTTGTCGCAGAAAATATTATTGGCACCGTACACTTAATATAAAATAATTGAAGAACACATCTTAAATACAAGCATTCATTAAACATTAGCCACTAAAGTGTACCGACCCAAAGCTTGAGAAGAAAATAACTGCCAAGTAGTTTCCACTCGTATTTATAGTTAATTTACAGTACAATAGACTTTTTATTGCAGTGATATTTGTTATCTGTTGGACTTAGATGGAGTTCACAGCTAAAAAGGCTCAGCATGATAAGAGTACGTTGTGTTTTCACTCAATAACACTGGTCAAATAGACCATTGATTAGTGGCCTAGTGATTAAGTACATCAAATGACTCTTAAGTTTTATAATGTATGCGTGGTTACAGTACCTCAAATGAAATGGAACTGAAATATCAAATAGTGTACAGTAGCTAATCAAAAAGCTATCATGAAATAGGGCAATGTTGTTTATTGGAAGATCGATCAAGTGGATGGTCATTTCATGTCCAGTTGTGACACCACAAGCCAAAAGGTGTCCCTAATTTTACCATCTATTTTCCTGTGATATACTACCCAAACTCAAATCTTGATCATGTTAATGAGGAATGTCCCCATAATCCTCCAAGCCTGCAGGCACCAGGTGTGGGTGACTTGAAGTTGATCGATCATAAGAGATTTTACACTGGAATGTTCATTCAGGTCAAAGGTTTTGTTTGGACATGGCACAACGTCAAAGCAAACATTTAAATCTAGAGGAGCTGGCTCAGGGTATGGGAATGCTACAGACTGGTGCATCCCAACCTCAAGTGGTAGCTGAGTTGAGCTGTGGAATCATTAAAAAGGTCTGTTTTGTACAGCCATGTAAGCTCACGTTTAGCTGTACAGTAGTTACTGCTATTGGATCCCACTGGATATTTCATGTCAAAATAAAAAAATAAAAAAAACAATAAACACTAGATTACTAGACATACATATTTTCTGAGACTAACTTAAACATTATGATGAGAATGGCTTAAAGAGAGTTGCATACGATTTCTACAGACAAAGAAACTGGTGACTAATGTGGGTGGCCTGATCATGAAAAGGGGAGGCTGGGAACCTGTTCCAGAAACCATAAACTGTAATTGTCATGAAAAAGCAGATCCCCACAATAGGTTCCTCCACACCTATACCACAACAGAAAACGAGGAACTTAAGACAGTCGCCATTTTTTTTCAATTTCTAGATTTAATTTGCCATTTGGTTTTAGTTAATGTTGACAACACTGCATTTCTTGAAATGACTCACTGCCGCACTGCACAGCAGGGATCCCACTAATGACTGTCCTGTATTCTCTTTTTTTTTTTACTTTACCCTTTCCGATCATTCATAATGTATTTATTCTCTGAAGGCAGGGTGCAAAATTAACAACCCCTGCTGAGACCAGTTTTTTAAAGTAAAATACGAAACACTTTCAACCTTAGACATCTCCATTAAGACAGAAGCTTAATTTCTCCTGGGATGGAATTTAACTCAAATATTACAACCCAGACAAACCGTCCCTGAACTCCAATCCAGGGGTCTGAACACTTAATCACACACACACAGTGTGGAGTAGTGGTTAGGGCTCTGGACTCTTGACCGGAGGGTTGTGGGTTCAATCCCCAGTGGGGGACACTGCTGTTGTACCCTTGAGCAAGGTACTTTACCTAGATTGCTTCAGTAAAAACCCAACTGTATAAATGGGTAATTGTATGTAAACATAATGTGATATCTTGTAACAATTGTAAGTCGCCCTGGATAAGGGCGTCTGCTAAGAAATAAATAATAATAATAATAATAATAACTCAGAGCACACAAAGTGCCGTATAAGGATTCCTCTGAACTGCAGCAAATTAATTTGCGATTAAAAATTATGAATAAGAAATCTACTAAATCACAGATACAGATTTCAGTACATCTTATCACATTTACAGATGTCATGTAAGGTTGAAAGTGTTCCGTAAGGTTGAAAGTGACCAGGACAGGCAAGGTAAAGTTAAGTGCACAGAACAGGGATCTATGAATGAATGTATCATCAGGCATGGCAATAAGACTCCCCTTGCAGTGTTTTTTTAATTTTTTTATTTTTTTTATATAATCGTTGCCAATGATTTTTAATCGCCCCAATTTGGAATCGCCAATTGTGTTGTTATTAATCACGGTTCACCGCTGCAACCCCCCGGTGACTCGGGAAACGGAGGCTGACACACGCATCCTCTGAATTGTGTTCCTGCCAAGCCGTCATTTTTCGCACTGCGGATCCACAGCGAAGCCACCAGACCTATAGTGCCGGAGCACAACACAGATCTGAATGACTCCACTGCAGTCCAGCAGGCGCCCTATCAACCACAGGGGTCGCTGGCGCGCGGTGAACCGTGGATTGCCCTGTCGACCTAAGCCCTCCCTACCTGGGCGGCGCTCGGCCAATTGTGCGCCACCTCCTAGGAACCCCCAGTCACGGTCGGCAATGACTTAGCCTTGATTTGAACCTGCGATCTCCAGGCTATAGGGCCCATCCTGCACTCCATGCGGAGCGTCTTTACTGGATGCGCCACTCAGGAGCCCCTGCATAGTGGTTTTTGCTCCATTCTTAGTTTTACTATGGGTTTAATAAGACATATCTGAGCTTGTTAGTTATACACTGTGTCTAACCAAGCTTGTCGTACAATCACGGTACGGGTCGGGTACATTGCCAGTGTAAAAGCACCCGACCCGTGAGGGTCCCAGGCCCTCACAGGTCAGGTGTGCCAGTGTAAAAGGGGTATTGGTGTTTGCATTCTAATTGTTTGTTAAAGTTATTGAAGGGTCTTTTATTCAATAAGCTTTATTGTCAAACCAGGAAGTGAGTTGAGGAGTTGTACAATGTGAACAAGTTGTGAGCTGCAGTATTTGTATTTGCTTACAATTGTAAGTCGCCCTGGATAAGGGTGTCTGCTAAGAAATAAATAATAATAATAAATAATAATAATAATAATAATAATAATAATAATAATAATAATACAACACTAACATTGGACTCTGTCTGCATCCAGCTCAATCCGAACCCCAACATTACAGTGTGTAGATACGCGGGCGGTAATGGGGTGTAAAATGAAATACTTCACAATTCTCAGATTCAAAATGCATGCAGAGTTCTAAATTGCCGGAATCCTAAATGTGAACATACTCACTTCAACGCAGTAAGTTAATGTTTGTATATGTATTAGTAAAACGTATGCAATTTATTAGTGTTTGAGTGTTGTATTTGTAATAACCAAAAATAACCAAAGTTGCCAAATAATAATAAAACCCGAACTCCCCCCCCCCCCCCCCCCCCCCCCCCCCCACAAACTCAACAAAAAATAAAAACTGAAAAATGCAAGCCCTATATATTTCTCTCGTGATCTCAGTCCTCAATTGTGGAAAAAAAACTAATGATTCCATCTTTCAATGTATGTTACAATATGTAGAACCAGCTGCGTGTACCTTTGGCTCACATTAAAATGATAATTTGAGGATGTGAGAGACATTCCCTCAACCCAGATTACAGATGTGGCCATGCAAAGCAGCAGTAGACTGGCAGTACCTGTTGAAAATACCAACACTCCTTACTTTACCTGTCCTGCCCAATACATACACAAGCTTTAACAAAAAAGGTTTCATGAATGCACATTGCACAGGGCTCTCTTCATAGCATTTCAAAATGTAAACACTTTGCCACTGCATGCCAAAATGTCAGACTTATTTCCTCTGTACTCCAAGCTTTACAAATGATCCAGTGACCCAGAGCTGTGTTAATATGTGAAAACAGTAGGGCATCTCCAAACTGCATATCCTAGAAACATTCTGACAGCAACTGCGCATGTTCACAGCTAATTGTACACAGTATGGTCTCCAGGATTTATTTTTGTAAACTCCGGTTTTAAATTGTATTTATAAAAACCATTTCTACATACCAAGTTCTTAAAATTGCATTAGATTACTTATTGTTCCTCACAATCCACCTTCTAGAATTATTGCTTGTTTTTCCTTTTATTATTTAAAACATCAATAAACATACAAGTTGAAAACTTTAATTTACTTTTTTTTTTTTTTTTTTTTTTTTTTTAAAGTCTGCACAATTATTTTACCCCTGATTGTCTCCTCAATTTAGACTCAGGAACTCGAGAGCGGATGTCAGCGAGCTACCGGCCTCTGGAGGACACAGGCCAGCCCTGCAGGTGTCCGCCTGAGCTCACTAGGTGCCTGGCCAGCAGGGTTCACTGTATCGCGATCAGGAGAAACAGTCCCTGTTTTGCCTCCCTAACCCACGGGAGCACCAGAACTAACGCAACACCCTTCAGAATCCCCAGCAAAGACCAGCAATTTCACACAGGCAGGACGCGAACCTGCGCTCCCCTGGCTGTATGACTCACCCTGCACAATACGCGCCTGTGCTTTTATCAGGTGAGCCACTCGGGGACTTTCAACATAATAAGGGTTAAATAATTGTATTCTTTATATAAAGTAAAAATTGGTTTACTGTAGAACATTTTGGGCAGTTCACAGTCTTAGGGCTTTTTTTATTATTTTTTTTTAATAGTAAATAATGTCTCAAGGTTAGAATTCCATTTCAAATGCTCAATTCTGTGATTGACAGCTGTTTTGCTCCATGAGCTGTACAGATTTTGAATGGGTCCTTTGTAACATTCTACTGATGAAATTAAGAGCATTGCTTTCCTATTTGGCTCATAGTTACTGAATAACAGGTTTCAAAACATTCGAAATGGGGGTCAAAAAGTAGTCGTCTACATACTGTAGAACGCTAAAAAAGTATTTGCAAACAGACAAATTGTATTGGACATGATTAGGTAAACAGCTGAAGCAATAAATCTCTCTTTTTAATGCAAAATCACTCTCAAATAGTCAACTTCAACTTTAACTTTCTAATCAAGTGATTATATTTTCATATTTTCAGACTAGATTGTATTTTGTTTACTGCATTCCAAGATGTCTATCTTAAATAGGCCTATGTGCTGTTTTTTTGTTTTTTTTCAATCTTGATAAAGCCCCAGTGCACCAAATAAACCTCCCACTGTCTGCATGCACTCTCCCTCGGGGGAGCAACTTTAAAACACAGTCATCCGCTGTAATAAAGTTACAATAACTTCTTTGGATCAACTTTATACCGAAATTGGCAGTAGCCAAATCAAAACCAACACAGGCAGTTATAGAACAACCTGGGTGGCAGCTTTACAAGCCATTGGATTACCCATTTGAGTCTTGACACTATGCCTGTGACAACATTTTAAATAAAGAGATTCAGAAGACCAATTTATCACTCTGGTGAAAGCTCTGCAAAAATGTACAGAAATGCACAACCTTCAACACCAGAGACTAGCTGATAGTAATGTACTGTACATACTGTAAGAGGTAAGGAAATTAAATGGATTTAAAGCCTTGTTCATCACTTGTCTAATTGTTAGTTAAGACTCAAGTCGTAAAGGGTTCATTTGTTTGAATATGCTCAAGAGACTCAGGCCTGGATTTTTCACTCACCTTTACTGAGTTGTATACGCCTCTTCATTTTAAGTTATTTATGCCAGTTTAATGCAATATGAAAATTATAGATAGTGATGCTACAGCACCATATTTTAACCTTACTAATTTAAATAAATTGTGCCTTATCATACAGCACAGTGGAAAATAGGGCCCTCAGTTGTCCTTTAGATGAGACGTTAAACCGAGATCCTATTATAAGTGACTCTGCAGCAGTTGTTAATGAAGCATAGTTCACCCCTAGACTCTAAGTCACATTAGATAAAAGCGTCTGCTAAATGACTAATTAATACAATCCATGCCATTTTACTGCTTTGCTTGTCATGCCAGCTGTCACTTACATATACTTATTGCATTTATATAGCGCTTTTAATATAAAAGTGTCGCAAAGCACCGTACAGTACATAGCAGAAAAAAGAACAAACCACAACACATTTGTATAGCATGTCACACATACAACTTCCAAGTCAAAAACAACAATTTTAAAGCTACCTTTAAAATCCACTATGATAAGAAAGCCATGACCTCATCCGGTCTTATCTGTATAGTTAAGAGAAGAGAGATTGGGCTAAAACATAAAAAATCAAGTTAGGAAATGAATCTTGGCATAAAACCATACAAACAGTGTCCTTTAACAATCTTAGGACAGGCAATTTACTGAATGTAAGGTGATGAGCAAGATATTTTATTTGAATTGATTCTGAGGGAGTTATAAGTCTGATTTGAATGCCGTCTTTACAAATACACCAGCAATACTTATCATGCATTTTTATAACACAGCGATCATAACAATGTTGATCTAAAACTAGTTATTTGTCTGTATAAAACATTAAGTTATATTAGTGAGAGTGAAAAAGCAACCACCATTAAGATCATTAGAGATCTAGTGGTGTGCAAGTCTCTACCTGACAGCACTGAAACACAAAAGAAAGTGAGTTTCGTCATGCAAAAAAAAAAAAAAAAAAGTCAGCAGGCTTGTTTTTCCGATTTTAACAGCACCCCTACAGTAATAACTGCTTGAGTAAAAGGCTTTTGAATGGTAATCCAGATCTCTGTTTACAGTGTTTATTTTGGAATAGGAGTGCTAACCATTTATTTGTTGATAGCAAAACATAAAAGAAAAGTAAACCAGCCTGTGCTGAGAATGTCCAACGACAATCTAAACCAGGAGAATAACCACATGCAGTAATTATAGTCATGATCGTGTTGTTAAATTCGGTAACTCAATTTATGAGTGACAACAAAGTAGATAAAAGCAATATACCCATATTTAATGTCAATAAGTTTGACTGCAATTAAATAAGCGGTTCTCTTACGGACAGACAGACGTGTCTACATATACGGACCGGTTCCCCAAAATTCTGAGGTTAAAAAACTAGAAAAATGTCGTTAAAAGGTTTCATCACAGCTGGAAAGTGGTTACCCAGATATATGGACGACTGTACTGTGCGAAGCGATACAGAAGAACTGATTCCGCTTTAAGTAATCCAAGAAAGACTAAAGCCAGTTTGAGTACACGCACAGTGGTCTGCTGTTGTTTTAGTACTAATAATAATATTAGCATAGGTGGGCAATGCTCTCACAAATGACTGTACTACAGTACAGTAAGATTAAAATAGTGTTAATTCAGTACACATGTAAAACATCCTTTAAATGTCTTGATATGGTAAGCTTTGAAGGCACAGGAAATCATTTTTTAGAAGAATACTGCACAAAACATTTTTCCGAAACTACAAGTTTGGTCCCCAGGAATTGGACCTCTGCATTCTCATCTTCACCGACTGCATGAGGGAGCAAGGACGATGATGTACTACATTTCCCGATATACAAATTAACGATGGATAAATAATCAATTACCAGTATTATGAATCAAATAAAAACATCCCCAGAAAACCTACAATAACTAGCAGTAACATTAATAAAACTCGAAACTGTATGACCGTTTTGATAAAATGGCTTTGGAAGAAAAGAAACGTGTTTCAAAAAGCTTATAATAACAGGTTTCCTGTTTCCTGTACTGAAGTTGGCCCCCTTTAGTCATCATAAGTCGCATTCCAAACCTCTACAGTAATATTAGCAAAAAAAAATACGGAAAGCACAAATGGCATATATCATTTCTACATAAAGTTCAGTTACCGCACTTACGTCCAGTTTCCTTTGCTCATCCCTTTCTTTACTTTTCGTTAGTGGCTTTTTGTTTCCTACACACAGACGATACTGCAGATGCTCAATCCGAGTTTTCACACCACGTCATCAGACACTCAGTGCCACTGGAACAATTTTTAAAGTGGGGGTGCTGAAAGCCATTGAACAAAACTGTAACCCCTGTAGGATGGAAGCCATGCAAAGCCAGGGGGTGCTTCCGCATCCCAACGACCCCCTAGTTCCAGCGCCCCGCTGCAGACACGTTGAATGCTGTCACCCTGTCAGATCTCCCTACTTAACGTCTTATTTAAAATCATTACAGTAAATACACTTAATGTTACTCACATAAAGTTTAAAATTCTCCTCTCTCCCGCTCTCTCTGGAACCGGTTCAGATACCCCCCCCCCCCAACCCCCCAAAAAAACTTTGCGTGCGCGTACCCGACCACGTGTTTCGCTCGCGAGGTGCGGCACAGTGTAGGCAGAGCTCGCACGCAAGGCGCGGCCCCGCGTAGGCTTGGAGCGTTTGTTCACTGCACCCCTGAAGACAGACCCATCTATCTGACTGTTCTGTATACTCCCACCTGCTGGAAGTTGTATTGCAAGACATCCATGTTCAACACACAGGAAAGGGAATTTGTGAGGTTAATACAAGGACAGAAAATTATTTTAAAACTGGAGCTCCCAAGCGGCGCATCCATTAAAGGCACTTACACGTCACTGCCGACCGTGGCCGGGAGTTCCCAGTGGGCAGCGCTTGGCTCATGCATAGTGACCCCTGTGGCTGGCCGGGCGATAAAATTGGAAGGCTGACAGCACACATTTTGGAGGACGTGAATGCTCGTCTCTCCCAAGTTAGTGAGCTGATATAAAGTACCCTTTTAAATATAATCATGGAACCCATTTTAATCCTTTGTGGGCCATCTCAGACTTCACTTCCATAACAATCTAGAGTAGTGAAGTGTGACCTCTATTTTTTTTTCTTGCTTCTGTTGTGGTTTTTAATTCTTAATCATAAGCCATAACTTACATTAAGCCGACACAAAAGCAAACAACTACCTTCTGTTGAGCAGTCGACTTGAGAAATGATAAAAAATACCAGTGTTCTTTTTTTTATTATTACCTAATTATTTTACTACTGTTTTTTCTCCTCAGTTAAGTTCACCAAGGTCAGGCAGTGTCCTTTGATCCCTCCACCAAGCCAATTGCCTCTTCACACCCAAGTGCTCCCCCTTGGCGAGGTGACTCCTGACGATTTTGCCTCCCTAACCTGCGGGAGCGTCATAGCCAATACAGTTCTCCCTGTGGAATCCCCAGTGAAGATCAGCAACTTCGCACAGCCAGGGTGCAAAACTGTGTTCCCTGATTTACCTTGCACACCATGGAGTTGTAGTTTTTTTTTTTGTTTTGTTTTGTTTTTTAATAGGAAATGTAATAAGAAAAAAACCTAAAACAGTGAAAAACATTTTTCTCTTGAACAGCTCCAAGTCACTGGTAGCAAGGTTGTGCGTTGCAAGGAGACATCAGGCTACTTCACACTGGAAATAATTGAAACATCAGGCCTAATTCAAGAGGCAATGGCAACTGTATTTCATTTATAAAAAACAGATACAGAAAAAAATTCTCGTGCTAACCATATATGATTCAATGGGAGTTCACATATATAATTTAAGTGTTCAAGTTCAATGAGTAAAAAGCAAAGGTAATTAAGAAATGATTACCCGAAAACATTTTTCCTGGCAGGAAGTCCTATCAAGAAAAAAACTTTGCTTGACCTGGCAATTTGTTAGGTGTATAAATGGCAGGTACAAGGAGAAAATGTAGGAAACTGAATAGCAGCTCCTGGACTCTTGAAAGCGCCTAAATACAGACTTGAATGATAGCAAACATCACAAAAAGGATGGACAGGGAAAAGTCCAGTGAAATTGTAAGCTACAGTACTTACTAAAAGTTTTGAGAATCTGACTGTATAAATACAATATTTGTTTAATTTTTAAAAAATGTAATCCTGTTGACAGGATTAAAGGTACATCACTCTCTCTTTATTGAGCAAATCAAAATAAATAAATAAAATACTGAAAACTGAATAAGTGAAGGCTTGTGTCAGAGTGTCACGTGTTGTGATAATATAAGCTGGGGAAAGCCTGTGCCAAGCTCTATTCTCCTTATTTGTGCAAAATAAGTGCACTTCCCCCATGTAAAATTGTACATAATATCCATCCCTGAAGAATGTATTGCTGTTAATTCACAACAAAACATGTGAAGATGTGTGTAATTCAGTGGAAGACCTGACCCAATTGGAGGGGAATGAAAAAACATGTGTCGAATGTGGTCAGCTTAGATTGGAAAATCAATTGGCAGCCTAACCTGGCAACATGTTAAAAAGCCCAAGCTGATTGATCAAGTCAGTTGAGGGCAGGAACTCGGAGGTAGAGGACAGCTACTGGTGTCCTCAGCAAGCTTTGCATCAAAGACTGTTTGGACCTGATGTAAGGTTACTTTTGTTTTGGATTTTGTTTATTGTCTTTCGTTATTGGTACATAAAATTGTGACACCTGGCGCTTAACAGCAATTATTGTGTGCAACTCCTGTTTTGCCTGTAAGACCATCGGTCACTCTGTCACAAGTCTGTTATACAAACTATAGAACATACACAATTCACTGTCATTAAACAAAATTGACGATTACTGTATATAGCACTGTATATTGATTCCTTTGAGGTGAGTACTGGATAACAACAATGAAATAACATTTTGAAATGTTTGCTGCACCACATACTCTTTCCATTCATGAGAGTGAAAAAAACTCATGGGATTGTTTTCCCATATGTCTGGATCTTAGTCAACAGAAGTCTGTGTTTGATTTCTTTCCACAGTGAAGGTGTGGAGCTGTCTAGTGAGCTAATGAGAGCAGAAAAAAAAACTATTCATGAGGTTTCAGTGAGGAATGTAATCCTGGAGAGAAAAGGTGAGGCAACACCCACGGTCCTGCAGAAATACTAGTAACCCTCCACAGGGGTGTGACTGATTAGCTGTGAATATTACATTTTGGTAATAGAATAATTTGTGGTTGAATGTTAAAGAGAAAGTAACTTCAAGTTTTCTTAATTTTTTTAATGGTTTCCTTGCCTTTTATGGTTCGTATTGCAATTACTCATTTGTTGAATTGTAATTTCTGATAGGTCTGTGTTTTACTACTTTGACTATGAGGTCAGACCTGCCCTTCGGTTCCAGTTGCCTGCCATAGACATTTGTAATGTAGACTAGATCAGCTAAAGTGTGTCTATAAATTAGCACCAAGCTGACAAGGTGAATTGAGCTGATTGGAATAAAAAAAGGTACGTTGCTGTTGCATGTTTCAACTTGTGCGCTTTCATTCTGTATATAAGTATTTTACCTGGACAATGCCCCCTATGCATCACCACTATTTTCCTTTTTTTTGTGTAAATACAGAGTATCTCCCACACCTGAAGAACTGTGTCACCTATGTGTGTGGCTAAGTCTATTTACCTGTGTAACCAGGATTTTCATTAATTGAGACAGTAAAATGATAGGCTGCTTCAAAAACTGCTTGTAAAGACAAAGGGTTATAAAAAAAAAGAACAAGGTACTTTTAAACAGCCTTTTGTTAACTTGGAGATACAGTAAGAAATTGCAATCTTCAAACACAAGGGACCCAATGCAATATATGTTTGCCTATCATACAATATGTAGCTGCAAAATGTAATATAGAGGTTATTAAAGAATGGTAAACCTGTAAAAACTTGCATATGTTTCTTATACATTTGTGGAATGTTTATGCTCTTCTGTTTCTGTCTTTGTTGTTATTTAACTTAGATTTTTTGGTCCTGCTCCAAATTCAGATGTTATCTACTGCCAGCTTTAAAACATTTTTTTATATACTGTAATAAAACTGTGGCAAAAGCCCTGCTGCTGTAAATAGTGTTTGTGGGGGAATGTAAGGTTGGCTAATCTGCACTCTTAAATTCTCTTTACAGTAGATTTTACACTTAAAGACAGATTTTCAAACAATTATTTGAAACTGTGAAATGAGGAAAAATCAGGTTTATAAATGTTATAAATTTTAAGACAGCTAACCATTGCAGGGGTGATGCACAGCTCAAATAGAGCCTTCAAATGACCTGTCTAAATGGCCCTGCTGTGAACATGTCCTGTATGCACAACAATAGTACACAGTAGACTTAAATCCTAGTACAGCCTATAATAAATGTGGAGTATTCCAGTATCATTGCAGGATTAGCTCAACTACAGGCAAACAAGTTGGGACTGCCCATGTGATTTCCCCTACTATGAGAATAATCAGGGATATTAATGTGTGTCTTCATATTGAGACCACACAGAGGATCTGTTTCAATTAACAGTAACAAAAATGGTGAAACCCCACATTGAAATGAAGAATTTCAAACAACAGGGTGTGTGATTTACTCTCAATAAATATAGTTTGGTTCTAACTCTTTATTCTCTTGGGATTTTTCCTCCAGCTCCTAATAATATACACTGTGAGCACTGAGCTGATTAACTCACCAAATACCTACAATTTTAACATTAGGGGTCGCAAAAGAATGTAAGATTTTGTTTTAAACATTTGGAGTGATTGCCAGTGTTAATGGCATTAACACCATCTGCAGCTTATTTATTATGTATTTGTTTTTTAATTTGAATTGCCGTTTCTCACTTAGCACGGTCACAAAGCTGCAATGCTTACATTTTTTACCTAAAAGGTATCTTCCCAACATTTGTAAGGGTGCAGAATTATAGCTTTATTACATTAATAAATGCCAAGTATTTAGAATTGTATATGTTAACATTTATATACAGTATCCCTTTCAATTGAGTTTTTTTTATTTTTAAGGAAGTTTGGCCACCAAAACTATAAGCTTGAGAACCCCGGATTTGCAGTAGAATGAGGTTCCTACTGTTGTAATCTTTTCTGCAATAACAATGTTTAACACTAGGTGTCGCCACTCAAAAAAATATTTGAAACTATTTATTTGTAATATTGTACAGTAGACTAAATTTAATTCTATGGTATATGTGTAAAATAATCAATTGCAGGTTACAATATCAACTAGTTACTTGCCATTGAAAATACTGAGATGAAAATACACTAGTAGAGTCTTAGAGATCTTCGGCTTATGGGAAAGGTGCTGTTCCAGTGTAGGGTCAGAAAGTGGTACATCGTCAGAATGTGATACGAGTACCAAAACTTGACCCGCGTAATGTCAGAAAGTGATACGCTGTGAGATTTTGGTACAGGTGCAATCAATTGCTATAGTCATAAGATTTGTAGTAAAATGTAAAGCATAAAGTTATTATACATTATGTTTTTTAAAACTGGAAACAGACAAGCAGTTTCTCTTAAATGAAAAAACTATTCACGACAAAGAAGACAAAATGAGAAGTCACCGCAAAGTTGCACAAGTAAACAGATTGCATATCATATATATTGCATATCATAAATATTTGCATACTATTTTTTTAATGGTAGAAAAGTATGATACATTACATTAAAAAAGATGTAAAAGACTGGAAAATATGATGTTACATTAAAAAAAGATGTAAAAGACCGAAAACAGCATAATGTACCCGATTAGAGTGGGCGTGTCCCTGCTTTCTTATACCACGTTTCCATGAACCACATAATCCTACTACAGTAACATGTGCAGTTTACAGTGCCTCTGGGTTTCTGATCGCATCAGATCAATTAACCAGATTTTTTAAATCCTTTGATGGAAATGTCTGGTCCACCTTTAATCACTGCCATTTTCATATCCACTTTGGCATCTGACTCATTTCTTCCCTTGCCCAGTGCTTTTTTCCCTGTTCTGCATACCAGTCTGCCAAGGTATATGTACTGCATGAAACAAATGCGAAATAATATCTAGATGGAGTTATCTTTTAAATCATTCACAATTTGACTGTAATGCACAAATGCACGTCTTGACCTTTAACTCGCAAGTATTTCCTGCCCAACTCACGTGATAACTCTGGTAACTCGGAAAATCATGGAAACGCCTCCTTTTTCACCAACTCGAGGTCTGGGAGAATTCAGACCAATTCGGGGGCACTAGAGTTGACTCGAGTTGACATTCAGAAAGAAGCGCCAGACAAGGGAAATGATGTGTTAGATGTCAAAGTGGATATGAGAATGGCAATGATTAAAAGTAGACCGGATATTTCCATCAAAGGATTTAAAAAATCTGGAATTGATCTGATGCGTTCAGAAACCCAGAGCTGGACGCTTGGGCTCCCCCCTCCTGGGTGCTGGATGCTCGGGCTCCCCCTCCTGGGTGCTGGACGCTCTGGCTCCCCCTCCTGGGCGCTGGGTGCTGGATGCTCGGGCTCTCCCCTCCTGGGCGCTGGACACTCGGGCTCCCCCCTCCTGGGCGCTGGACACTCGGGCTCCCCCCTCCTGGGCGCTGGACGCTCGGGCTCCCCCCTCCTGGGCGCTGGACGCTCGGGCTCTCCCCTCCTGGGCGCTGCACGCTCGGGCTCTCCCCTCCTGGGCGCTGGACGCTCAGGCTCCCCCCTCCTGGACGCTCAGGCTCTCCCCTCCTGGGCACTGGACGCTCGGGCTCCCCCTCCTGGGCGCTGGGCGCTCGTGCTCCCCCCTCCTGGGTGCTGGGCACTCGGGCTCCCCCCTCCTGGGCGCTGGACGCTCGGGCTCCCCCCTTCTGGGTGCTGGACGCTCGGGCTCCCCCCTTCTGGGCGCTGGATGCTCGGGCTCCCCCTTCTGGGCGCTGGACGCTCGTGCTCCCCCTCCTGGGCGCTGGATGCTTGGGCTCTCCCCTCCTGGGCGCCAGACGCTTGGGCTCCCCCCTCCTGGGCGTTGGATGCTCAGGCTCCTGTGCTCGCTTCTGGGCAGGCAGCTCCTCCCTGACAGTCACGCATTAGGGACACTTCCTGTATCAGGAGTTCCGCCTTCCCTCTGTCCGACTCTGGCTCTGGACATTCTCGCCACCCATGTCCAAAGTGCTCACACAGTCCACACCATCCTGTTGAACTGTCACCTGGGCAGTCCTTCCAGTGGTGCCTGGGATCACAACAATAATCACAGTAGAACCAGTGATTATGCTAGTAATCCCACTGCTGACACCATATGTGACAAACCAGGTGCGCTTGCCACATGCAGGACCATCTTCACTTGTCTTTTTGTGTAAAAATGAACAACACTCCAAAAGCACAGGTTGGTTTTTAAACAGGGCAGGTCTGTATGCTTAGTTTAAACACAAAACAAAATAAACAAAACCAAAACCTCCTTCCAGGAGTGCTAACTAAACGTTTCAGTTACAAATTATACCGCTGTTTACCAGTCATAAAAACCCATATAGTTTTACAAGTGGATCAAAAAACACACGCTCCCAATTAGCACCAATTATCCCATTTGGGAACAGCCACATTCTCAGGTTTTTGGCAGGGACAGAAATTAACACCATCCCTGCCAACCACCACCAAAACACATACAAACACCAACACTATATACAGGCAGGGCTCTTGCTCTGCCACATTCCCTTACCTTTACAACTCAGTACCAATCAATGGCAATTTACTTCTGTTTGAGTGCTTTAAAAGCCGATTGGAAGTGAATTGTCTGCTCACCGGGGTGCTGATGTCGTACTGCCGTACTACCCTACTGCCACACTGAGGGCGTAAACTGACAATGCAAAATATGTTCATTGTCAGTTTAGAGCCTCACTGCGTACGAAGAAGAAAATGGGCCAATGGGCTTTTAAAACCCAGTTCTGAAGTGAATTGCCACTGATTGCTATTCAGTTATAAAGGTGAGGAAAGGACAGTTTTTCTTGTTTTAAAATAAACACATTAATGAATGGATTTATTTAATACCTGCCGATAAATACTTCTTAAAGGCAATTACGAGTATGAATATGAGTAGCAGCACACCCCTCATTTAAAATTGGTATAGATATCAAGATATCGGAATGTTACTGTAACCCTAGTTCAACTGGAGCACTTGGTTTCTAATTTGCACTGTTTTCTTGTACTGCAGCTGAAGTTCATAAAAAGTCTCCTGTAACTGAAAATGGCACACTGTACCTTTAAGGTAGAGGGCGGTGCTTTTATAGTGATTGTCGTTGTTTTGAGGCGTTATGTTTCAGGTTTTATTCCCTCCCACTCTGATGGATTATTTTTTTTACCTCAGAGTGGAAGTATTGAAACAACAAACTGCTGACTTCTGCAGTACTTACGCAGCGAACAGCAAATCGAAGGGGTGCAACAGGGGATACGAAAGCGATAGGCTTCAGTCAGTCCTCACAGTTATAACCTCCAGCCATGGATCCCTCTCTGGTAGGTGTAAGTAAGAATAATCAGCCATTAGTAATGGATCCGAGCAGCGGTTTGTTTGAAGGGACAGACATGTTTAATCCGCTTCTTCCTGACACAGCCTACCACCACTAGCGTATCCGTGATGGGTCGGGGTCTTTCGTTCATTGCAGGCCTGAGACGAAACAGAAAGTTCGTTTTTTCGAATTTTAAACGGGCGTGTTTTGAGTTAGTGTTTCAGAATATGACTTCACTTTTTATTTTCAGTTCATTAAAAAATAATATATATATTTAACGATATTTTTTTTTTGCGTCGCAGTTAAGAGAACACTTATTTTAACCTTAGCATAAATATTTGGATGTTGTTATAAAATAAGTGTTCGGTTTCAGGCACATTTTACCATGTTGCGTTGATATCAAATATTAACTGGTCAGTTCAAATCAAGTTACTTTTGTGTATTCTACTGCCATTGAAAATGAAAATAAACTCTTGGTACCGCAGCAGTATTTCTCATGCATAACATGGTTACTGCCATACCAGTGTACTTCGCTACACTGCATATAGACTTTATTACTGCTGCTATCTTTATTGATCTAAAAAAAAAAAAAAAAAGCTTTTGATATTGTTGACCATGAACTCATGATTAGCAAACTGCAGAATAATCGCTTTGATTTTCTTGTTGTAAGTTGGTTTTACAAAATTATTTACAAGATCGGACTCAAAGGGTGACTATTGATAGTATTACATCTGACCAGACAATAATCAAAAAGGTGGTTTCCTCAAAGTTAAATTCTTGGTACATTGTTTTTTTTTTTTTTGCATCAGTATAAATGGCATGTGTAATGGTCTTATACTTAACATTTCATTTATATGTGGATGATATAGTCCTGTATGTCAGTGGACTTTGTTTGAGTGAAATCCAACGTAACCTTCAAAAAGACTATGGTGCCTTACAAAATTAACTAGTAAATAGCAAGTTGGTTATAATTTAATACTACTAGAACTAAAACCATGCTATTTGGATCTGCACTTAAATTGCGCAATGTTTAAAGTAATTATTATTATTATTATTATTATTATTATTATTATTATTATTATTATTATTATTTTGTCATTTAGCAGACGCTTTTAACGACTTAGACACTACAGGGTGAACTATGCATCAACAACTGCAGAGTCACTTACAGTAGGACCTCGCTTTTATGTCTCATCCAAAGAATCTTGCTCTTATATCAAATGATGACACCAGTCTTTAAACTGTAACACGATGTAAATACCTTGGTTTATGGCTTGATTCAGTGCTAAATTTTGAGTAGCCTACCATTTTGAACGTCTGTTACGCAAATGCAGAGCTTGGTTTTATATACTGACAGGCAGTGTTATTCTCAGGAAGGCCATATTCGATTGGCAACCCAAAAGATACTGCCTTTTAACAGACTATGCTGATTCAGTATACATGAGCACATCCCATACAGTTCTGAAAAAGTTGGTTCCCATCTGTAATAGTGCTGCAAGATTTATACTGAATGCAGATTACAACCAGCACCACTGTACTCTTTAGGATGGCTCAGTCTGGAGAACAGGAGACTGTCATTGTTTGTGTTTAGTTGAAATGCTCTGTTACCTTGCAAAGTTGTTAGAGACATGTAACTGTACCTATGCACTAAGAGCAAGATGTGCCAACTTTTAAAATCTCCAAATTGAGATCTAATATGGACCAGGATCGTGTCAATTGGATTTTTTTACAGGCTTTTATTTTGTGTAACTGTTTTTATGATTGTTTTTAGTGCTTTTCCCTCTTTTTGTCATTGATTTTATAATGTTATTTCTTGCTGCCATCTCTTTAATACTGTACATTTAGTACACTTAAGACTGTGTTAAGAAATTTGGTGATGTTGGTGTTTTGTAACTGAACAGTATCCTGTTAAGACCGCCCATGCAGCATCGGAGAGGCTGCACAAAATGTCAGTTTACCAGTTGTTAGTTGCGCTGGAAATTAATTCTATCCTGTGGTTACTTAGTAAAGCCCGGCGATGCAGCATTTGATAGGCTGCACAAAACGTGACAATAAGCGGGTTTGTGAGATGATATTGAAAGAGGTAATTTCTCAAAGAACCTGTGGTGCATGGTGAAACGTTTTTGAAAAATCGTGATAATAAACTGGTTCATATGCGCAAAGTACCGACGTGGAGCGAATCCTCCTACGTTCTAAGCTTCATCAGTGAGCTCCATCTATCAAAATGCGTCCAGTTTATGAAACAGGTGCGCTGCTATTTACGACATCTGACGAAAAGACTCTGTGGGCAGACAGTTCTGTAGTTGGTGTAGAAAGATTGAGGAAGCTGGAGTATGTTGTTGCATCATTTGCAACAAGATGATCTTGTATGGAGGGAACGGAAAGAAAGTCCTAGTGAAACACGCCAACTGCAACTAAAAACACATTACAAAAATGGCAGTCCAGCAGCAGAACACCACCATACCAGGGACTCAAGTTATTATGGGGAAGCCGTCTATTACAGACAGAGTAAGTTGAAAGTAAGTTCTAAGGGGGCTCCCGAGTGGCGCATCCAGTAAAGGCGCTCCACGTGGAGTGCAGGATGCGCTCTATAGTCTGGACGTCGCGAGTTCGAGTCCAGGCTATTCCACAGCCGACTGTGGACGGGAGCTCCCAGGGGGCGGTGCACAATTGGCCGAGCATCGCCCGGGGGGAGGGAGGGTTAGGTCGGCCAGGGTGTCCTCGGCTCACCACGCACCAGCGACCCCTGTAGTCTGGCCGGGAGCCTGTGGGCCTCCGACGCTGTAGCTCTTGGGTGGCTGCATGGTGAGTCCGCAGTGTGAAAAAAAGCGGTCGGCTGACGGCACACGCTTTGGAGGACAGTGTGTATTCGTCTTCACCCTCCCGAGTCAGCGTAGGGGTGGTTGCGGTGAGCTGAGCTTAAAAAATAATTGGCCATTTCAAATTGGGGAGAAAATAATAAAAATAATTGGCAACGACTAAATTTATAAAAAAAAAAAAAAAAAAGTTCTCAGACTACCGACTTGTATACCTGTACCACTGTGTTCTATAAGGGACTGTTCACTATTTACTCATGGATTAGTAGCCAAATGCTTAAGCTAGAAACATTGTGATAACAAAAAAAAACTTTTGTTAGTGATGAAAATAAAATGAAAGTGACTAAAACATTTTAATCTGGGTCCGGTTGCACTAAAAAGTTCTTGACTTAAGTCTCAGACTCCAGTTAAACTGGTCTGACGTAAGACCTTGTGATAAGACTGTTGCACAAAAGCCTTGAAGGTCTTATGTAAGACTAGCTAACCTGCTGTTGCTAAGCACAGAAGACTGGTCAGTGATCGAAAATTACATTGCCCGACATGCCCAGGGCATGTACAAATTTCAGTGGGGCATGTAAAAAAAAATGCCTGGGCATCTCCAATTTTTCAATGCAAGCGATTAGTTTATTACAGATTTAAACTTCCGTATTTGCTTCCTCATCACTTTTTCTTTTTTTAACCCACATCACTTCCAGCCAGCGTCTCGTGTTCTAGTATTGCGTCCATGTGCACCTGCGCAAACCGCAGAAAATGTGATGCCCGAGTGTTTGGAGCTGCTATTGGTTAAGCGATTCTGCTGCCGGAGTGATAAAGGATTGTATTTGCAATGGATTAACGAAACTGTGGGGAAATAACAAAAAGCGTTTAATCAGAGATTCAGCAAATGTTAAGCATTCTTTAAAGTTTATTTTAAAATAATGTTATTTTGTGTCATTGAGTACACCACTATTTTGGCCTGTTTATTTGTTTAATATAATATAGCAGGCTAATGTTCCTATTGAGGTAGGCTACAATATATTTTTGTCATTAAAAAGTTGTCGTTCTTTGTTAAAATTAATGTTCAGCTTTCATATTTTGTTGTGTACTACTCATTTAATCAAACCAAGTAGTGTAAGAAGTTGCTTGTGTCGTTCATGACGTCTTTCAAATCAAGTAAGCTTATTTGTGTATAAAAAAAACGACAATAGAGTTGCAGCCAGTGTCATCTTACTTCAAGGCACTCAAGCTGAAATCGCAAAGTAATTTAAAGTAGGCTACAAACGTGGCTGCGGACTGTCTCTCTTTAGCGCACACGCAAGAACTTGCAGACTTGATACAACTGTGTTAAGATGTAGAGCCTGTTAGAAAAAAGAAAGTGGCTGCCAGTGAATCAAAAGAAATCATAATAAGAAAATCATTATGAATACTGTTCACAAAAAGTAGGGAGTATCTGATTCAAAAACAGAATTTCAAAATGACACATAAATAGAACTGGGATTTAAATGTGGGCTGAAAATAGACATGCGCTGACTGGCCTTCTAACTGAAAGAATTGAATTTGTTCACATACATTTGTGGTTTGTTTGTTTTTTTTTCCATGTGATGTTTTTGGTTTGCTATTAACATTTACAAGCTGTTGTTTTTCACTCTTGTTAACATCTGTTAAAGTTAATTTAATGGGCCTTTACAGTACATGCAGGTGTGTAATCCGATTTCAGAGACTCTTCAAGGAGACTAAGAGTTCAGCCTCCTAATAATAAGGGTAATAGCAAAGAATGCTGCTACTAAATCTTGTGAGAGGTAAGGAATGGATTTTAAAACCTCAGTAAGAAGGGCTTTGATGTAATATGAAAGGTGGCTAACTAACTGTGTGTGTGTGTTTCAGACAATCGGGGGTTTCTTCAACACGCTGTATGAGATGGGCTTCACAGAGACTCAGATACAGGCTGCTGTGAAGGCCGGTCACTTCAGCATCCCTGCAGCGGCCGAGTGGTGAGCAACCAACGTCGAGAGATTCTCGACACAGTACAGTAATTAAATCAGTGACGCTTCCAGTCCAGAATGTTATTCCAACCTTGCCCTTAATTATTCAAGTGAACCGTTCAGAGCCTTGTTCCAATCCGGTCTTTAAGAGTTTAATTGAACCAAGAGACCTTGTTGGAACATACTGCTCCTAGATTGGAATGAACAGTGCTGGGGAACCCCCCCGTATTGCATCAGCCAATTATATCTAAGGTTATCCAGGGGTAACCATGTAAAATGCAACCCAATACTTTCATTTAATAATTTCTGATTAGGTGTATTTGAAACAATGGATGAACCATTTATTTATAAATGCCCAGCAAAATGCTGCTGTAGGTACTGTAACACATACAGTAGTGTGCAAATGTATTACAACACCAAGATTTGTCATTTACATCCTTTATATACCCACCTGCATGAAAACCTCTGGGTGTGATAATTACATTTTTCGGTCAGTAATTGATAATATAGAAACAATAGGCATCTTAAACAACTTCTAAAAAGTCATGGATTTTACCATTTGTGGCTTTTTGTTCCTTTTCTCTTACCATTTTAAATTAATTGCAAGTCATCAATTAAATTAGACAATCAAAAATTTGCCCATTTCGACAATTCTCCAAGATGTTCAGTTACAGTGGTTTGATTTCAAATGCACAACAAATAACAACAGAAGTAATGGGGTGTTCAAATAAATTTGCACACTACTGTACATCCTTGAGATTGCACATTTAGAGATGTCAGTTCATCTTAACAGTGTTATCCAGCCCTTCAAACACAGAGGCGACTGTTTGGGCTTCAGGGACGAGTGAACTATTTAAATATATACTATACAGGGTTGCAAGAATGTCCAGATAAATGCATTGTGTTTTGTGGCTGGAATAAAGTCATTTTGCTTTTTTTTTTATTTTACCAGCTAAAATTGAGTAATGTTCCTCAAAGATTTCTATGTAGCCCAGTAATCAAGTATTAAATTACAATTTGCCCCTGTGACAGGGTGTCCCTCCCCTGTGTGTGTTTTATGTTGTATGTGGTGTGTTATTATTGATGTGGATATAGTGGTGTACATTGGGCTATGTATCACGAGTGTTGTTAAAATGTATATTTGTATTTAGGCACGGGGATTGCACAGTCACGTGCTAGGATTCAAGTGAATGATTAATTAGTAATTGAATCCCAGCACAGCTGTATATATAGATGCACGAGTCACTCACTCGAGGTGGGGTTTTTGGTGAGTGGAGAACGGGAGTAGAGAGAGGAGATAAATTATAAATAACAGTTGCTACTCGTGCTGGAGGACCAGCACGATACTTGTTGTTTTGGGTTCATCCATCGTTTGTTTGTCTGTCTATTTGTTTTGGCCACTACATCGTTTTGTCTATGAAAGTGTTTGTGTTTTGTTAAAACCTTTTATTTTGTTCATTCCTTTATAATAAACGCGCAAGCAGCGCATTTCGCTGACCTCGCAGTCCTGTGTGTTGTGGATTTACTTCCTTACGTCACCACTGAGCTATCTGTGACAGGCCCTGTCACATTTAGAGCTTCACAGAAAATACCAAATATTTTGTGGTAGAAAAAGTTTCTGTTTGATGTCATGTGTATATATCCTTACTTTTTTTTGTCCTGGTCTTCCAGGTTGCTACAGGGCAGAGATAAAAGATGCAAACTTGGGAAGCAGCCCTCCCAGCCACTCGGGACAGCAATCTCTGCATTTAACCCTCCGAAAAACCAAGAAATGCAGAGCAGTGCAAGCACGTCCCAACAGGCAGGCACAGCCAGAGAGGGAGCATGGAACACAGAAAACCAAGGTAAACAAGTATGTCAGTAATATGCATCCCCCGCCATGTCTGTAATTCAAAGTTAGAGCTATCTGTATGACAAAAAAAGATGATCGCCATGACTTACAGGGTTCCGAAAAATACAGCGTTGCACGTCTCCACGTGTTGCTACAACTGTTTAAATAATGTACCTGTAATTTATCTTTTCATTGTTAACATTTTTTTTTTTTTTTTTTTTTAATTTAGTAGTCGACAATTAGTTTTTTTGTTGTTTTCCCCAATTTAATAGTGTCCAATTATTTTTGTTTAGCTCAGCTCACCGCTACCACCCCCGAGCGGCAAAGACGAGCACACACTGTCCTCCGAAACGTGTGCCGTCAGCCGACCACTTTTTTTCACACTGCAGACTCACCATGCAGCCACCCAGAGCTACAGTGTCGAAGAACAACGGAGCACTGGGCAGTTTACAGGCAAGCTCGCAGGCGCCTGGCCAGACTACAGGGGTCGCTGGTGCGCGGTGAGCCGAGAACACCCTGGCCGACCTAACCCTCCCTCCCCCTGGGCGGCGCTTGGCCAATTGTGCACCGGCCCCTGGGAGCTCCCGTCCATGGTTGGCAAAGGAATAGCCTGGACTTGAACCAACGACGTCTAGACTATAGGGCGCATCCTGCACTCTACGCGAGTGCTTTTACTGGATGCGCACTTGGGGCCCTTCGTTGTTAACATTTTGACAATTTTTTACACATAACTTTAAAGTCTGTTTCAGAGCTTTTTTCAAAATCGTTGCTCTAGTGCACTGATAGTGTAAGGATTATTGCCCACATTGTCAAACAGGTAACACAGCAATAACGATCCATGATGTGGTACGGAAAAGAAAAGCCAGAGCACTTGTTATGTTTTTTTTGGGTTTTTTTTAATCGCTCTTCCTGCAGTGATTTAGAGCACTGGTTCTCAATCTGGGGGGCACGGAAAGTATCCTGGGGGACCTGAAAAGGTTCAGGAAAAACGTTACTGCACACATCTTTACCTATATACAGCACTGTATAACATAATGCCTCCAGACATATCAAAGCCTCTAGATGGCGCTGCGCATTGCACTGGTTCCTTTTAATTATGCATAGCATTGTACAGTCAGAGATTGCATATAAGTCCTCTGCTATCTGTATGCAGATCAGCTTAACACGTGGTGTGCATATACAGTGCCTTGCGAAAGTATTCGGCCCCCTTGAACTTTGCGACCTTTTGCCACATTTCAGGCTTCAAACATAAAGATATGAAACTGTAATTTTTTGTGAAGAATCAACAACAAGTGGGACACAATCATGAAGTGGAACGAAATTTATTGGATATTTCAAACTTTTTTAACAAATAAAAAACTGAAAAATTGGGCGTGCAAAATTATTCAGCCCCCTTAAGTTAATACTTTGTAGCGCCACCTTTTGCTGCGATTACAGCTGTAAGTCGCTTGGGGTATGTCTCTATCAGTTTTGCACATCGAGAGACTGAAATTTTTGCCCATTCCTCCTTGCAAAACAGCTCGAGCTCAGTGAGGTTGGATGGAGAGCATTTGTGAACAGCAGTTTTCAGTTCTTTCCACAGATTCTCGATTGGATTCAGGTCTGGACTTTGACTTGGCCATTCTAACACCTGGATATGTTTATTTGTGAACCATTCCATTGTAGATTTTGCTTTATGTTTTGGATCATTGTCTTGTTGGAAGACAAATCTCCGTCCCAGTCTCAGGTCTTTTGCAGACTCCATCAGGTTTTCTTCCAGAATGGTCCTGTATTTGGCTCCATCCATCTTCCCATCAATTTTAACCATCTTCCCTGTCCCTGCTGAAGAAAAGCAGGCCCAAACCATGATGCTGCCACCACCATGTTTGACAGTGGGGATGGTGTGTTCAGGGTGATGAGCTGTGTTGCTTTTACGCCAAACATAATGTTTTGCATTGTTGCCAAAAAGTTCGATTTTGGTTTCATCTGACTAGAGCACCTTCTTCCACATGTTTGGTGTGTCTCCCAGGTGGCTTGTGGCAAACTGTAAACGACACTTTTTATGGATATCTTTAAGAAATGGCTTTCTTCTTGCCACTCTTCCATAAAGGCCAGATTTGTGCAGTATACGACTGATTGTTGTCCTATGGACAGAGTCTCCCACCTCAGCTGTAGACCTCTGCAGTTCATCCAGAGTGATCATGGGCCTCTTGGCTGCATCTCTGATCAGTCTTCTCCTTGTATGAGCTGAAAGTTTAGAGGGACGGCCAGGTCTTGGTAGATTTGCAGTGGTCTGATACTCCTTCCATTTCAATATTATCGCTTGCACAGTGCTCCTTGGGATGTTTAAAGCTTGGGAAATCTTTTTGTATCCAAATCCGGCTTTAAACTTCTCCACAACAGTATCTCGGACCTGCCTGGTGTGTTCCTTGTTCTTCATGATGCTCTCTGCGCTTTAAACGGACCTCTGAGACTATCACAGTGCAGGTGCATTTATACGGAGACTTGATTACACACAGGTGGATTCTATTTATCATCATTAGTCATTTAGGTCAACATTGGATCATTCAGAGATCCTCACTGAACTTCTGGAGAGAGTTTGCTGCACTGAAAGTAAAGGGGCTGAATAATTTTGCACGCCCAATTTTTCAGTTTTTTATTTGTTAAAAAAGTTTGACATATCCAATAAATTTCGTTCCACTTCATGATTGTGTCCCACTTGTTGTTGATTCTTCACAAAAAATTACAGTTTCATATCTTTATGTTTGAAGCCTGAAATGTGGCAAAAGGTCGCAAAGTTCAAGGGGGCCGAATACTTTCGCAAGGCACTGTATATAGTTAGCGTTGGTCACAATTTTTTGTTTGCTCTTATCATGATGGATCGTTGGTTGGTTCCTGCTCAAGAAAAAAACACAACAGAAGTGAGAGACAGACAAGCCAGTGAAACTGATTAAACTGAAGTGCTGGTTGGAGATATTGAGACGCGAGCCACACAGGAGCAAAGAAAAGGCAGCAAATATCAGAGGAAATATCAAGAGGAGTACATACAATATGGCTTCACTTATTCAATGGTTGAAAATGAGCAGTACCCACACAGTGTTTTCTGTTTAGAAATGCTTGCACAAGATAGCATGAAACCGGTAAAACTGAAGAGCACACCAAAAACGTCAATAAGCCAGCAGAGTATTTTTAGCAGAAAGAAAGAGAAATGAAGGGTCATCAGGATTTTATGAGCAAACAAACAATCCCTGCAAAACCACTAATTCCTACGAAGTTTCCCACCTAATTGCTAAATGTAAAAAGCCTGCAGTGGTAGCCATGTGTCGCATTTTGCATGGGGAAAAATATGCTACTCCACTTCAAGCCATTCTGTTGTCAAATGATATGGTTATGCATGAATAATATTGACAACGACATGAAGGTTCAGCTGATCGATTGGGTTAAAGAGAGCGCCAAATACACCTTGCAACTCGATGAGTCTACAGACATATCCAATTCAGCTCAGCTGTGAGATACTGCCACGATGGGAAGCTGCAAGAAGATTTATTATTTTGCAATTCACTTCAAGGAAAGACAACGGGACAATAAATATTTTGCAATCTTGACAACTTGTGCACGAAGAAGGGCTGCAGTGGTCATGCTGTGTTGGTGTATGTACAGATGGGGCCGGTGAAATGATGAGAAAAAACATTAGACTGAAAACAAAAGTTCTGGAAGTGGCACCACATGTTGTTTTCACACATTGTGTTATACATAGGGAAGCTTGAACCGGAACTTAATTGCATCCTGCAAACTGTAATAAAAATTGTGAACTTTAAGTCTCGCTCTCTGAATTCAAGATTGTTTTCAATTTTATGTAAGGAAATGAGATCAGAATAAGACCTGCTTTTGCATACCAGAGTCCGATGGGTATCTTGAGGAAAAATCCTGATGTGCTTCTTTGAGTTGAAAGATGAACTGCACTTGTTCCTTCTTGACACTGGAACGCCTTCTGCAGAACACCTACACGATTCAAAGAGGGTTTCAAACCTAGTGTATTTAGCAGATGTTTTTGAGAAACTGAATGCGGAATGTTTCACTGAATGGAGTGTTTCACACCGTCCCAACACCAACATTTTGTTATTGAACGACAAAATTGATGGCTTCCGGAAGAAGCTTAAGCGCTGGCAGGAACGACTGGAAGAGGGGAATGTGGAAATATCTCCAGTGTTGTCAGAGTTTCTTGAGGATAATGAGCTTGAACTTGAAACAGTGAAACCAGTAATTGCTCGTCATCTCACAGGCCTCGAGCGCCACTTTAAAACATATTTTGAAGATTTGACTCTTGATTAAATATGACTGGATTCGACCGCCGTTTGCGACCACCTCTACCAGCAATCTGTCACCTCAGGCAGATGAAGCCCTCTTAGACTTGTCACCATTTACTTCGACCCCACTGAGTGAGTTCTGTCTGTCAGTCACTGGGTAGTGTCCAAAATTATCTAAAGCCACTTGTGTGAAACAGCCTTTTCTCCCCTAGTTTGCATAAACAGCAAACAACGATCTCACCTTCAGGTAGAAGGGGATCTCTGAATAGCTGTCTCAAGCATCCAGCCCAGTAGATTTAGTGAGAGTGGTGTGCTGGATTTTTTTTTAACTGGATAAATGTATTTGTGTGGGGTGTTGGGCGTAAACTACTACAGACAGGAAGTAGGGGGGCCCACTCAGAACCATTGATTTAGAGGACTGATCTCAAACCCCAGTGCACTAGAGCAGCCATTTTGAAAAGAGCTTTGAAACAGACCTTAATTTTATAAGTGTAAAAAGTTGTCAGGATGTTAACAATGAAAAGAAATGTTACAGGTACATTATTTAAACAGTTGTAGCAGCACGTGGGGTCGTATAAAGCTATATTTTTCTGAACCTTGCTACTTAATGTGACGCTACCCTTTACTTTGACCTCAGACCTGAAATGGTTGCCATATTGAGGTAATGTGACTTTTTAGATGCCTAAACATGTCAAGTTCTTCATTATTAATTGCATAGTTTGTTCTTCTACTCCCCAGCTTTGATTCCCCAAACTGTTGTTTTAATTGGAATTTAGACTTGGTTTCACTGCACTGTTGTATTTACAACATGCCAGAATAAATTATGCTGTAACCCCAGAATCCTTTGCACTTTGGTCTTGCGTCAAAGTGAATTAGAGAGAACATGGAGGAATCAATAATGGCTAATTGTTGCTGCAAGCGTCTCCATTGTTAATTAAAACACAGCCATGCAGTCCAAGGAGGATTCAAAATTGTATTTGATTAGTTATTTTTTTATTACATAAATGTTACTGTGCAGCTAAGCTGCTTTGTTGTATAAGCACTTTTCCCCCTTCCATTCATGGCAGTTTAATAATTAGCAGGAGGTTTTACATAATGAAAAAAACTCAGACTTTTCTTTGTTCTGGACAATGCCTATGCTGTATAATCTTTCTAATATGATCTTTAGCCATTCAGTTGTTGGCTAGCCAAGAGTGTGATGCAGTTGTGACTGACAAAGATCCAGGGAGTCTCTGAGAGTTACAGTTGTATGTAACCCCTTGCTGTGTTGTTCTCAGGCACTGATAAGCCCTCTTCCTCTGAGCCTCCACCATTGGGCTCCAGGATCAAGCAGGGTAAGAAAGGCTTTGATGACCAGCTGAGGGACCAAGTGGCCCAGGAGGTGCAGGCTGAGAAGAGGATGAAAAAGAAGGTATGCCCAGTAGAAATTACAAGCTATTAATACGTGCTTTCTTTCATAATTGCAATAAATTAAACACAGGTTGGTTTGCTGGAGCTTTTCAGTGCAGAGTCCTGATTTAACCCTTTGCGGTCCTATGTCGGACCAGGTCCGACATTACAATTTTCCCTTTCCAGTCCGATGTCATCAAAAAGACGTAAAAGGACAGGTCTCTAGTCGTTTTATCTCTGAAAAAGCCGAGAAAACCATTCAATGGCCAAGTGAGACCGATAGGAGCCGAGAGAAGCCGGAAAAAAAGAAGGGGGCGGATCTGAGCAATATAAATAGCCCCGGCACCACATAGATAACACGGCCATAAACAAACAAGATAGCTGCTTCCGCATCCAGCGCTCAAAGAATATCACGGACATTTGCAGAGCTTTTTGAGATGTTACAGTAATAAAATAATGACTTGGATCGCATTATTGAGGAGTTTGGTGATAAAACGAGTGATCAGGAGATGATTTATCAGTATGCATAAATTATTTATTTTCACACGTGTAGTTTATTTTAGACGCGCTGTTTAAAAGTATTTTTTTCACAATAAAAAAAGGTTTAAAAGGCACTACATATCGACAGGACACTCAATACTGCATCTCCAGCCCTGCCCCACCCCTTGTTCGCTATATTTTTCACATCCGTCTGAATAATAGTACATACTGATTAAATCATCTCCTCATCACTTGTTTTATCACCAAACTCCTCAATAATGCGATCCAAGACTTATTTTATTACTATAACATCTAAAAAAAGCTCTGATATTCTTTGAGCGCTGGATGCAGAAGCAGCTGTCTTGTTTGTTTATGCCCGTGTTATCTATGTGGTGTCGGGGCTATCTGTATTCATGAGATACGCCCATTATTTTATTTTTATTTTTTTTGGCTTCTCTCGGCTCCTATCGGTCTCATTCAGTCACTGAATGGTTTTCTCGGCTTTTTCCGGAGAAAAAACGACTAAAGTCTTTTTGATGATGTCGGACAGGGTCCAACATTGGACCGGAAAGGGAAAATTGCAAAGTCGGACCAGGTCTGACATAGGACCGCAAAGGGTTAACGCTAGAATGACTGCATTTTATAGGCATACCTAGAACAACCGTGACTGGTCAGTTTGAACGGCGTATTAAAAACAAAATAAATATTGTAATGAAAGGACAAACAATTGAATATAAGTCATAGTTTTATTCAGGAAAGTCATATAAAGCATCTACACAACCAAAGCATTGTAAATAAATGGTAAAAATGAAATAAACAAATATTTGAAAATAAATGTGTGTATATACAGGTATATCATGTACATACAAAACTGTACAACTGTAAATAAATGGGTTTATGTTGCCTACATAACAAAGTGCATATATGCAACCGAAGCTATGCGTTTATATACAGACATACTATAATCGAAATTACATCAATAAATAAACATTTGAACAGAATGGGCTTTATTTACAATCGTTTACAAAGTAAGTGCTGGCACAAATCACACAGATCCTGCGCTTTTCAAAATATGCAGTGCACTTACCGCAGACTATCTTTGCGCATTTGGCACAGCTATCAACAGTAACCCAGGCTTCTGGCACCAAATGCTCCACAGGCATATACTAGTGCAGTGAAGGGGCTGCCACAGGATTGCTTCGTTTCCCACGGGATCTCCTGTGCCCAGTGGCGTCTGGTGGGTTTTTTGTAAGGTGGGGCAGAAACCTGACAACCCTAATTATTTTGCTCAGCTGACACAGAATCACACAGGTGAGGATCAGAAACAGTCAGGCATTTACCTATAAAGAAACTTTGCCCGTCTCTCTTTCTGGGAGGCAAACCTCTCAGTGACCTTTTTATTGAACTCTGGGATGTCCTCAGTGAGTTTCTTCTCTATGGAGAGCATTGCAAGGGCATTGAGGCGATCCTGGGTCATTATGTTTCGGAGGAAAGTCTTGATCCTCTTTAGTGTTGAAAAACACCTCTCAGATTCTGCTGTGGTCATTGGAGTTGTAATGTGAATTTGTGAGAGTTTCACGGTCTCTGTGAAGGTGTCCTGGAGTTGTTCTCCATCAGGAATCTGAAGAGAGCGAGTGCACCACTGCAACCATGGAATTCTGCGTTGTCACAGATGAGAGACAGTTCTGTCTGCAGTTTGTTTTTGTTGATCATGGGGTATGCTTCAGTGGTGCTGTTGAATGCTGCATTAGGGAAGCATTGGCTGTGATTGTTGAACAAATCACTCTGCAGCAATGTGGCACTTATGAGGTGGTTTGTGAACGCAAATCGCTCCTTGGCATGGGCGAGGATGGTGACGCAAACCTCAGTTGCCATCCTCTCATTTGTCTGCTGCTAGTCTGGATGCCATCGCTTAGCTGCCTGGTGAAATCCTGTGTACTTTGTGCTGATGGCGTGGACAGAGTGATGCACCTTTTGCACATTGTCCACAAAGCTACTAGTAACCCTCTGGACATAAACAGAGTCAATGTTCCGCTTTTGAAGTTGGCTGAACAGAATGTCAACATGTGGCATGATTTTGTGGAAGAGCTTCAAAAAAAAATTAACTCACCATCCTCCAACAGCCTAAGGAATCCCCCGGCCTCTCTGACTGTGGTTGAATCAAAATCCCTGGCAGACACCTGGATTTCTTGGAAACACTGGACTAAATCATCTCTGTGTTCAAAAACAGTGTTCACTGCGCGACTGTGGAAGTTCCACCGCGTTTGTGATGATCTCGGGAGTCTATGTGCCACAACTCTGTCCAGCACGCTGGTTCTCTTTGGTGATCAGGAAAAGAAAGCAGCGAACCCACTCAGAACAGAGAAGAAAACACGCACACATGGAATTTGTGAGGCAGCCTGCTGTATAACCAGATTCAGCTGATGAGCATAACAGTGCACATAATGGGCATTCGGGTATACGTCCTGGATTTTCTTTTGCACTCCCCCAGTCGCTCTAGCCCCATCATATGCCTGAGCAATTAGCTTGTTTTTCTGAACTTGCTCAGGGAATATGGCATTAAGATGATCAAACAAGGCCGTGGTTATAGAGTCTGCGTTTGCGTTCTGCAATGTATGGAAGCCAAAAAAACGCTCTTGCACTTTGTTTAATTTGTCCACGTAACGAAAGACCAGGAGTAATTGGCACTGTGTTGAGACATCAGTTGTCTCATCGCCCTGAATGGCTACAAAGTCGGCATGACTTATTTCATCCACAATGTGCTATCTCATTACCCAGAGCATGCAGTCTAGCAGTTTGTTTTGCACTGTTTTGGAAGTGCCCTTAAACACAGTTGTAGTCTCTAGGTGTTCCTTTAAAGCACTGTCCAACGTTGACACCAAATCCACTAAACCTAGAAACACTCCTGGGTTTTACGAGCCTTCACTCTCATCATGGCCGTGTAAAGCTAGCTCAAAGGCCCTGCAGAATATGACACAGTCAATGATTTTTGACAAAATATGTCTGTTCCTGTCTACCTCTTTGTTGTGCTTTTGAATTCCGTTTCTATAGCCCTCATCCAGTTGGGTAGCTATGTTAACTTTGCCCAACATCGCTAGCTTTACACATTCTGCATATGGGTTTTACCGTGTTCATGCTTTTTCATCTTTTCCAAGATGTGCTTCATGTCGCTCACCCCTTGGTCAGTCCAGGCCAAATCCGAAGCAGTTGTCCGAAACAGCAGACATGGAAAGCAGAACACCGCGTTGCATGTTGCACACCCACACAGCCAGGGCTTTTTCTCATACCATGTTCTGTAGAATGTCAGGTTGTACAATTTCCCCGTCGCTGATTTACTGTAATATTTGGCTGATCCGGGTCCAACTCCTTGATCTGTAATTTTTCTGGTAGAGTTCTCCACTCAAACGGACTTTGCTGTAGAGACAGCACGGTGTTCATTGGCCTTTCTTGTTCTGTCATCGTTCACTTTCTAACAAAAATGGCTGCGAGCTACAAACTACTTCTTCTCTTTCTCCTTGTTTTAATGTTCTTATTCTGAGGCTGCTATCTGGCTACAACATTAATCGTCTTGATAAATATAGCAATATTTTATAAACCGCCATCTAGTGTGTCTAGGTGGTAACTGCATAGACTCCCCATTGGGCATTAAATTCGCCGCCCCAAATGGGATTAATAGGAGCAGCGAAAAGCTAGGCTACAATTTCGGCCGAAAATCATAACTACGCATGCTCAGAAACAGTCATCCTCCGGGCACGACCTCCCGGAACCAGGAGAAGAGGCATATGATAAACATAACCAGCGATTTGGCATAAATACTTTTTTTCCATAAAATGCACATTTGCTGTGGATAATAACAACTAAGAACGTGAGTAAATGTCAGAATTAAGCACTTAAATGTTCACAGTCATTTTTATGCTGTTTATTTTTTTTCTTGTGTTCTGCTATGGTGGATGACCCGCCCCTGCCTGTGCTCTCTGTGTCACTGCTGCTGGAAGATTTGTCTTCACAAACCTAGTCTGTTTCAGAGCCAGATTCGACATTGTCCGTCTCTGCTGCATTAGAATTGTTGTTTTGCTGTCCTGCGTCTTCCGCAATCCATTTTGAATGTGTATTGGGATAATAGTGAATTTCTTAGAAAAACGAGTGACTTCTAGTAACCAGAGTGCAGACAGACAGTCTGGCCCCATGAGCTGTCAAGGCTGATTGATGGGATATCAGGAGGCTCACTGAACAATAGAAATGTCAGAAGACCGCTCACTTGAGGAATGCAGACTGATATAATCAAACTTCAATACATGGCGGCAAGTCCCGACTGATGAATACAAATAATTCTGCAACATTTCATTGTTATAATATGTTTTATATGTAGCAGTCAATTATATACTGCTCCTGGTCGGAATAGGTATGACAGTATTTTATCTCAGTAATTTTTTTCAGCTACGTGATACTTTCTTTGTCAGGGTAATTAGTACATATATTTAGGAAAAGTTAGGAAAGCACAGCTCCATGTCTTAAACACACGCACTGCAATTTAAATTTTAATTCCAAAAATGGTCAAAATAACCGCCTTGGTCGTTCTAGTGTTAATTTGTTTGTTGGAAATATTTTGGCTCTTTTGCTTGTGTTTTTAATTATTTTTTATTTTAATTAGATATATTCAGTTATTTCAAATAAGAAAACTTGGAAGGTTTATGGTACCTCTACTGTCTGTGCTGTAGTACAAACTCACTTCAGTGATCTCGCTGCAGGTACCAGGAAGCAGCAGACTGGTGTTGAGGTAAATTAACCTTCTGTTCTAGAGCTCCTTCTAAAACAAAGAGCTGTACATCTTACTGGGTTTTATAACTGTGTTCTGGATTGCTTTGTTCTCTTGTTTCCTCCAGGAGCACGAGCTTGTCCTAAAGAGAATCGCAGATGATCGTAGAAGCTTGCAGGAGAAATCTCAGCCCAGCGGGCATTCTGATACTTCTGTTCAGCAAGGGCAGAGGTTAGGGGGCAAGGTCCAGACTTCCACGGACAACCACTGCATCCTCATGGTGAGTCTCATTGGACAGGCTGTGATACACAGGGCCCTGTGCTGCCTAGCTCCACACAGTGAGGCTGGTTAAAACTACAGTGAGGTTTGGTTTTTGACATTTCACATTTATTTTATATGGTACAGACACACAGTAAAGAACCCCAGATGATTTGGTTTTGTATTTCTAATATAGAGGGTCTTATTTTCCCCCCGTTGTGGATGTATATGTATATTTTAAAGGGGATGGTTAAAAATATCACCTAAAACAAGTGGCTTCATAGGTTGCCAGTCTAGAATCTTGGTGTATGAAGAATTTTCATAGTTCTGTTACTTTCTTCCCCTCCCCAGCTCCGCCTGCCGTCAGGAGAGTCAATGCGGGAGCGCTTCCCAGCTGAGGCCTCGCTGCGGAGTGTCATGCAGCACATCTCTGAGCGCTACCCCTCACTGTCCAGCTTCTCCCTGGTCCAGGGCTTCCCAAGGAAGAGATTCGGAGAGGCTGAGCTGGCCTGTTCCCTGCGGGCCCTGGGTCTGACCCCCAACGCGGCCCTGTGCATCCAGAACACCCCCCTAGAACCTGTAGAGACCCCCGCAGAGACCCCCGAAGCAAGCAGCCCAAACGACCCTGAAGACCCCCCCGGACCCCCCCGTCCCCCTGCCATGAGCCACAGTTGGGGACCAGGGGAATATCTGAGGGGCACGGGGGCAGGGAGTGAGCCAGAAGAAGGGCTAAATCAGGAGGCAGAGGAGCTGCCACCCTCACCACCCCAGCCCCCAGCGCTGCCATCCCCCCTTCTGGAGGCGGCCATAGTGAATGCTGGAATACACAGTGGCTGGCAGCCACTGTCGATGCAGTCTCACCGCTGGGGTAAGCATGAAGACCTACTACTACTGGAAGTACTCCACAACAAAAGGAATACTTTGTTTCGTATATGTTTGTGTACCAATTAGGAGCAGAACAATTGTAGTGTGATTGTTTTTGATGGAATTGATATGCAGGCACATGTTTGGTTACTGAATAAATCTAAAAGGTTAAAACTAGAGGCTTTTATTTAAAGTCTTATGTTGGGATGTGTTGATGAGTGATATTTTGGAATTTCCGTTTCCTTTTCTACCCACGCAGGGAAAGGTCAGAAGTTGGTCCCGGGTGATGTGGAGGAGGGCTCGAGCTCTGAAGATGAAGAGGAGCACTCGGAGGAAGACAGTGGAGACGAAGAACTATTCATGCCTGGTAAAAAATAAATAAATAACTGTATAATTAAACTCTACAGTTTTTTTTACTCTTGTCAGGGCTTTGGGATTTATAGCGTCATGCTGGCACCATGACGAGCCAACCACTGTAAGCTGTTTAAGAAAGCTAGTTTCATACCTGGTTAAACAAAAATCAAATAAAATGTAGTACATTTTTTGTGTGTGTTTCATCTGTGTCTGTTTTTCTGCAGGTTTGCCACGGCTGCCATTCATTCCAGGGAACAGACAGGGTGCAGTGTTTGTACCTCAGTACCACTGGCCAGACCAAGGAAACCGACTGAGGTGTGCTTCAGTTAGTCTCTGGGGTGGGGGAGCTGCAGTGAATTGTGGTAATAGGAAATAAAGTACTCGTATCATGAGGCCAGCTTTGGTGACAAAACGTTGATCCAGTGTGCAGTACAGTGGGCCTTGATCAGATACTTCTGTAATGGTTAGAAGCAAGGAGTCGGACATTAACCCTTTGCGGTCCATTGTCGGACCTGTTCCGACATTGCAATTATTCCTATCAGGTCCATTGTCGGACTCTGTCCGACATCATTATAGAAACGCAAAAAAACGGGGTTTGGTCGTTTTTTCTCCGGAAAAAGTCGAGAAAACCATTCAATGGCCGACTGGGAACGACAGGAGCCGAGACAAGTCGAAACCCCCCCCCCCCCAAAAAAAAAGGCGTATCTCATGAATAGTCATACATGGCCCTGGTATCAGATAACGGGGCGGTCGTAAGTAAACAAGCTGGCTGATAGTAAGTCAGCGCACAGAGAACACGGACATTTGCAGAGCTTTTTTGAGATGTTATAGTAATAAAATAATGACTTGGATCGCATTATTGAGGAGTTTGGTGATAAAACGAGTGATCAGGAGATGATTGATCGGTATGTACGACTATTATTATTATTATTTATTTCTTACATAGGTGAAAGCTATAGCGAACGAAAGGGTGGGGCGGGGCTGGAGATGCCTAGTGAGTTCTTTGTTGATATGCAGGGCCATTTAAACCCGTTTGACTGTGAAAAAAAATACTTTTAAACAGCGCGTCTAAAATTAACTGCGCGTGTGAAAATAAATTAGACCTGGCGTGCCTGACGCACATTTAATAAATGGACCGCAAAGGGTTAAACCCATGTGATGCCTACTTTTTGAACATTAAACCTGGGCTGCCATTGCTAATTCTCAGGCAAGTCATCCATTCCCCTACTCCCATTTTAGAAAGTATCGATTGCTGGAATTGGTGCAAGTATATGTTATATTGAGTTAGCAAAGACTGTGTTGGTGTATCCAACCCATCCAAGGAGCTATTTTGTTAGACCAATAAACTGTTATATCTTTTTTACAATCACAGCTAGCAGAAACTTCAAATATGTTTTTTTTTTTTTTTTTTTAAGTGGGAAGTATCAAGCACTGGTGGCCTCAGTTGAAACACCCGTAACTTGAATCACTCAGTACAAAAACATAAGAAACTAAATCACGTAGACAAATGCTTCAGCTTGTCCCTTTGTCAATAAAGCCGAACCGTGTTTTATTTTAACTTCTTTACCTTCAAGTGTAACAGCTCAGCTGTATCTTGGTGGCAGCGCTCATGATGTGTAGGCGCTCACTCTAACAGCAGGCTGCTTGTCTCCTCTTGCAGGGAAGGTGCGGAGGAGGGTGCAGGGCAGGGACGGGAGCTGCCGGTGGCGGCAGCTCAGGCGGCTGTGGAGCGCCTCCAGCGGGCGGAACTGCAGGAAGACCCCCAGGGCAGCTCGGGCCAGCCTTCCCCACCGAAGAGACCCTTTAGAACACCCAACGTGCCTTCACTCTGCTGCATGTCCACCCGCGCCACTGCCGCCCTCATGACCAGTAATGCAGCTTTACAACCTCGTCCACTCTACTGGAAAATCTGATCAGGAAAAAAAATTGAAATCTTTTACTCTGCCTGTCGTTGAACTGGCATTTGAGTACTTGAGAAGTTCATGCGATATAAAAAAATAAAAAACATACCGTGTTCAGATGTTGTTCAAATAATTACAGCCATTTGCAGATGTTCTCTTTTGTGTTTCCCAATATTGTCTGTGTAGCCCCCAGTATGCAGTACACCAGCAGCCTGGCCTGCCTCACCCCTGAGCTGGCTGAACACATGCTGGCCCACATGGCGCGGGAGAGGCTGCTCCGCCCACGCACCCTTGAACTCTTCTTCGGCTGCCAGGTCCAGAAGTTTGCCCTTAACTGCTACCCGTACACCACCAATGAGCTGCTCAGACAACTGCGTGCCTTCCAGACCTTGAAACACCTCAGCCTTGTCTCCTCCTCACTAATAACAGGTAACACCACACCTTGTATATCTGCTACGATGTTGTGTCCCATAGTGCTTTTACCACTACTGTCACTGTGCCCTCTCTTTACAGATTCAGGTCTGACAGTCTTGGCCAGCCTCCAGAAACTGCAGCACCTCAACCTGGCAGCCTGTTCCAAGCTCACTGATAACTGCCTGCAGTACATCAAAGGTGAGGCTGAGTTTGCAACACCTCATAGGGAATCACTCTCTGGTGACCAACACAGGGTTAAAAAAATAAAAAAACAGGAAGCCATTTTGTCAAAGCTCTTCAGAAACTACACACACACATCCATCAAAGTGGTATGGGTTTCTTCATCATTATTTTATTATTTTTTATGGGTTTATTGTGCAGTGCCTTGGGATAATTTATGATAAAAATAACTAAGTATTTTTTTTTGTATTATTATTAGTAGTACTAATATTAATATTATAACAGGACCAAGATTGTGGTAATGACTTTTGTCACCTTTCATGCAATTTTGAACTTATTGCTGTTCTCCCATTTATTGTTTTGAAAATGACAAAGTATGACTTGAGCTATTATTGGCTGAAGAATTTAAATTAAGCACAATCTTGGGAACCAGAAGTAGTGGAGTGCTGTTCTGATGTTAGACTTTGGCTTTGTACACTGCAATTGCTTCTACTGATCATGGATGTCTTCATTTTTTTCTTCAGAGCTAAAAAGTCTCTCCTTCTTGTCGCTGGACCAGACCAAAGTAAGCGACTCGGGGATGGTGATGTTCCTGGAATCTGCCCCCTCGTCACTCATTCAGCTCTGTCTGAATCAGACAGGCATTACCGAGAAGACCCTGGCCTTGCTGCCCTCCAGTGTTCCTCAACTCAAGCTGCTCAGTATCAAACAGACCAAGGTAACCCCAGGGACTGCACTGCATTAGCGCAATGAAACAAATAGCATTCAGGCAGGGGTAGTGACAGGGTAGGTCTGCTCAACATGACAGGCAGTGTTAACTAGCGGTACTTTGTACTCATGAAAGAAAAAATGCATGGGCCCCTCACAAACCACAATTCCAGTAGCTGCAGACCAAACAGTAAGTGGGAGACACATCATATTGAAAAAAAAATACTGTAATACTGTCCGAAGAAATAGTGTCCTGTGTAAGCCCGAAAATAGAAATCACGTGGGGTGGAAATACCAGAAGCAATTTTGTCCAAGTAGTTTCATAGACTGTGGTATATTGTGCTGGAATGTCCACTGTAAATGGCGGCCCTCCTTTGTTTGCTGGAATATTGTTAGCATACTCATGAGATCTGTGAAATCTAGGCTGGGAGCACAATGCAAAGGATTCACTGTGTCTTTCTGCCCTGCAGATTTGTGACGTGTCTCCCCTGAAGGAGCTGAGGTGCCTGCACACACTGCACCTCGACAGCACCTGCGTGTCTGAGAACTCGCTGCAGCACCTGGCGGCCCATCCTGCACTGTCCTCGCTCAGCCTAGCAGGGATCCCTGTCGCCAACGGCAACCATGTCCTCCAGATCATCTCAGGTGAGAAACCTGGGGGGAAGGAATTTTAAAATAATGGCTGTAGATCCAAATGCAGAATATTTAAGCAAACATTGTTTTAAATGTGTTTTAAACTTGCTGCCACCAGCAGGGATTCCTTGTGAACAGAAGAACAATGTGGTTGTGTTCTCTGAAGTGTGTCTGTTCTGTCAGGTTTAAGGCTGAATCACCTGACCCTCCCTGGGCGGCAGTCTGTGACGGACAGCGGTCTGGAGTTCCTGTCACGGCTGGTGCTACTCGCAGAGCTGGACCTGACAGACTACACGCAGGTCACAGACCAGGGCGCCCGTCACCTCGCCGGCATGACCAGGTCAGACAGTGAGACCTTACATGACCCATAAATGTCCCCTAGTGTTCCGTAAAAAAAAAGACAATACAACTTTTTCAGCACAAACGTTAAAAGATATATTTCTTAATCTCAGGAAACATGTATACTTTTATTAATTAGATGTTTGTCATATAAACATAAATAAAAATGTGTTTGTGTGTGTGTGTGCTGGTCAGGTTGAAGAAGCTGTCCCTCAGTAACACTCTGGTGACGGACGAAGGCCTGGTATCCCTGCAGAGTCTCCAGGAGCTGGTGGAGTTGTGCCTGGACCGGACCACTGTCACCAGCAAAGGGGTGGCCCGCTGCATCACCTGCCTGCCACAACTCCAGGTACTGCCTGCCTTGTCTCTGTCAACTGCAGTCCTACTAACTGTGCAGGGACTGATTGCAAATTGGAGCTTTCTCCATCTACATAGCCATCTAGTGGATGCATGCATGAAAAACATAAATGTAAACACAGAGAGGTGAAAAAAATTGGAGTGGCCCAAACTGACATGCAGTGGCAGTCTTACATCCAATTGTCTCTCCTCATTCTCAACATTTCTTATGTTTGTATGAGACAGACTGACTGTTTGTCCTTGTTAGGTGCTGGGGCTGGCCAGTACGCAGGTGGGAGATAATGTGGTTCGACTGGGGCTGGTCCACTGTAAACAGCTGCTGAAGATCAACCTGAGCCGCACCCGTATCACCGACAAAGGTGAGTTACCGGGATTGAGGGGGAGTGTGGGGGATAAGGAGGGATCCTAGGAATCAGTTTTGCTGCGCAAAAACACAGATTTTTCTATGTTGCCTGAGAATTCTTTCATTTACATAGGGTGGGGCAAAGAAAACATGCAAGGCTTTTTTTTTGTCTCTTTGGTAATCTAATCAATACTTATCCAACACCAACAATTTAGATTTATATTTATGTGCAGAGGACAAGGTTGATCGAGGCGCACTGTGACATTCATGTTGAAACATGGCTGCAGTTTACTTCAGTATCCAGTGCGTTGTTACTACTGAACTCGGAGATAAACTAATATGAGTACTATTTTTTGGTTTTTATTATTACTACACAGAAATATTTGTAATTTTTAAAGTAAAATGGTAAATTTGTTTATATTATTTATTGATGGCACGGGTGAGCTTGTAACTTCCTTAGAATTTTGGAAGTGTAACAATAAATACTTCTTGCATTATGTGATGGGGGGACGGGGACTCAATTTTTGCCTTTTATTTTAATTGTGGAATAACACAGATTAAAAAAAAAAAAAAAAAAAGGGATCCCTGGTAATAAGAATGAATAAAGACAATGGTTCAGTATGTATGTCTGTTTCTTTGTAATGTTTTTCAGGTCTGAAGTACCTCCGTCCAATGAGACTGAATCAAGTGAACCTGGACAACACTGGCGTTACCCTCTCAGGAATAGCCAATCTGATTTCTTCCTGCCCTGACATCATCAATATCCGGGCGAGCAATCTACGGGCCCTTCCACATGACGAGGTCTCCGATGAGGAAGCCGCTTCCTGAGGGGTCAGGGGGTCACAGGAAGTAGACTGGCGACAGGGCCTCAGACAGCCATGTGTGATGTTGCCTGTCTGGGACATAAAAATTGGCTGGTCCTGCTCTAACAATTAACTTGTAAAATGGACACCTTTTGAAAGGGCCAGCACATGGAGACTTGCAGTGCACTAACTGGTTTGGTTGTGAATGGCAAGCAGGAGTATCCAGTGTCCAGTATCTGGGTAGGCACTGTAGTATCTATGGGAACAAGCCACTAATACCAGCCCCTTGTGTTTTTTTGCTTTCATAATCCTTGCTTGGCCTAGAGAGCTTGACGTACAGCGTTTGTATGGGCTCACAGTTTGAAAGAGCCATGCTGGTACAGTGCAGCATCTATAGAGAACCCTGCTTGCTCACAATCATAACTATAGAGCCCGGGAGGGGACATGAGAGAAAATATATATATCTCGTGGCCACTGAGTTATCTTACTGTAAGCCATGCACACGAGTCATGGGTATCTTGAGGCCACGAAATAGTAAGACGTATATTTTTCTCTCATGTCCCCTCCCGGGCTGCATTCATAACGGCGACCTTTTCATGCTTTCATAAAAGTACAGTATATAGGCAGAGGGAAATCCATCAGTTCATTCATATTTACGGCTTAAACCCTAAAGGTAGACATTTTGTACAGCAGAACAACATTCATCATCTGTTTTAATAACCAAGATTTTGTTTTTACTATCGATAATCAAACAGGAGGTGGTATAGACTGATTCTTAAGCCAGATCTTTGACAGATTAGGACCAGCAGGATTGCTAGCATTGTTAACGGTCCAGTTACACTGAATACAAACCAGTCACCATTGCAGAAAGAGACAGCTTTTGTATATACTGTTTGAAAATGCACTATACAGTACTATTATACTTGTACCACTTAATTCTAATTCTAATAACTGTAGTATATTTAAATGGGATTGTTTACATAGCATAGTTGACATCCAATAGTCAAATGCTGGAATTGTTTATTCTTATTTAAGAAAACAAAATTCTGACGTTTCTGGACACCCCTACTAATTATTTTATATATATATATATATATATATATATATATATATATATATATATATATATATATATATATATATATATATAAAATAATTTAAATAGTCAGTTTACACAGCTATGTTTGAATTTCATTATACATTTTTAACCCCACATTCTGTTTGAATATAATTAACTAAAGTATATTGGCTTTTCTAACTGCAGAAAATACAGTACTTGTAAATTATTATAATAGAGTTTCTACATAATGTTTTCCTTTTGTGATGTATTCTCCATATATTGTTAAAAAGAGGAAGTTTAAATGGGTTGGTAATGTAAACCTCAGAAACAAGCATCTCTAAACACACAAAAAGTGACCTGGCAACAGCACAAGTTTGAACTTAACATTTCAGTCAAATACCTTGTTTCCACATGTGTTTCTTAGTCCAAGTTAAGGCATTAAACAGTAGAAAGTTGGTTAAATTAATGACCATACCAGAAATATCAGTGTGGAAATCAAAGCTTTAGCAAGCTATTGAGAAACACAAAATAGTGTTTTTATAATAAAACTTTGAATTAACGGTTTATTGTTTAATGACGAATATTTTGCTTCAATATATTACCATGGTAGCCAATTTGCACCCCAGTTATTTTGGCAATTTTGCCGCTAGGAGTTAGGCACTGTACTGCATTTTACACAGTTACACCATTAGTGCAGCAGTAAATTTCACAGTAGCTGCATGTTTACCTCCCTAGAAGAACTGAGCATGAATTAAATTTGAGCTTAAATCTGTTCCTATTGAATGTTCTGTGTTAAAATGTGGGAGCCCTAAACTCTGTTACATGGAGGTTTTCTGTTAACAAGTTACTGCTATGCTTTAGAATGTATGTCAATGTGTTAGGGTAATGCGGTCTTTTGATAATGTTGTAGTTAATTTGGTGTGGATGTAGTATTTAGCTGAAATGTTTGTTTTAAAAAAAAATGACAACCCAGGGTTTTTGAAACTTGCACTACAATCAGACAAATTTGTATTTCAGGGTTTGGATGGTTATTTCAGTGGGGGAGTGGGTCGGACTCAATGGCTCAGAAGCTGTAAACCAAGATCAATGCATACTTTTCAAAATGCATAAAGACTAATATTTGTATTTGTTTAAAGGAGTAGTGTATAATACTGTATCCCTTTTTTAAGTGCAGGTTTGTTTAAACTCTAGTGTGTGGTAGTTAAAAGAACACACTGGAACTATAGAAATAAGGCGGCTGCATTTTTCAGTTTCGTCAACACTTTCTGCAGAATCAGCTGAGAAGAGATGCACATTATAAATGCCAGCTGGTAGCAAAATGGTGAAAGGAAGAGCTATTTATTTTAATAAATATTTAATCTAATGAGAATTCAAACTAAACTGTCTTGTTTTCATGTGTGCTCACAGATATTAGTGATCCCTTACATTTTGATGATATATACTATAATTTCAAGTGTTTCTTATTGTAATTATTACAATATTGCATTTTTTAAATTTGTATCAAAAACCTGGACTGATCAGTTTAAGCACCAATTTGACTCCACTAGCTAAAATGACAAAAAATACAATACAATTTACCGTAGTTTTTATTGTTCTATTTATTTATTTATTTTACAAAAAAGGTTACTTGTTTGAATTCCCTTCATCTGGATTTTATTATTACACAGTACCACAATATACAGTTTTTTTTTTTTTTTTTTTTGTTAAATATATAAATGATGTTTCCTTATAGTAAATATGTCAATTCATGAAAGATGTAAATCTACTACGGGTTGCCCATAGTTGGAGGTTTTTATAGTCCTCCAACACTGCAGACCAGTAATAAGGTGCAGGAAAAATAACTCTATTCAAAACCACCTGTCCCAGGTATTGGATACACCCCTATATAACTGTTGTTTTGACTAAGAAATTATTTATTTATTTATTTCTTAGCAGACGCCCTTATCCAGGGCGACTTACAATTGTTACAAGATTTCACATTATACAGATATCACATTATTTTTACATACAATTACCCATTTATACAGTTGGGTTTTTACTGGAGCAATCTAGGTAAAGTACCTTGCTCAAGGGTACAACAGCAGTGTCCCCCACTGGGGATTGAACCCACAACCCTCCGGTCAAGAGTCCAGAGCCCTAACCACTACTCCACACTGCTGCCCAAATTAATGAAAGTTTGTGTCTACCAGGGTACTATGTTAAAAGACCTGTGTCATAGGTAACAGTACCACGATAGGAGTGTTGTAGGGTCCCTGTAAGACACTGAAACTATTCAATCAGTCGTAGTTGGGTGTGCTTGTTTACAAAATGAATTAGTGCTGAAAGAGTTGAACCATTTAAGATCTTGACTGCCCACTGCACACATTTCAACAGGGGTCGCTGGAGGAGCCAAAGGGACTGGTGAACATGTTTATAAATATTGATCTTGGAAGTCTGTTTTAAGTAATGTGCTACATAAGTGTTTTCCAAATTGCTTTGTGCTGGTGAGGTATTCCAAAACGTATCAAGTTTACCGTTTCATCGGTTAAATTAATACAACTTTGTAAAGCGCTGAGCAATCCGATCTTTTGGAGTGCTGTGGATTTGCTGTCTGACTCGTGCATTCCCACTTTCTTCATGAAATCCCTGTTCTGTGTTCCTGGGGGGGCTGGTGGACAGAAGCCAGCGAAACATAATGTTAATAAACCCAGACAGAATTTATTTTTATATTATCATTATTTGTTTATTTAGCAGACACCTTTATCCAAGGCGACTTAGAGAGAGCAAAATCATATGCAGTACAACAACATTTACAGATCAATCAAAAGAATACTGTGAAAGTTAAAACTTGATATGGGGAAGACATGAACATATTCATACTGTCAATAAATAAGCTTTTCTCAGTGTCACAGCTAGATGTTTGATTTTTCACAACCGTGGTATACAAACGGCTGGTCTAATTTGAGGTAAGATTTATGCTAATCAAGCTAAATAACCCCTATTTTTTAATGATCTAAACAATTGTGGTATTAAGATCTGATGTTTAGATCAATTAAATAGACCCCGGAAAATGTAAATATAATGCCAGCACCCTGTTAACTCATGTTCCCTATGGAACTTGGTAACCCTTATCCACCCCCACCCCTGTGAGGACCCATGCCTGGGGGACCCAGCCCATAACGTACCCTCCCTGTGTGTGTCCCGGACACTCTGGTCTCTGCCTCTCCCTGTGCTTCATGATGCCCTGCTCGTCATCTTGCTCAGCTCCTGCAGGCCCTTCTTGATCTGCTCCACCACCTCCCCATCTCCTTTTGACTCAGCCAACTTCAGGGCCTCCTTGTACATGCGCCCAGCCTCGACCAGGTGCCCTGAGTAGAAACAAGAGAGGGGCCTGCTGTGAACAATGCTGCCAGGCATCGTTCCAAACATCTGTCTGTGACTTCAGTTCTTATAGTTTTACCTGCAAATATGTGTGAAAAACATCCCTCAAAATATATAGATCTGAATTAAATCAAAATGATGGTCATCAAAATACAGTGCTTGCAGCACCATGAATACAATACAGACCTTAGTCTGCAATATCATCATCAGCTTTATCCAAAGTGAAGAATCGCATTTCAATTTTTAACATTTTATTTTTTAGTAATAGTTCAGAGTGCCATTGCTCTAATACTGAAGTTTATTGTACAGTTGTGACAGTCTGTAACCAGGACCTATGGGGGTACCTTGGTGCATGAGAATCCCTGCCAAGTTGCAGAGAATTGTATGTTGGTCCGGGTGGTCAGTCTCCCTTGCCAGTTCCAGAGCCCTCTTCACATGGCCATACGCGTCGTCATGGCGACCCTGCATGTCCAGCACTGTCGCCATGTCACTCATGAGCACAATGGTCTGCACAAAAATACACAGGCTTGGGCACAGAGAACTGAACAGCAGGCTTTCAAACAGTCATCGTAAACACTCCTACTCTGCACTAGAAGAAACAAGGTATTCTAGTTTTATACTATAATCCTGCCCCAAAGAATATAGAAGTCATATAACTATATATTATATATATATATATATATATATATATATATATATATATATATATATATATATATATATATATATATATTTTTTTTAATAGCTGTAGACAAGCGTTTAGGAGCTCATGTCCAAGTACAAACAACAAACGTCTCAACAAAAAAGTCTTCATCAATTTCTTCAAGAATTTCTTTTTAGTACTTCTATATATCATTGTATAACTAAAATACAAACTAACATTTTAGGCATCTCAGATCGCTTTGTTAAAAATAACAGGTCTATAGTTGTTTATGATAAAATGTTACCTGTGTACAGGGAAAAAAAAGTAATGTATAGAGGTACTACTAAGAGCAAGCCTGTACCTGGGGGTGGGCATCTCCCTGCACCTCTCTGGAGAGCTGCAGCGCTCTCTGATAGGAGGACAGAGCCTGATCCAGCTGCCGGGTGGTGAGGAGATACCGAGCGTACGAGTCCAGACACAAGCCCAGCAGGAGCCGTGTGTTCGCCTTCTCCTTTGCTGTAGGGACAATAAAAATGGAATAAGAACAGAGCATTCAAAATGATAAAAGAAGAAGATACTGACATTCATCCCCCACCTCTGCTGTAGGTACACAATTAGAGCTAGCACCATAAAAAGGAAATCACCATGCCTTATATCTACCGTATGTACATAAAATGTGAGTTTGACATACAGACGGGACTGATGCCTCTATAACTTCAGAATCAGCTATTCACAACAGCTTGTGCCAAAAAAAGCCTTAGCAAGTTTCCATACAACTATGTAAGCCCTTACCTGACATAGCCTCCTCAGAAAGGTCCTTCTGTTTCTGTATCTTTTCTTCTAGAGTTTCAGTGCAGAACTGAAACCCATGGATAGCGAGCTGGTGCCTGCATGTGGAAGAGAGACATGAAGGGAAATACTCCCGGTCTTCATGAAATGCCATACTATTAATACACTGAAATGATGTGTGTGTGTGTGTGTGTGTGTGTATATATATATATATATATATATATACACACATACACATTTTCTATTGATAGATTAATCAGCCGATCTATTAATCGATTAATAGATTAATAACAACTGTTTGCCAGTGAGATGAAATTGTATTAAAGGGCAATTACAAGTACCGGTAATACAAAGTATTAATGCTATTGTAGCAGGTCAATCGGTGAAAGAAAATCACTTCCAGACAGATGTTTTGGAAACCAATCCAGGTCACGTTTATTCTGGTCTCCCAGATATACAGTAACTTGATTATGCCTTTTCCAATTTATACAAACAGACATATGAATTGATATTCTCCCAAGTTTGAAGCTGCCAAAGTAACGCACAGACTACACGCTTGTACTGCGGCACATAACATCACTCTCTTAAAACTTCAAAAAGTCAGTTATAAAATCAGTAATCCAACTATAACACAAACTGTGTACATTTTTTACTTCGCTTTTAGATTATATGTAACTTAGACTATTTACTGCAACTGTTTCAGTAAACGTTTAATATACATATATTTTAGGGCTGTCAAGTGATTAAAAAAAATAACTGCGGTTAAAAAAATGTATCGGTAATCTCGGTTTTAATCGCATGTCAAATTGATACATTTACTACATCCATCTAATTTAAATGTGTTTTATTACTGATGCTGATTATTATTATTATTTTTATTATTATTATTATTATTATTATTATTATTATTATTATTATTATTAATAATAATTATCCTTAACTGTAAATAAAATAGTTTAAAATGTATTTATTTATGTATTTATTTAACCAGGAAATGTACCCTCTGAGGCCAATACTTTAGAAATTGAAAGGAACGGTAGTTCCTCACGCCAAGTTATCAGCAAGAACTGCCAGACTTTATACAGCAAGGATAGTTTACGTGTTTTCAGGGTATCGGCACAGCAAAAGCAAATCAGCCAAAAGCACCATTTCTCTTTTAATTTGTAGTTCCCAACACTAAGTGAAATGTAGAAAAAAAAGAGTCAATACCTGTCATACAGTAAGAGAAATAAGTTGCCAAAATAAGGTAAAAATGTCCTTCTCCTGTTTCTTTACAGATTTTTGCAGACCCCAGGCACATTTATCCACGCATATGTATATTACAGGACATCCGAGTTTACTGACAATTAACTTGTCTTGTCAACACGGAAATATACTAGGGAACGCACTTATTGTGACGTCTAAATCATTTATATTAAATGATTTATTTCTGTTTTAAAATGGAACATTTGCCTGCAAAAAACTTTTTTTTTTATATAATATAAAAAAGGTCTGGCATGTGTGAGATTTGAAACTATAACCTCAGTTTGCAAGCGTGTTGCGTTTACTGTCATCATCAGTGCTTCACAATTAGCTGAAAAAACATGCAGTATTTTGAAAGATGACATCCGGTAGAAGAATTCACGGTCGGTTCTAGGCCTTCTAGGATCCGGGTGACCCGATTCCTGGAAAGGATTAATTACACTGTTTTTGCCCCTAAAGCACTACGAACTAATGCGTTAGTGTTTGTGGCTGTAGGTCGAAATAATCAAGTTTGAAGGTCGTTGTATGTGCTTTCACATTTTTTAAATGGTCAGTTTGAGAAATAAACTTTGTTCAACAGCTGACCCTGCTTTAGTACAAAGCTCACGCTACATACTGTTTTACACACTGGTAACGTTGCTCTTAAATTACTGTGGTTGAAGAGACATTATCAGCTCATCATCTAACCATGGAATCTTGTGCAATTAAATCACTTAATCTCCTGACAGTAAACAATGTAACAAAATCTACTTGGTTGCAAGACGCAAAAGACGAAAAAAATCTATTCGTGTTGACTCAAAACTTTATTTAGGCACTCTACAATTTGACTGGTGAAAGATAACATTGGTTTATTGGAGTTCACAAAGACAACTTTATTCATACTGGTACGGTAACCTTTTCACGTCCTTGTTTGTTTACTTGCAGCATTACAGCCCTTCATTAATTACGTTAAGTTTTCAGGGCATTTTGTTAGAACATAAGAAAGTTTACAAACAAGAGGAGGCCATTCAGCCCATCTTGCTCGTTTGGTTGTTAGTAGCTTATTGATCCCAGAATCTCATCAAGCAGCTTCTTGAAGGATCCCAGGGTGTCAGCTTCAACAACATTACTGGGGAGTTGGTTCCAGACCCTCACAATTCTCTGTGTAAAAAAGTGCCTCCTATTTTCTGTTCTGAAAGCCCCTTTATCTAATCTCCATTTGTGACCCCTGGTCCTTGTTTCATTTTTCAGGTCAAAAAAGTCCCCTGGGTCGACATTGTCTATACCTTTTAGGATTTTGAATGTTTGAATCAGATCGCCGCGTAGTCTTCTTTGTTCAAGACTGAATAGGTTCAATTCATTTAGCCTGTCTGCATACGACATGCCTTTTAAACCCGGGATAATTCTGGTTGCTCTTCTTTGCACTCTTTCTAGAGCAGCAATATCCTTTTTGTAACGAGGTGACCAGAACTGAACACAATATTCTAGGTGAGGTCTTACTAATGCATTGTAAAGTTTTAACATTACTTCGCTTGATTTAAATTCAACACTTCTCACAATATATCCGAGCATCGTGTTGGCCTTTTTTATAGCTTCCCCACATTGTCTAGATGAAGACATTCCTGAGTCAACATAAACTCCTAGGGTCTTTTTCATAGTTCCCTTCTTCAATTTCAGTATCTCCCATATGATATTTATAATGCACATTTTTATTGCCTGCATGCAATACTTTTCTTTATTAAATGTCATTTGCCATGTGTCTGCCCAGTTCTGAATGCTGTCTAGATCATTTTGAATGACCTTTGCTGCTGCAACAGTGTTTGCCACTCCTCCTATTTTTGTGTCGTCTGCAAATTTAACAAGTTTGCTTACTATACCAGAATCTAAATCATTAATGTAGATTAGGAATAATGGCACGTGTGCAAGACACAAACCTTAAGTGTATTATTATTTGTTGCTGGTCTTGTTCTACATTTCCTAAACAACTGTTCATTTTAAGCTACATTTTTTTTTTTTTTTACACAACAGTACTCGCACGTTTGGTCACAATCACAACTGTTGCAAGAAACTGGGGTTCATGTTTCTGCTGGTGTTAATGTACCTGATAAAGAGACTTTCATTGTGTGTGTAAATATATATAAAATATATATCAGACCAACGTCATCTTGCATTCGTAAATGTTGACACTTGCTTTTAAAGGGAGATGCAGCATTTTTGTGGTTAACCGCTGAAAAAGCTGTCAAAATGTTGTTTTTTTTTTTTAATTCTTGCTTTTCTAACCATTTTAATCGCAGTCTGGAGCTCAGCATTCTAATTTCTCATTTCTCTGTGCTTCAGTGGTACAAACAGATTGATACACGATGGTGCAATTGACAGAGCATTGTGTTTTGAGGAATCATATCGCCATAAAGAGCTGTTGGCGCTCACCAGTGGCAAGCCTGTCGCACACCACAGGTTGAAAACCACTGGTCTAGCGAGTCAAGTCAAGTGGCTGTGCTACAACAGATCGTAGAAAACTGAGACGTTCGATTTTAGCAAAAAGGGATTCAAAGAGAAATCGAATCCTGAAAATGGATTCAGGTAATATCACGAGGACCAGGTAACCAGGATACCCGAGTACCCTGTGTCATCCCTAATATATATCGCTCTTGTTTGCATGTTTAACAATTGATTAATTGTGTTTTTGACGGAGTATAATAAAGTAACACAAAAAAAAAAAGATTTAGCTTTCATTTTATCGCCCCTAACAGCAAACATTAACTAAATACACTGTAGTTAAATCACTATGCCAGATAGTTTTTGAGACAAACACATTTTTCAATATTCATTTTCTGATACCGTTTGAAAGAAATACGTTGAATAAAAGGTAAAATTAACTTAGTTTCAAACTAAGATGATGCGATAAACTTTCAGTACTGTCGTGAAAGGAAAGCACTGATGAGCAAATGTTGCAAATTGCAGTCATTCTTCATTCTGAGATATTGTGAAGTATTGGGCATAGCTTAAAGTAAGTACCCTCCGCCATTTTAAGATTTTTTTTCTGCACGTTATTTTGATACTGCACTCAGGTAGACGAGATTAATCAATCAATTAGTTTTTTAATTGAACAAAGCCCACAGATGTGATTATTTGATTAATGATTAATTGATTAATCATATGAAATTGGTTCGCCAAAACTAAACCAATTGCCATCCCGACTATATCAGTGTATTTAATTCTCTATCGCAAGCAATACTGAGCAATCACCATATTGGACAATGGCAGTATGAGATTAGGTCAGTCGATGACGCAGGCTGATATAAGAATAAAAACAGGAAGCAGAATCATCAGCTTTTGAATCTGCTTTTCCCCACCTGATAAAACAACTTGCACAATGGTGAGAATATATTGTGATAAGTAAGAATATAAAACATACTCACTGGTTCTGAGCAGCATATATACTGGCCAATTTGAGAGACATCTCAATCACAGCATTGTCATCCTGTTTGAGACAGAGACAAACTAAGTACCGTGGAGGGCTACATACTGTACAAAATGCGTGTCTGACCTTACTGACTGTCGGTCATAAACAATATGAAACAAAAAATAGCTGAAAGCTAGACTGCTGAATAAAAGCGTCTAAGATAAAACTCTGATGCTGTACTGTTATATATTTGGATCCTTGTGAATAACTAGCCAGAACAAGACTCGCACTACATTAGATGTGTGTTTACATAGCCTGCTGCTACCTTTTGGTGGTGTTGGTGTCCTTTACAAGCCATACACTTTAAAAACTACCAGATCAATAACATACAATATTTCATTTTAGCATTATAATATACTATTGGCTACGCTCCACATGATAGGAAATTTCACGATATACGTGATATTTTTCTCTGTTACTACTTTTAGTGCATTGGTATTTGTTTCTTTTGTTAATCAGAACAGATGCACACCTCACGGATCCACCTCTCTCTTGCGTGAAAGTTAATTTAAATTGAATATTGATCAGAAACACCTGACATATGGGCACTGCCACTTTCAGGTGAAACAGTTCATTTGTATATTGCGACACCCACTCTTTCAGGTGTGAAGTAGGAATGGATTAATACAGAAGTAAACTTGCCACAGACATTCAATAACCTCTTTAACTATAATCCTGCAAAAATCATCTGTGGTGAAGCATATCAGCGTTGCACTGAAGCCCATAGGTGAATCATTGTGTACTGCAGCCTGTGCAACACTAATACTTCCCCACGTCACTCTCTCACAATAACTCTTGGAGTCTTTTCAGAAGCAATACTTGCTGGACTAGTTAGTAAGCAAGACAAAATGATAATCTAAGCAGAAAAAAACAATACAGAATGATCCAGAACCCAAATAATGGTTTATTAAACAGTTAACTAATTACCGTACATGCATGGGTCTCAATCCTCATTTCTCCTCCTTACTTGTTTATCCTGTGTACAACGGTGTTTTGCATACTAACCTCTTTTGCGCCATGTGCTAGAAGAAAACTCATGGCTGCTTTAAACAGTTTCTCAGCCTAGAAAAATAAATCAAAATGAAAACAAATAAAAGCTGTACGGCTGAGTGGGGTTTCAATGAAACTCTACAGAAAGCATTTCATAGCTTACTCATGCAATGCTCTACTCACATTGGAAAGCTGCCCTCGAAGGAACGCTACATTGGCCATCTAGAAAGAAAAAATAAATAGAAATGTAATCCATGGCATGGGCTTCAGGGCCAGAACGTGAACCTGCGCTCCCTAGGCTGTGTGACTCCCCATAGTAAAAGCATACCAAGGTGTAATAAAACACTGTGAAGCAGTTAGTGTAAGAAAGCACTGTAAAGCCCAAAGGTATGGTAAAGCATATTAATAAACATGGCAAACCATGGTAAATGCATAGCATAGCCATAGGAAGACACTTTGGTAAGGGTCTCCTGTACACAATAGTTTGACCCTTTGTGTGTGGGTGTGTGTGTCTTTGCTTCCTGGTTCTTAAGAAATCCTTTCATATTGTGACATTTGAACTCTACTGGCTCAGACAGCTTTGTTCTATAGCCAGGAAGCCTAAACTATGGCATTGAACTATATGTTCTTTAAAACTTTAGTTACTACAACACACCATAAAACTAGAAATATTAAAAGAGACACATAAGCATTATGACAAAATTATTTGGTTGAGACTTTTGTTTACTGCTTCACATTTAAGACATTATTTTCCTGTAAGGGGCTTTACCATGTCATAGGTGTATATGATGGCCTGTGTGTTGTGGGACTGGTGAGCCAGCCGGATGGCCAGGTGCAGAATTTGGTCCGCTGCCACCAGCTCCCCCCTCATGACACTCAGCTGAAATCACAAAACACACACACACAGGCATCCAGAATCAGCACAGTCTATGTGCTGTTAGCAGAAGTAGGTGAGGTTGCAGCGGATCTGCAAACTCATACAAGCTCCTCTCACAAGGATGCTTTATATTACCACTACTATGTGTACCTTTGCTCTCTTAAGAAGCAGAATAATGTCATCTTCTTTATCCTTCTTCTCCTCTTCCTCCAGCTCTGCAGATTTAGTGAAAAGTGAAAAAGCTGGAAAGAAAACGCAAAACGTTATCTCCTTTGCCTCCTCTTTTATATTCCACGGGTTCAGCTGCTTGTCAGGTTCAGGAGTTTCTAAACGTGTTCCACAGCGATCCCTTCCGGAATAAACGGGTCATATTTTAAACTTCCTGCGTCACTGGCTAGAATAATCTCCACTAAACTACACTCTTTGAATTATTCTCTGTACAGTTTGCAGGTAAGCCTTAGAGTTTCACAAATACATATAGTATTAATATTGTGACATTTTACCAAAGTGTCTAAATACCCTCGTTTACAAAAATAAATGCCGAACTTAACCTGCTGGGAATCTGTAAAGCAATGACAGACTTGTGTTTCGAAGAGTTTTTTTTATATTCATTTTTTTTAACAGATACGGAGAATTGTTATCCGAGTTTTTTGTTTTTAACTGGTTAGACTGTTTTTGTATTAAAGTTGCACGATCCTGTACACTAAAATACAATCACTGTTTAGAGTTTAGGTACCTGGGCATTCTATCAAAACATTTGTGATTTTCAAAATGCATATGATCCAGCACATTAGTACAGTACTTTTTATCCCATATTATTTAAAAAAAAACGCATTTGTAAAGAATGTAGTACGTTAACATAATCGGGGGAGCTGATTCTCCATGTAAACAGAAATTATCAAAATGTACCCAAAAAACCCAGCAACTTCAAACCAAGACTGTCACCGAGGCCAGATGACCTTCCGTGCTGGGTCCAAGGTTGTGGTGTTATGACCGTTGTCTTCTGACAGCCTCCTCGCAGCCTCTGGGAACACGACAGGTTTCGGAGGTACTGGGTTCTGCAAAATCCAGACCCAGCCTGCCGACCGACATTGGGCAGCAGGCGAGTCAAACACCAAAATAACATGCCGCTGTCCTATGTATCTTTGATTAAACAGTCCGCCGCAGGAAATGAGTTGCCACGTGACGAGGCAGGGAGCGATGAAAACTTGCTGTTGCACCACTGTCATGTGACAAGTATACAGCTCAGAGCAGTTTTCAAACACTCACAACGCAGTCTGTCCAGCAGCACTGAAACATCTGTCTTTTTCAAAACTTTAATCCAGTAAAAGTTATTCCCATCAGTCAGATAAATGATATGTGTAAACACTCAATGACACATTTTGTAATGATACAGAAATATAACCAACTAAAATGCACTGGTTTCATATTTTGCAAATATAGGCACCAAATCCAATACCGAGAGCTTTGGACGTATTCAAGTAATTATTAATTTAAATAATATATGAACTACATATGTGTATATGAAGTGTTAAAAATGCTATGTACATCAAGTGGACATATTTTAAGTCAGTATTAAAACTGTAATAAAAGTGCACAATAAAAAATAAAAATAAACATTTAAAACTTATTTGCAAGTGCTAATAAGAGTTAGAGTTAGAACTCTAACCCTAGCTCCAACCCTAACCCTATTTTAACTTAATATTTTTTGATTGCATACTCCAATTCTAATCCTAATGTCACTTTATTATGATTCTTTTCACTTGTTTTCACTAATAGATTTGATTTTTCTTTTACATTTTGAAACTTTTTCCCAAACCCAAAGTCACCCCACCTCAACCAAACCCGAAATCCAACCCCAATTTGAATTTAAATTTAATTATTATTTATTTAATTCCTAATTTCAGCCTAACCCACCCCACAATGTTAATCTTTATCATTAACCTAATCTACCTACAGACGTGCTCAAATTTGTTGGTACCCCTCCACAAAAAACGAAGAATGCACAATTTTCTCTGAAATAACTTGAAACTGACAAAAGTAATTGGCATCCACCATTGTTTATTCCATATTTAATAGAAATCAGACTTTGCTTTTGATTTTTTATTCAACATAATATTGTAAATAAGAAAACAAATGAAAATGGCATGGACAAAAATGATGGGACCGCTAACCTAATATTTTGTTGCACAACCTTTAGAGGCAATCACTGCAATCAAACGTTTTCTGTAGCTCTCAATGAGACTTCTGCACCTGTTAACAGGTAGTTTGGCCCACTCTTCCTGAGCAAACTGCTCCAGCTGTCTCAGGTTTGATCGGTGCCTTCTCCAGACTGCAAGTTTCAGCTCTTTCCATAGATGTTTGATAGGATTCAGATCAGGACTCATAGAAGGCCACTTCAGAATAGTCCAATGTTTTGTTTTTATCCATTCTTGGGTGCTTTTAGCTGTGTGTTTTGGGTCATTATCCTGTTGGAGGACCCATGACCTGCGACTGAGACAGAGCTTTCTGACACTGGGCAGTACGTTTCGCTCCAGAATGCCTTGATAGTCTTGAGATTTCATTGTGCCCTGCACAGATTCAAGGCACCCTGTGCCAGGCGCAGCAAAGCAGCCCCAAAACATAACCGAGCCTCCTGTTTCACTGTAGGTATGGTGTTCTTTTCTTTGAAAGCTTCATTTTTTCGTCTGTGAACATAGAGCTAATGTGACTTGCCAAAAAGCTCCAGTTTTGACTCATCTGTCCAAAGGACATTCTCCCAGAAGGATTGTGGCTTGTCAATATGCATTTTAGCAAATTCCAGTCTGGCTTTTTTATGTTTTTCTTTCAAAAGTGGAGTCCTCCTGGGTCTTCTTCCAAGGAGCCCACTTTCGCTCAAAAAGCGACGGATGGTGCGATCAGAAACTGACGTACCTTCACCTTGGAGTTCAGCTTGTATCTCTTTGGCAGTTATCCTTGGTTCTTTTTCTACCATTCGCACTATCCTTCTGTTCACTCTGGGGTCGATTTTCCTCTTGCGGTTGCGCCCAGGGAGGTTGGCTACAGTTCCATGGACCTTAAACTTCTTAATAATATTTGCAACTGTTGTCACAGGAACATCAAGCTGCTTGGAGATGGTCTTGTAGCCTTTACCTTTACCATGCTTGTCTATTATTTTCTTTCTGATCTCCTCCGACAACTCTCTCCTTTGCTTTCTCTGGTCCATGTTCAGTGTGGTGCACACAATGATACCAAACAGCACAGTGACTACTTTTCTCCATTTAAATAGGCTGAATGACTGATTACAAGATTGGAGATATGTGTGATACTAATTAAAGAAACTAATTAGTTTGAAATATCACTATAATCCAATTATTTATTACCTTTTCTAAAGGGTACCAACAAATGTGTCCTGGCCATTTTAGAATATCTTTGTAGAATAAGCAATAACACTATGTAACACAATTTTTGTTCCTGGGTAGTAAGTGTTATTTCCTAATTGCTTATGCCTCAAAAGTATAGAAAATGGCTATTATTCCCCACAAACTTTGCTTTTGTGACCAGGACAGTGATATTTTGAAATTTACCTATTTCCAATGAGAAAACGGGCGAATTTATGTCTTTTCGTTCACATAAAGTCAGAAAAAAACAACATATGAATCCAAATTAACATGTATTTATACTAAAGTAATACAAAAATGACTACAAAAGATTTAGAAGTGAGTAGTTTTTCGAGATTTACGATTACACTGTAAATCACTTTCACGAATCAGCCCCCAAATGTAGTATCCCATCATGTTCTCGTTATACTGTCCTTCACTGACAGCTCATCCAGGAGCCTCAAAGCCGTGCTGCTCCATAATGGTAACAAGTACCCATCTCTTCCCCTGGCTCACTCGGTGCACCTCAAAGAGGATTACAACAGCATCAACGCCTTGAAGTATGATGAGTACGGCTGGGACCCCCGGAAGGTGCTGATGCCACCACTGCACATCAAATTGGGCCTTATGAAACAATTTGTCAGAGCTCTAGATAAAGAGTCGGCAGCCTTCAAAGTACCTTCAAGACTTCTTCCCTAAGCTGTCTGAGGCAAGGGTCAAAGCCGATGTCTTCGTCGGACCACAGATAAAGAAGATCCTGGAGTGCAATGAATTCCCCAAGAAGCTCACTAGTAAGGAGAAAGCGGCTTGGAACAGCTTTGTCGCAGTGGTTCGGGGCTTCCTGGACAATCTATGTCCAGGAAGAAAACTATGTGGAGTTGGTTGAGACTCTGGTGAAGAACTACGGCACAATGGGCTGTAGGATGTCCCTCAAAGTCCATATCCTTGATGCTCATCTTGATAAATTCAAGGAGAACATGGGAGCGTACTCGGAGGAGCAAGGCGAGCGCTTCCACCAGGATATACTGGACTTTGAACGCCGCTACCAAGGACAGTATAACGAGAACATGATGGGAGACTACATTTGGGGGCTGATTCGTGAAAGTGATTACAGTATAATCGTAAATCTCGAAAAACTACTCACTTCTAAATCTTTTGTAGTCATTTTTGTATTACTTTAGTATAAATACATGTTAATTTGGATTAATATGTTGTTTTTTTCTGACTTTATGTGAACGAAAAGACACAAATTCGCCCGTTTTCTCACTGGAAATAGGTAAATTTCAAAATATCACTGTCCTGGTCACAAAAGCAAAGTTTGTGGGGAATAATAGCCATTTTCTATACTTTTGAGGCATAAGCAATTAGGAAATAACACTTACTACCCAGGAACAAAAATTGTGTTACATAGTGTTATTAACATAACCTCTATCAACTTTCTTAGTAGAACATCTGGATTAGGTCCTTATGTGCTGCTCAGTCATGCGTGCAATACACAAGGTGAGAATTATAACTGAAGCCAGGCAGATTTAGTGGGTCCATTAGATCTGAAACTTGTAGTTTTTATTACTGCTTTTATTATGCATGCATGCTATATGCAACCTGTTATTCTTTTTAATATGAAGAATTTTCCGTAATCATACAGCAAATATATTTCACCAATGCAACAAATACAACCACACAAACGCATTTTACAGCACAATCCAGAGACAACGAAATTCAGTGTTTTGATGTCTCATTAACAGGTACCAAAAAGAGTAAACAATGAAGATCCATAGTGTGCTCCTTTTTGATGTGATTATGAATTTGGTGTAACTAACTAAATGTTGCCCATGAATGTAAAACTATTTTTCTGTCTATCGTATACAGACAGATATATAGATTTGTATGGCACTCAGTATTGCTTTTGGAATTTGTACATTTGTAGTCTAGAGCTCTACACCCCTGGCATCACCCTGAAATCCCTGGTGTAGCACCTGACTGAACGTACTGTACGATACAGTACGTTCATTTCTATTTTTTCTAAATTATATTAATGGGATACTTTATATAATATACATTTCCCTCACATACTTGGCTGGTATTGTACTGACCACCTTCATCACTAGTTCATCACACGCTTGCACACAAGCTGAGATCACTCTGGCGTTGCTTAGTATTTTCAGATCTAGATCATGCACAGCAGGGTGGAAAGGAATGGCATTTAAATCAGTGATGGGTGACTGGCTGCTTCCCAGGGGGACTGACATTCAGGAGCCTTTCAGCTTTACACTGAGAGAAAGCGAAAGAAAGCCTGGGAGCTAACTGACAAGCAGCCATGTAAAGGCATTTTTGTTCCATTAATTTCCCACACATGAAAAATGAGCCTAATATTTCACACTGTCTACATAATGCACAGATTGTTACACCAGCACAGACCATGGCTACGCCCCAGGCCTCCTACACAATACTTCTAGGCTGCATCTGTGGCAACCACTCATTTAGATATGACTTGCAACACTAACCAGGCTGGGAGTAGCCTCTCCTACAGACACATTTCTGGCAAATAACATGCACAAAGCTAATTAATTTAGTGTGCAAATATAGTAGATACATACAGTAGTTCCATACTGTTAAGAGAACAATGAGAAATTGTGAATTACCTAGTTTATAATATTGAATTACAGAAGTGAATTGTGTGTGGAAAATGGTGTAATCCATTAAAATATCTGCTGAAACTTTGCGTGGATGTTGTTGAAAACATGCTGTAGATGTAGACCATGGTGACCTACATTTTCACGGTACTGACATGTATTATTGATATCCTTGTTAGGTAATGAGTGTTACGTACATATAGGTATTTTTTCATCTGAGCTAAATTACTGTAATGAATGTAATCCAGACTCAACTCTTTGTATTCTGTAAGCAGGAGATACAAATCAATCACTCTAGTTCTGTCCCAATTTTTCTGGCTTCTCATTAGGGAAAAGACTTATTCAAAATGAATCACGACAACCTCAAGCCCCCATCTACCCTTTAGATCTTTTGCAATCATGCACTCCATGGTGAGTTTAATATTCATGGATGGTAACCTCTTAGTTTAGAACAGATTCATAGATACACCGTGAGGGACCAAGCTTTTTTCTTGATGCTTTCACAGGGTTTCCTCAGCTCACTGCGCACCAGCAACCCCTGTAGACTGGCTGGGCACCTGTGGGCTCCATTTTGTCCTCCGACGCTGTAGCTCTGGGTTGGCTGCATGGTGGGCCTGCAGAGTGAAAAGAAGTGGTCGGCTGATGGCACACGTTTTGGAGGATAGCGTATGTTCATCTTTGCCGCTCCCGAGTCAGCGCAGGGGTGGTAGCGGTGAGCAGAGCCTAAAATACAATTGGCTATTTCAAATTGGGAGAAAAACGGGGTAAAATCAATTGGCGACTACTACACTTTTAGAAAAAAAAATGATATAATTAACTTGAAATCTTCAACTGTTTAAAACCTGAAAATAATTAAATAGGTCTAATTAAGCTAATGAATAGTTCAATTAAGGGTTCAATTAAGTAATTGAGAACTCAGTTTGAATGAAAACCAGACGACACAGGAGTCCCCCAAGACCAGGATTGGGAAACCCTGCTTTAGAGCATATCCAGAGCTTAAATCCCAGAAATATGGATATAAACTTGTTGGGATCTCAAGTTACCAATTAAGTAACAAAACATAACTGAAATATGATGACTGATTGAGTAAGCCATGAATCCATTATGCCAGTAAGACCAAATAATCTATCATCTATTAAGAAATGTAATTTTTTTTTTTACTTTGCTTCGTTAATGTCTTCGTGTTTTTATTAAATGATATTCCAACTGAAATCATGTCCTATCTACAGCTATGGCCAAATGTTTTGCATCACCCTATAGAATTAACTCATTTTGCTTCATAAAGTCAAATGAAACCTGCAGAATAATATTATGTTAACATAATTAATTAAATACCGCTTTGTAGTTTTTCCATATACAAAAATTAAAAAATGTGACATTTCAAAATCTAACATAAAATACTGTACTATTATGGCTTCCGGGATTTTGCGATCTCATTTTGTAGTTTCTTGGATTACATGATGTTAAATAAAAGATCTAAATTATGTTCATATAGTTTTTTTTAAAAATTATGTCTCAATCCTAAAATTCTAGGTGACGTAAAACTGTTGGCCATAGCTGTATGTATTACCTTACCGTATCCCAAAACTTAAAGTAGTTGTAGCTAACAAAATAATTTCATGAATCTTACCTGTCATGCACTTTTATTCACCATATAGGTTTTGTATGTGCACTTTTGAAAGAAACAAACGTTATAGCAAACTGGATTTCTGCTTTGGAAAGTAGTCTGTATAACAAACGATAAAAAAAAAAAAAAAAAAAAAAAAAAAAAAGGTTTTTTCTGACTGCTGTACCCATCTAAGTTTCGTGCACGTGCATTACGCGCATTTGGCTTAAAGTGATGATGTAAGGCATTTGGACTGCTTAAGGTAAGAACGTGTATGAGTAAATATACAGGTTTTAAATATTTATATTAATTCAAGGGTGTATTGATTAATAGCTAAATGCCATTGAGTGTGACAGACAGACATACAGACAGATGGACAGACATGATCAGTGTATAAGGGTCCCTATTTTTTGAATGAGGACCCTCAACAACATGGGGTGTGCAACTGTCATTGCTGCTCCCTCTGTAGCCCTATTCAGAAACAACAAAAGAGAAGGACAGAGAACACACACGACAGGATATTCAACAGACAAGAAATAAAGCTAGTCTTGCTCAGTTTTAGTTTGTCAGATTACTGGAGGTAATAATGACCAGGTTATTTCCTTTGGCTGTGTGTGGTAAGATTTCTGGTCATGAGTCTATGGGGGCCTGGTTAACCCGTTCTGTTGTCAGACGCCCTCCTCTCAATGACGACATGCTGGGCGGTTTGTATTTAAAAGATCAAGACTCTGCATTGGAAAATATCTCCGTCCATATTTCCAGATTCTGTACATCTCCTTTCCATATGGAAGAGTCTTTGAAATACATGTGAAAAGACAGATGTATTTATTGCCAGATTGACACATATGCCAAATGAATGTAGAAGCAGAGGTCTCCCAGCTGGGAGAGGGACCTGACAGCCTGTCATCACATTCACAAACTGCCGAGATGACTTCTGCTTAGAAATGCTTAGTAAGGTGAAAAGGATGTGATTTATCTGTAATGACAGAGATTGTCACGACTGCATAAGTATAATTTGATTGAAATTTTTAATCAATGGCCACGGTCCAGATGTAATCGATGTAATTTATAAAGGTATAAAAAGAAATTGAGCTAAAACTAAAAAAAAGAATCCTACAGCCCGATATTTAACCTGACCCAACCCTGCTTAGCTTGATATCGAACAATATCCATATTGGTAAGGCCAGTCTTAGGCCTATTGGTTATTGAAATGAAAAGGTGAGGATGAAATTAAGAAACTCACAGCAATAATAATTTAGCTGCCCCACATTGAATGACCATATATTTTATTTGTCCCGGCTGCCACATTGTTTCCCTTCCAGGTCGATGATTTAGTGTACCGTAGCTCCACCCACTTTCTAGATGGCCGACTTCCACCTAACCCTGGGAATGAATTGTCTGGCTATCCAGTCCATGGCACTCTGTTCCCTTTACACAGCACCCTCACAGGTCAGGAGGGAGATTAATCACCAAGAATCATTCTGTCTCTGACACAATACTGTATGTTTATATATGATTCATACAATATATTATGTCATAGTTCATGTAATTCAACAAAGAAAAAGGGAAGCCGTACACTCAAACATACTCCTAAAAGTTTTCAAAATTTATTGAGAAAGAAAACAACGTTTCGGCTGTAAAGCTTTCATCAGATAAATGTTTAAGCCAAAACTACAAACATATTTTGTACTGTATATAAAACACTCTCTTTAAAGTAAAATACATGCTAGAAAGCACAAACAGCCCACCGAAATAAAAACTGTCCTAGTTGATCAAATCATAGTAAAATTAAGCATATTTTATGATTTGTATACAGTAATACATTGTTGTTGTTTTTACTTTAGCAATATCAACATTCTTTATAGTGTAAGTGAGTATGTGATTGTTATGGTGACAAATAGTACATATTCTACTGTCGCTCCCCATTCCAGTGTAAGAATAATCGCAATGAGATGATGGGCACTGGTGGCTTAGGAAATGATTAAAGAATTTGAATACCTTCACAATGAGGTGTTCTAATTACAATAATCAGTAGTCTGGACCCCATAGTTTTGCTTTACCGATTTTAAATGTAATGCTAGACCTTAAACGTTAATACCATGGTGGTTTGTACCATAAAAGCTTGTATTGTTTAGGTCCACATTGTTTAACCCTCCTTTTCAGAATACAAACCCTATACAGTACATACAAACTGGTCACCAAAGGGACTGAACATTTGTGGATGCCTAAGACAGGTGGCTGCTTATCCAAGGCACCTCTCCCACCTAGGGGTAGGGGTTGATATGATGAGCCTTTACTCTTCTGGGTATAACCGCAGTTGGATTTATTTTTAGAGCGTTGTACAGTTAACCTGGCAACAAAAGCAATACAACACAGAAGATGCTGGTGCTGATACGGCAGATATGCCCACTATGGAATTTGAAATATAGTACAACATATTATTTACAGTAGTATTCATTAATAATGTATTCATTAATAATTAAAAGCAGTGTGGAGTAGTGGTTAGGGCTCTGGACTCCTGACCGGAGGGTCGTGGGTTCATCCCAGGTTGGGGACACTGCTGCTGTACCCTTGAGCAAGGTACTTTACCTAGATTGCTCCAGTAAAAAAAAAAAAAAACTATATAAATGGGTAATTGTATGTAAAAAATAAATGTAATTGTATGTAAAAATAATGTGATATCTTGTAACAATTGTAAGTCGCCCTGGATAAGGGTGTCTGCTAAGAAATAAATAATAATAATAATGTATTTTCAATAAGTACAGTCTATTGTACATGTTCAGCAACCCGGGCACCGTTCTGTGTCTGCTGGACTTGTATGTTGTCCCGTTTGTTTTTCTCGTCTGCCTGCATGTATTGTAAGGGTGCCACCACGGCACTTAGAATGAGAGAAGGAAGAGAGTTGGGGGGGGGGGGGGGTCAGGCACGGAGCCGAGCCGTCGGAGCTCTGGTGAGAGACGGAGAAAGTATATATATATATATATATATATATATATACAGTATGCTTGGAATAACAACAGTGGACTGAAAAAGGCTGAAGATGATGACATATATAGGAAGGTTGTTCTGTATGCTTTATAATGTCAGAAACTAACATACCTGTATATGAAAACTTTCTAAAGTGATATTCAGTGAAAATCCTTTGAATTGATTACTATTATCGGAGTGTGATAATAACCAAAGTTATATTATTAGTAACTTGTCCCCATTGACTCCATTATATTATGTGCTGGACAGTTCAACGTGTACCCTGACAGGCCACTAGGTGGCTCCATTCTATTGCACAGCTCAGTCATTACACACATTTTTGACGAAGTGTGGATCACAATCATTAATGCAAATTTTTTTTTAATGAATTTTAGTTGTACTTGATATTTAATTAAGAAAAATGAATATATATATTAAACCGTTTTTATTTGTGAAAACAGACCACAAATTTAAATCTGGTGACCGTGCTGGCCCAGCACAATGACTGAAGTCTGTCTCATGAGACTTGAACCTAGACAATACCAGTGGCAAGTGAGGCTGTGTCCATATAATGAAATTATGTCACTTCTATGTCACTTCTAAATGTATATAAACTGGATTGTCAATATATAATTATGTCACTTCTAAATGTATATAAACTGGATTGTCAAAACAAGTCAAAATGTACAAAGGAAGTATGTAGGAATCTTATATTTTACTGTAATACTGAACATTTTGGGAAACTACAGCTAGAATAAATTGTTCATGTAGCCAGTTCCTCATTGTGGCTGCCTGTATGCTACATGCTTATTGCTTCAGTGCACTCCAGAGCTCCTGTATTTACAGCAGCTCAGACTTGGCAAACTGCTGCAGTTCAGCTTAACTTTATTGTTCTAAATGTCTACACTTTGAGGCTGAAGAGTTGGCTCATAATACCAAGCATATCTTTGTGATCCTAATGAAAACCACATGCAGTAAAAAGCTTCTGTTTGGAAAGCAAGAGGTTCTGTAAGCGTGCAGCACACATTCCAAGATATTTAGTTCACACATTCAGAAAGCCAAATAAAACAGCCAAGCAATAAATTATACAAGGCACATCGGATCAAGCTGATGCCTGCAGTTTAAATATGTTACAGAGTTTGCGCACTATTGACAAGTTTTTAACACACATAACAAGCACTTTTAATAAGAAAATGCGAGCTGTTTCATCAGTGTTTCTTATCACGTTTGATTTTCGTATTCCCCTGATGGAAGTCTTTATAGGTGTGTGTTAGAAAAACAAAAAGGAGGTTTAAAAGCGAATCCAACTTTAGGGTAAGAAATGTGTATGTCTATAAAGCACACATGTCTGTGTGTAAGGGGATTGCTGGAAAGCCATTATTGATTAACCGAGAACCCTAGTTCCTCAAACAATGTTTATAACAATAAGTTAAGATTGAATGAACTGCAGCAGTTTGCCAAGTCTGAGCTACCCTAAATACACAGAAGCTCTGTCATTCAGTTTTTATTGCAAGCCAGGTTCCTGGTGAGTTGGGAACTGTCTTCAGTAATGATACACATGGCAGTCTTCCTTACACAGTCACAGACGTTCAGAGTGAGACGTACGCTCTTAACACACTACAGCCATTGCTGGCAAAACTACAATCAATCGTTTTCGGCATACTGAGGATAATATACTTAAATTACTGACTGCTATTAAATGATCACTATCTACACACAGTATCACCTTACCTATGGTCTGGTTAAAGCTGTCACGGCCTCAGGGGGATCGCAGAGGTGGGTAAAGCACCAGGCCCCAGCGAAGGCAGCGATGCTATCTGTGATCTGTCACATGGTCCCCTGAGACAGGTGTTAATTACTGTCATCTTTAAGAACCCAACTGTGATCAATTAGGGGAGAAGTCCTGGAAGTCTCTATGTCAGTTTGACTTGAGAAGGGGGAGGGTAGGTTCAGTTTGTTTTTCAACAGTTTGATAAAATGCTACTAAGCCCCATATTGTTGTATTTTCTTTAGCTTTGATCTCCCACTTATACATTGACTAAGCTCTCACTACAAGTGTCAGCCTGTTAACCCTCATAGATATGTCTGTGTTGTCACCCACTGATTATTTTTTAGTAAACTCCATTACTTTCCTATGAATACATGGCTGTGTGGTCTATTTGACACAGGACTTTGTACTACATTGTATGCATTTTTATTTCTGTTGGGGGCAAAAACCTACAGAATACATTTAGAGTAAGAAAGCAACTACATTTAGATTTGAATAGACCCTTATGACCATTAAGCGCATTTTTTTGTAATTCACCATCTTTGCATTTGGCAGGTTTTGTTTTTTGATCCAGTCGCTGGTGGATGTTGAACATAAATATTCAGTCACTATTATATAAGAAACTAACCTCATAACTCATGTGTTTTGTAATTACAATGAGATTGTGATTACTAAAACATAGGTATAGCATCAAGACCAATGATAAATACTACTAAACTCTCCCCCCTTGAAATTGGTAAATAATGCCATGATTACAGTGACAGATATTAAGAAGAGCTCATTGATGATATAGATGATGAAGATGAAGTTGGTAAGAATGAGAATCCCATATCCAATATTTTTTTTTAGTTATTGTAGCTAATTATCGAGGGGTATTCTCACCACCTAGGATGAAAGGTTTAAAATGAAACAGTACAGCAGACAGTAGAATGTTACTCTGTAACAATTTAAACACCTTGTTGGAGGCCTAATTAATGCCTTATTGACACAATTATGCCACTGTTATGACAGGATTTTATCATAATCGTTGCAAACCTCAGTTAAGTTTACCTCAAATTTGATAAGAGAATTGAATGTAGTAAGAACAGAGAAGCCCTTACTATTTGTTCTATATTTTTATTAAATAGACACAACAGCAGTTTAGAGCAGTTTCAATATCTATATACTTGTGAAAAATAAATTCAATAAAAACATCCAATAGAAAAATACTTTGGGCCTAATGTGACTAAACTGCATAATTCTACTCATAGCAGGATATTGATATTGACTGCAGTGGCAGTAGCTGTTTAGTGCAGACCCTGACTTCCCACCCTTTACCAGCTTCTAGCTTTTATTCCTACAGGAACATGAGAGGTTGGTCCCCCCTCTCCTTCTCTATCCCCCACATTTATTGACTGTCTGGAATTACTAATGAAAGAAGACAGATTCATCTTATTTCCGCTCTAGTCTGATAGAGGTGTTAAGTCATTTACACTTTGGAATGATAGGAAGATATAATATATGAAGTGTATAGGTTCTTCTGTGTCTGAGTATAGTTTTGTTTTTGAGCTTACAGGAGTTTGTAGCCTCAGAAAGCTGAGCTGGCAGGTAAGGTTAGGGGTCATATCATTCCTGACCCTGCTTGACTCTGACATGGTCTGACCTACTTTAGACCTTCAATTTGCTTCACAGCTGAAAAATCTTTGTATTTGGATGTATGCAAGACTTTTTGCAATAAAATGGTAGTTGTATTTTTTTGACTGTTGTTGCATACCCCATGATATTGCATACAATTGAATAATTTTGAATGTTCGATGTTTACCTAAAAAGTATGTCACAATGGAATCATCATACAAAAATGAACAATGCAACACATAACCAAACTGTACTGTTTCACAGTAATGTAAAAAAAATACAGACCACATGTTCATTCAGACCTGTACTGTATTTCTTTTAAAGATTCCTATACTACATTCTTCCATAGTTTACTCTTCAATACACAATTGGCTTTCCAGTTTGTTTTCAAGCTGAAGGTAGTTTCAACTGCAGGGTATGCACCATACACCTGCACCTGGTGTAGTTTAAAAATGTCATCAGGAAGCATCCCAGTGTCTCAGGGAAGAGACAAAATATATTTAAAAGAAGTATCTGTTAATATGATTGTTAATATGTGTCGATAAATAAACCAGGACGCAGAAGATGACAAAAGTCCCATAATAAGATTTGTGACTTCAGTAAGTTAATTTATTGTAATTTTGGAAGCTGGTGAACTAAAACTACTGGCCTCTCATCTTAGTTTTTTTTCTTTATGAAAGCTACTGCACATCATTAAAACTGCTAAACCACTGGTATTCTGTACACTTAAAAAAAAAAAAAAAGATCCAGTTATTTAACGGCCCATTTAGCAGTTCCTGACTTCCCCACAGGGTGACACCCAACTCTGTGATAGAAAATGGACAGAAGATTAGACTGTAGCTCCTCACAAGTATATTCACAATGCCCCACTGTTGTCTGTGGCTTAGCATGCACTCAACAATGCAACCCATGAAAAGCCACTGCTTTACAAGAGACTCAAGTCTCCAAGTATAACTTAGCTATTTACAAAATACCTACAATTGCCTCCAGGCACCCAGTAAATATTTATTATTCAACATTAGTAACTTAGATTTAAATACTGGGTAGCAGAGTTTTAATAGCACACATACTGTAATGCCTTCATCAACCCTTTTAACACATCATTAACACAGCTTTAGGGCTAGCTGGAGAGGAGTACAGCGCTATTGCCCTGCTTTATAAGACGTCCTGACTACTTGTATTTTAAGTTTCACTTCTGATATGTTAGTATAATATGCAGTATTTAAGACAAAGTGCTTGGGTAATAGCCCACTGAAATATCTACAGTAACTCTCCTGAGGAGAAGCCTGAACAGAGTATGATCAAATGAAATCCAACATTGAGGAAATACAAGTTTCACAGCAGCTTCACATCCATTAAAGATACAAATAAAAACAGACTTGAAACACCAGCTCATTTAAACAATATAAACATGTTTATTAAAACTGGAAAATAATGGAATAACCACAAGTCAGTACTAATGAAAAGGAACATTAGAGAATAAGGCGTCGGTTTAATCTTCTCATAGTTGCCCCGTAAGCTACTAAAGGCAGTGCTTTATTCTGTTTTTTCCAAGGAACATATTTCAGTTTTCAATGTCAGTAGGTATGTAACTCACTACTGTACTGCCTATTAAGTATCCCAATCCTGACTCCTAAGCAAACAATTAGAAAGGCAAACATACTAGAAAATTGCTAAAGAAATGCAGGGTCAACTGTTCAATTAATATTTTACCCAGTATATCTTACAGTTCATAGGCCTTGGCAAATAATACCTTTAAAATACTATAAGACATGCTGGAAGGTTAGGGCTGGGTACAAGGAGATATCAGGGTCGGATTTCATTCCAGCCATTGGTTTACTGTGTGACCTGGGGTCAGTCACCTGAGCTCCCTGAGCCACAGTCCCAGTAGGCTATAAAATGTGTACATGCAGGCGGTGATGCAATGCGTTTCTAGATGTCAGGCATGATAATATATGTGTGTGTGTGTGTGTGTGTGTGTGTGCGTGTGTGTGAAATGGGAAAATTGCAAGGACCTTTCAGGAGTACCCCTGTTTGTTAATCTACAGGGATCACTGGCAGCACAGCTCATAGCCACCCTATCCCACCCCTCACAGCCTGGAGCGGGGGATGGGTGTGCAAGACATAATGAGTTCCTGGAAGGACAAGGAGAACCGTTATCCACAGGGAGCAGCTGTGTGTGTGTGTGTGTGTGAGCGCTGCTGTCTTGTTGCAGTTTGCAGTTTGTAGTTTATGATTTGCTGTTCACTGCCATCAATGTTGTATTGCATTCAGGGCCCAACAGCCACATCTCACAAAATGGTTTTAATTTTTATAGTACAGTTCCTGATGATAAATAACATACTGGAAATTACTGCATCATTCTGGTTAGCTCATGTTGCCATTTCAATGAATTATTCAGTGATTCAACTAACTCGTGTGGCCACATCTCCATTTTGTGAAAATGGCAGTTTGGCTCTGGGGTGCAGTATGTGTAGCTGTACTGTTATTATGTTGGAATTGTACTTTGGTGTTTATCAATTTGTCTTAATAGAATTAGCCAAATTGACCATTTGTTGTGCTGAAGAGCGCAATAGATTTCACCGTGGTACCTAATCACTCACTACCTGTGTTATAAGTCAATTAGACCAATGGTGAAAATCTGAGGAAATTATCAACATATATTCAGCAAATTATAATGGAACCCAGTGATTGTAGTGCAACTAATGGATTAAAAAAAAATACTATCACAAAAATAAAACTTGAGTATGTATCTATTTTTTACAGTCACTTGTGAAATATAGTTATGACTGAATGTATGTACAATGGCCTTCTGAAATCCAGGTGGTATTAATAAGGAATGTGTCTAAGTAAAGTCGTCCATCAAGGATAAAAATACAGTACAAAAGCAGTTCAGAATACAACGTATAAGATTCAATGAAAAAGATCTTACACATCACTACCACCACTCCATTGTTTCTACTCATTAGTGGCTCAAAGTTTATGTATAATAATGGTACCTGAATCTATTGACAGAAAATGTATTTTTTATATCTGGCATGCTTCCATCCGTACAAAAAATAATTCATGCTCCAAATTCTGACCCTTTCAAGTCACTGGAAAAGGCTCCTGTTACATCCTCTGGAAAGGCAAATAGTCACAAATATTGATTGTTGGTCATTAATTGCTGTAAATCCCACATTTACTCAAAAACATATTTGATACTCTGCAGTGTGGTGGGCTGTGTTTTAGCACAGGGTTTTTATTGTGGCTTAAAAAAATAGGTGTCTTATCCATGGGTGGCACTAAGTCAAGCTGTCCCAAATAGAAAAATTGGTGTCATGAAATAGGTTTTAAATATCACCCCATGATAGGTACCAGCAGTGAAGAGATAATATTCCTCCAATCATGTCCCTGCATCTTGCTGGTTTCAAAGGAGGTCTAGTCCCATACCGGCAGCTTGGTTCCCTAGCAGCAAAGGATATGAAATCAATCTCAGGGATGAGATAAACAAATACTTTTTAATGTGTATGTTCTAGAGATGCGGTCTCCAAAACTGCAATGTAGTTTTGTAGCGTGGACAGTAAAAGTAAGTTGAAGAGAAAAAAGAAGACCTAGTCCTTCAAAAAACATCATGTTCATCTGCATGAGCAAATGTTGTTGGGAAATGTAGTTAGAATGAAGTGTACTAGGATGTGGAAGAGCTTCCCTGCCATCTCAATGAGTTTGAGAAGGGATTAAGCTGTGGCTATACTACCTCTGAAACTGGGTTCTTCTGGAAGAGACAGGAACAGGGAAGTGAATCCTAAATCACTATCCCCCCTTACATTTCAAGTTCAGGTAGTTCATTTTAAAAGATGGGCTGATGGATAGACGCAGATGAACAGAAGCCATGTAAGCAAGCGTTTTCAAACCCCTTATTAAGGTGGTCAGTGTTGTCTATCGAAATTGCAGAGTAAAGAGCTTTGCAGATCAGTGAAATCCTAATGCAATGGTACACAGAGAAGAAGCTCTGAAAATACAGCTTTATAGGGTTGAAGGGCCTGCCAGTTGAATAGTGGCGTTCAATAGATTTTTTTTTTCACAGTAAGATTAGCACAGAAATTGCAGGAAGAATAGCCAGAAAGTACAACATGACAGAAAAGGTAATTGAACAACTGGCTAATTATGAACAAAGATAACAAAAAGGGTATGAATCTGTCCGTGGTTCTGTATAACACGAAAAATAAGGCCAAGTATAGTATCCCTAAAGATTTCAAGGTTGCAGGCTTGGGGACTAGGGATATCAACGCAAGGCGAAGACATCCAGAGTTGGATTCAGAATTAAAGGTAACAATAATGAATGTGCAATTCATTACACTAAAATGACACTGCAGTTACAGAGTTATTACTGATCCTCCTCTTATTATTGTTATTATCATTATTATTATTATTATTCAAAAAGCATAAAAAATTGCTTAAATTTCAAATTAAACTGCACATTTTCTTGTCAGTTTCTTTTAAAAGGGTATCCTTTACTGATGTTTTTTCATTGTTGGGTTTTTTGTTTTGTTTTTTGTTTTAAAGTATTCTCTTTTATTAATAAGTAAAAGTTTTGGGTTTCATTTGTTGTTGTGGTGTTGCTAGAAAGTGTATTTTGAGACGTGAAAGCCTGTTTAGCACGCATGTGGTACTTCAGATTAGCCTACGTTTGTGATACCGAAACTCAACTTGAGAGTAGATATGATAGAAAGTTTTTTTTTTTTAAATACATTTTCCATTCACAACAAGTTCTTCACTTTTAGTACTTTGCTCCATACTGCAGTTATATGGCTACATTTCTATTGAAACACTGACTGCACACATTGTGTTTCACACGCTCGAGTATATTATTAAATTTGTAAAGCAGGGAATAATTTACATATGCTAAGAGGGTCAAGACAGAGGAGTGTGATTAATGTGCGTTAAAAAAAAATAATCTCCAAAGAAATTAACGCGTTAATCGCAGAAGCTAACTGCGATTAGTTGACAGCCCTAATATATATATATATATATATATATATATATATATATATATATATATATATATATATATATATGTAGGAATTATTTTCCTTTAACTCACGGAAGCCTATCTATTTTTTATAATACATGGCTATTAGTATCTGTAATAAAAAAAAAGACAAAAAACAGGTGTTAAGGTTCAAATTGCACGTAAATTTAATTAATAATAATAACATACATTAAGTCAATATTAAAGAATCTTAAATATCATTTTCTTTTTGATCATTCAGGAACGGTGAATTAAACTGGGTAGATAATGAACTGCAAAAAATAACGTATCTTTAAGGAAAATGTGTTTCAATGGGGTATGCTTTTTTTTTTTTAATCAGTCGCTGTCAGAGTCGAAGATTTGTGTCGCTCGGTTGGTGAAGGATGATTGTAAATCTTCATAGAGACATGTTAGAAGTGCCTAAAAAACACAAATTGTGGGTGTTTTCGAGTGATTGAAATTTTGAAAGTCATTGACAGGAATGTTTTTAATTTCCCGTTCCTCTCCAGTTTCTCTGAATTACAAATGTACCAGCTTTACATAATTTTTTTTTTTTTGAGCATTAATGAACATTGCTCTACTGTGGGTGTTGTTGAGTGATTGAAAACAATACATTTTGTGTTTGAATTGAAAGTGGTCTCGAGGAGTCGAATGAGTCAAAAGTATATTTTCCTCAGATGAATGATGACGTTCTGACGTCACTACTGTGCTATTATGCCTTTTTTTCGAATGGCTCAGGATGCAAATATAGCCTTCATCCATGTATTTTATATATATATATATATATATATATATATATATATATATATATATATATATATATATATATAGAGAGAGAGAGAGAGAGAGAGAGAGAGAGAGAGAGAGAGAGAGAGAGAGAGAGAAGATAACCTTGAAAAAGACATCTTGTTGAAATGTTTGTTGAATAATTAATTTTAGCTTTACTACAAATTCTACCATTGAGAGTTTGTATAGTTGTGGATGAGGGCCTCTTTTGAAGCCATGTATGGCCTCTGTTTTAATCCCAGTAATGTTATGCAAGTACATAATATCCACTGGACACGTCAGCATTACATAGATTAAAAATAGAGCCATGTTTAGCACCAGCTTAAAGTATTTGAATACTGAACTACTGCCTAATCAAATCCCATTGTGAAAATGTATGTATATAATAATAGGTGTGTGGTCCAGTGGTTAAAGAAAAAGGGCTTATAACCCGGAGATCCCCGGTTCAAATCCCACCTCAGCCACTGACTCATTGTGTGACCCTGAGCAAGTCACTTAACCTCCTTGTGCTCGGTCTTTCGGGTGAGACGTAGTTGTAAGTGACTCTGCAGCTGATGCATAGTTCACACACCCTAGTCTCTGTAAGTCGCCTTGGATAAAGGCGTCTGCTAAATAAACAAATAATAATAATAATAGGTGAGAAATACAAGTAATTATAAACTAAATTAGTAGATTTTCTTTGATTGACACAACTAGTATAATAAATCACTATGGTGATGTCAGAACTACACAATTATGACTTTTTCCCATGGGCCAGGCAATCCACAAAAATGATCTGGTTCCAAATGATATAATGTAGTGTTATGCGACAGCCAATGTCCATGTATGAGGCTGCTTTATTATTATTAACAACATTATTTGTTTTCTTTTCATGATTAACCTTTTCAGTCCATTTTCATTGTAAAAAGGAAAAAGGTTGATGAAGAGAATACCGGTAAGTGGCTGAGATAGGTGGCCAAGTGTGATGTCACCGTTTTTTAATTGATTTGTTAAAGCCGATGATGTCAGCTGTACCAATTATGAGAATAAAGCACTGTAGAAACTCAATATGGTATGGTTACTGTTGAGAACTGTGTTTGTGTTGTGGCATAGAGCAGTAAGAACACACACTATGATTGGCCAAAAGCGCCTCAGCAATATAATATTTAGTAAGATTGTAGGAATTCTATACATTTGTGAAACAAAACTGTATAGAAAAAGAAAGACAGGCTTAGTTAATGTTTTCAATGGTTATCTGGCTGCATTTTGAGCATAATGAAAGCTTATCTCAAAAGTTAAAATGACCACCCACTTATGAATGTATAGTACCAGTAGCTACACTGAATTTAGTTTTATATAATATATTTAATAATATATTGGCACAGGGTTAACTAGCAATGCTTCTTCAAATTTTGTATGTGGAAATAAAACACAGACTTATTATCATCAGGCATGGATTACTTTTACTTAATTTGAATTGTTTAATTGTTACTTGTGAAAAAAAAGATATATTTTGAGAGTAGGTTCTATAGGTCCAGATTTTACTGTACTCCATTTAAAAATGTCTCTTTTACTAAAGACATTCGAAAGGTAAATTTTCAAGGGCGAACCAAAAAATGTGTAACACAAACAAACAGGAAGGTTTAGATAAACCATCTACTGCTTACATGTTCACTCAGTTGTGTTTCAGGAATGTGTGCTTCTTTACAGGACAACAGGTTTTCATTTTTTCAGATTTCCTGTAGAAGCAGGTTAAAAATTCGACAAGTGTCAGTCAGCATGCTCATGTGTTCACTGTGACACATGCGGTGCTCTTTTCCTGACATTCATCAGACAGGCCCTGGATTGATGCTGCGTCTTTTACACCTCAATGTCACACACAACGCAGCAGTCTCTTGGGGAAAATGAGGCAAGGTAGCATCTGACAGTTTTACATTCTTGCAGGTAGGAAAGGAGATCAGGGCTGCGACTGCTGATGTCTGAAAGGCTTTTCTCTTTGTCAAAAGCATCCATGATTAATCATGGCTCAAAACAATATCACAAGAATGTCTAGTCTCTATGTGAATGCCCAAAAGCAGTTGGGTTTCACCTAACTACGTCCAAACGGTGCAAGATATGGATCTGAAACCAAAAATGGGTTTCAAAATAAGACAGATTACAAACCATATCAATCTTAACTGGACATTCAGAGACCCAACATTTTTTTAAATATTTATAAGTGTTATTATATTTTTGTACCACACCTTAGAACGTAGTGAATGGTAAGACAGAGAAAATAACATCTACAGTATAAAGATAGACAAAGCTCTTAACCAGAGAGGCAAATTGCTTTAAACTGTGAGTCTATTCTGCTGTAACACAATGGACAGTAGATCTACTGAAGTGCAAAAAAGGTTTTCTCCATTCAAATCCCTGAATTCCATGGGAAACTCTAATTCTAAAACCACCCATGATGGTGACCAAGCATATCTGCTGTCACTGTACTGGATGTATGTCTGAACATTTTGTTTTTGCCATTTTAAAAAGATGTGATCAAAACACGGTACGTGGGTATGTGTATAGGAGTAAAAACACTTAACACAGATAGCGCATGTCAGTACTTTCTTCACTTGTTTTCCTGACACAGATAAACGTGACTGGAAGTAACCACAGAACACTATATTAGGAGAATTATTATGACTAGTTCCCCTTTTTGGTCTCAAAAAGTTTTACTTTTGCTGCTTATTTTTTTTTACATTTTAAATCAGGATACACAGATTTATTAAGTAACAACACTGTAGATAAATACTTCTTCCCTGGTGTGCCAGAATGTAGACCATTGGAGTGAAACTGAGCTACAACACATATTGATGTACAAAATACAACAAATAACCAAAGAAGTGATACAGATTGCTAGAGTTTATAAGAGGTAAGAAGTTTGTTCTAAGCACTATGCAATGTAATAGCCATCCTTCTTGTTATTCCCAAACTAAACTTATTCTGTCGTGAGGAGGGTGGCCTAGAAATGTGTTGATATTACTGGAATTATAATGAAACAACTTATGCAACAGCAGCAGCTACATACTGCAGAGCGTACACAAACAAACAAGCTGGTGAAACTAAACAGGCACATAGCCAGTTGCTTTCACAGTGTTACATCATGCACCCAGGCAGTTCCTGATGAGCGGTCTCACCAGGACTCGTCCCTTATCACTGCACAAGCCTACCACCATTAAGAACAAGTTCCCCAAGGAGAAATGTGTTTTTTTAACATTGTGGTATAATTAAAAAAACAAGCCTTATTACCATAGATTTGGTGAGATCATCTGATCCAGCTGTTTATTTACACAGGTCATCCACTATCATGTATCGGGGAACCATTTAAAATAATATAAAGAAATTGGAACGCTTTTTGTTATCCAGGCAACAATTACCAGTAATTGCAATTGTTAAAGGATATGTCATTTCACATTATTTCATTTTACCATCATTAACCTTTATTCTTAATCCTAATCTAAGATATGAATCCATGCCTAAATGATACAAATAAGGATGTATCCATATTACTTCACTTTGTGACAACTACTAATTGTACTTATTTGGCCCGCGCTGTTTTTAATAACAATGCTATTGGGGGATCAATACGTTTGAATCCCAGAGGTAAAAATAGAGCAGAAATGATGAGAATATACACTCTGTGTGAGTCCTGACGTGCTGTGGCACCCTGCCTTCTAAAGAGGAAACTGTTTTTCAAAAAGGCTTAGTGCGTGTCTAACAAATGACATACCCCACAAGTGAAACAATTCTTCAGCGCTTGGCATATAGAGCATACTTCATTTTCAAGATTAGATTAATAAAGCAGCAAAATAGGCCACTGCCTCATGGCTGAAACACTTGGCTTCTTACTATTTTAACCCTATAAAGTTTTTTTTTTATACAGATAGCATTTTATAACGTGGACGACCTATGAATTAGCTGCCATTTAACCCCCACTATCACTTCTGATAAGTCAACAAAATAGGCTGCTATAAATGTCATTTGATGAGCCATTGCTATTAATACACAGTAAATAGCTGCAAATTCCATGTGAGTGCCTCTCTGTTACAGCAGCTTTTTTGGGAGGCTCTATCAAATACTGCTACAAACAGCAGTGTCATTAGCTCCACCAGCAGCTCCACCTGGAGCCAAAATTAAAGTATTAATGGGATGACAGTTACCTTAGCAACCTTTTTCAGTGGAGTGAAAACAAACACATTTAAGTTTGGTTGTGTCCTAAGGGTAACCTGACTTACTTGTTATGTTTTTTTCCACAGGTGCAAAATGTTTAAAAGGTTACGGCGCGTATATTATTTTATTGAAATCAAAATAGTGTATGTCCAAAAAACCCTAAACTGCATAAAAAAAGATAGAGACAGATGGCAGGACTAGTACACCCTGCAAATTAAATTTCCAGGGTGGGGTTATTAAAATGACAATACATGGCAGAGAGCCCTCCCTTATCCTATGATGCAGTTCTTCTCTTATTTTATGAGTAATCCCTATTAATATTCTGCTCCTTACCACGGTAACAATACCATACATATAAGATGACAATAACAATATCTAAGATGCTATATCTTGTTATATTTGATCCAAATTAACAATGCAACATTTGTCAGGGTGACTCTGCTTTGCTGTTGCCCCTGATCATCTGACCCTGCTCAGAATGCTGTGCAGTATTTGCTGTAAATCTCATTAGTTTTGCTTATGTGCTGCTGTCAATAAACTCTATCCTGGTAGCTTAGCATTTTGCATGTCTTACCAAGGTACAGGTTAGACCTGAGCAGCTAGTTAATTAAAATAGTTGTGAGGCAAAGTGGAGCAGGGTTACGTCAAGAAACCTCTCAATGAAGTGGGGTATATCTTTCAGCAAGAATATTTTCAAGGCAATTTGCAGCTGTCCGCTATAGCAGGTCACATGGATCTATGAATATAAATCAAGATTGAACCAAGAAAAAATTGTTCTGGGAGGCAATCACATTTTCAACATTCAAATTTACATTAAAATAAATAAATAAATAAATAAATAAATAAATATGGTGTATTTATTTAGGTTAACATTGGGGTTTTAGAAGGTTGCCTAAGGATGCTACACTACTAAAATTAATTATCAGCCTCTGAGCACATCCTGGTGTAGGTCATGATGGGTCATCAGAACACATTACTGAAAATAATAATTTTTTGGAAAAAAAAATGTAATAATGAAAATCGTACGAAGTACAGATTCAGACTGGCTGGTGGAAATTCTGACAGCAATATACATGTACCAAGAAAAATTAGTTTTAGCTCTCCATCACCGTAACATTTTCACCCTGTAATGCACACTGTGTTGCAAATACTTTGTGTTTACAATCCACCCTCAATAAACAACACAATACATGCTGCCAGCCATGTCTTTAATATTGTGTTAGGTAAGGGAATACCATTCACAATACAATACAATATACAGGTAGATAATATATTTTGCACCTTACATAGACAGATGTACCCGCACAACATTGCGTTCAACAAGCTGGATTGACGCAAGAGGTATCATCAAAAATGGAAAGGTTAATATCCAAGGAACTGCAGCTCTTATTATGCAAGGTAATAAATCAAAAAGCCTATAGGTTAAAATTCTACTGTGACCCAAGATGTAATGACAGTATAAGAGCTGCATAGGAAATTAGTTTGAAGGGCTTTTGAAAAAAAATGATGTATAGCAGATAGGCAGATTAAAGACTTGGCTGTGGTTCTTAAAGCAAAAGCACCACTAACCTGCATGTGTCATTTCATCCTGTATGCATACAGCAATCTTACTTGCCTCCTTTTTATTGTGTTTGATTATTTGTTCAGTTTTCTGGTTCTACAGCTATGTCCAAAGGTTTTGCATCACCTAGAACTGAGACATAAAAAAATAAGAAAAAAACGATATGAACATAATTGAGATATTAACATCATGTAATCAAAGAAACTACAAAATGATATCGCTAAAGTCTACCAGAAACCATAATAGTAGCACAGTATTTAATGTCATTTGTTTCATTAACTTATATGGTAAACTACATTAGAGAGGGATTGCTCTTTTGTTTTGTTTTTTTTGTTTTTAGCAATTATACCCCCTACACAATTTGAAATGCTTACTTTGAATGTGCTACTGTTGCCATCCACTTCCTGATCAAGAGGACTCAAGACCTACCCTAAGAAATGGGTATTACTATGCTGCTAGGAAATGTCTGCCTGCACTTGCAGGGTGGCTGACCAGTATGCTCGGTGAAGTACTGAGGTGAACTAAACCCATCTGACCACCAGGAGCGCCTTCCTGATCACGTGACATCCCTAACGAATGCAGTAATGCTGTACACTGGATGAGCCACAGGGGACAAATCAGAAGAATCCTGCTGCAGTGTCATTAGTTTATATATCCTAAGGCAGCAATATTTAAACTAGAAAAAGTGTGTCATCCACCACAAGTGGGCAACTTGAAAATGCTGCTTTATTTGGCTCCTTAATGTTACAGTTATCAAATATACACTGCTTCTCAGCTAACTTAACCCCACTTCACACTTCACCTTACTCCCACATTTTCCTTTACCAGGCATATTCTTCTTTGAACAGTTAGGAAGTGCAGAACTTTAAATCATTCAAACGTTATTCTCCCTGAACTGTTAAACAATACAGGTTTTCTACTATGGTACTTAATATTTATTAGAAAATGGAGATTTCCTTTAACCTGGTTGGTCAATATGAGGTCCTTAATCTCTGGTAAAGGACCTCAAATGTTATCATTCAAACTATCCTGCCCAGTCTCCCGATTTCGACATGAGACTCCCGATGTAAGCGCTTGATCGCCCGTCTCTCGGTGAGACTTAAGAAACACCTGATAATGTAGATTGGCAATTGTAATACATTACCTCTGTGCTAAGAATCTCTTAATTTATGGGGCTCACATCATGAGATCCTAACAACCCCCCACCATAGCCCCCCTAGTATCGGCCTTTCCTCCCACGCTGCTACTAGCGTTGTGTAAATGCCCGCAAAAACTTACGTTGCAGCCTCTTTCCAGTGCAAATGAGAAGCAGACTTGCCCTGTAAAAAACTCTTAAGCAAAAACTAGCTACAATTTATTTCTATGTATATATTTATTTCATTTTAAATACACATTTAAAATTAATTATATAAATGAATTACTATATGTGTAAGACGTATTGTACAATAAAATGCTTATTGTCAGATGTGCGAACTGTGTATAATAAGTCTAGGTATAGTGACCCCACCCCTCCACCCCCTTTTAAGCCGGTTTTAAAGGCAACTAATACGGTTTAAAGGCATAATATGGACAGGGCCTAAGTCTGTTTCATCACTGTTTTATGCATTTAATCCAACTATTTAAATTTACAGTGTTGTGGCAAGATGGCGAGTGGCGTGACGTCAGGCAGGCCAGAAAGTAAACTAAGGCAAGGCAGCAAAGGTAGGTAAGGAGAACGAGACGCTCGGCTTTTAATAATAAATGAAATAATACACAAAACACTTTACAATACACAAAAGGGCTCTCTGGCCAAAATAAACCAACAAACAAATACCGTGTGGTACAGCGGTAGCAGTTGCTTCGGGTGTATTCTCTCGCTCTACAGTTCTCCCTTCTTTGGCTCAAAGGAAATGCCTCGATTAGCCTGGAGCGGGTTATTTTAAGCTGTAGCTGGAGCCTTAATAATGAATAAAACAATTACCTTAGGGTGACCATACGTCCCCGTTTTCCGGGACAGTCCCCGGATGAGGTGTCGTGCCCCCGGGCAAATAATGTCCCCGGAACGGTCCCGGTTCATGAAGCTCGTCCCCGAATAAACGTACTATTAATTTCTCGCATTGGTCTAATGTAATAATGTAAATGCGTTAGAGAGAAATATCCATGTTTCTATCATTAAAGTACACTCAACCGCTTTATTGATTCATCACTGACATTCCTAGTAACCAAACAGGTTTTGAGTTTAGTTGACGATCCAACCTCCGTTTAAAAATATAAATTAAAAAAAGTTACCGTGGGTTGATTGACAGAAATTCCCACTTTGTTGTGCTTCCATAACAGTCTCTCACCGGATTTGGTTTACAAAATATGCTCACCCTTAATTACCTTGTTGAGGCTCCACCCACATTCTCACAGATTTTAATTAAAAACAAACAATAAAACATGGCTTTTTCACCATCATAAATACAAATATATAAAAATACAAATCATAATACAGGGGTGGGGTGTACCCCGTCTCAAGTGTATAGCAAGTAAAGTTTAAAATCATGGAGAATAGTGTTTGCTGTCTGTGGCAATACAGTAACCACAATTCCAACTAGTCTCTGGTTTGAATGACAAGTTAAAGAAATCAAACAATTGGGTGCAGTCTGATTTCAGCAATGTTATCTCAGCATATTACAGTAACAGCACAGGACAGTGCTCTCTTCTCTAACAAAGCCAGGAAGGAGTCTTTGAATAACCTTTAAATACACTGTGAACAAGTTACTGAACAAATAGCACGATCAGCATTAACACATGTAGACTACTAGATATTTTTAATTACTAAAAATGTTGGGACCTAACGGTAGATTAAATACTGAACCTTACACAAATACACAAACCTGCACTCAAATCCTAAAGTTACCGGTACGTTTATTTATTTACGTGTTTTACAACCTGTTCGCAAACCATGTTTGCTTTTGTGTACCTGAGGTACCTGAACAGCTCCATGTAAGTAGAAGATTTTTTTTAGTGTTGAGTTATTATTTACGCTATTGGAAATACACAGGACGCGACATAGCCCACCACCGGGATATTGAAGCCTGAAGGCTACCAGAGCACACATGGCATTCTAAGCAAACTGCATTACTCATGGAATATTGAGGAAAATGTTTGTATTCATAAGCAACAGAAATTATCTAAAAGCAATAGAACCCTCATAAGAGGATTTTACCGTCTGGTAAGTCCCATCTCGTTATGTTAAATACCCTCGGGACATTTAACGGCACGAGGCATCTTGATGGTAAAGCCCTCTTCTTCGGGTTCTATTGCCTAATTATATCAACTTCAGCAAGCCAATTTGCTTCCTTTGAGCCAGAATAAATCTGTCAGCCAATGCATTCCACCAACAAAGTTCTACAATATTTTCCTCTGTCTTCCAGCTAACCTTGGCACTGGTCTTGCCAATCACTTACTGGTCAAAAAATGGGTCAGATGCACAATAGCAGGGTGCTTTAATTAAATAACTTTATAAAGCAAGTACTGTAGGACTGTAGTAATCAAATATGACAGTCATTATGCACTCAGTAGTAATATATGACCAAAGTTTGTTGGCTATAATATGCACCCTGTGTATAACACACATGACTGAGCTGCCTTGGGTTATATTTATTGTATAACACACCTATTAAAAACACCATAGTATACTGTATAGTGCTTGTGTGAGAGGTGGAGGTTGATGGTGGAGGTAAGCCCTAACCCTGGATCAGAGGACTAGTTCCTAACTGATCTTCTTGTGGCCCATAACCAACTCTCCCTGGGCCAAATTACCCACATACAGGGGAGTACCCAGTGGGTTGATACAGTAAAACTCGAGATGGTGCCCAGTCCCGCCGATCTCAACTAGTCCACATCGCGAGCTGGACGGCTAGCATCTGGTTGAACTGCTCAACATACCGTTGCTCTGTGGGTGAAGAGTGGTGGTGCGGGTCTTGTAGATCCCCAGCCTCTTGCACAGCTCCCCAAATACCTGGGACTCAAAGTTGCAGCCTTGGTCGCTGTGCAGCTCTTCTGGCATCCCGAACCGGCAGAACATGCCCTCCAGCAAGGAAGTATCAACGGTGGTTGCAAACTGATCTTGCAGGGCATAGGCCTCAGGTCACTTGGAGAAGTAGTCCATGGCAACCAGGACAAACTTGTTTCCTGCTGTGGACTTGGGAAAGGGGCAATGGCCACCCATTCCAGTGGTGCGCCCACTTGCTAGCGCTGAAGAGGGGCGCGTGACTGTCCAGGCGGGCCTTTCCGAGCAGTGCAGACGTCACATCTCCGGACATGCGTCTCTACGTCCCTCCGGCAGTGGCCCAAATAGCAGAAGGCCCTCAACCTCTGCAAGGTCTTTGTCACCCCGAAGTGTCCCGCTGCTGGTGCCCCATGCATGGCCTGTAACACCCGCTCCCTCAGGACAACGGGAACCACCACCTGCCAGTGGTCCGCAGACGAGGCCGGGTGGCGCCACAGACGGCAGAGGGTCCCGTCATGCAGGTTCAGCTTGTCCCACTGTCCTACAAGGCCCTTTACCTCCTTGGAGAGGGGTGCCACCTCTTCTTACGTCGGCCGCCGGCTTTCACTCAGTCTGGTCAAGATGGTGCCCAGTTCTGGGTCAGCTGCCTGCAATAACAGATTGGAAATAGGAGTGTTTAGCAGAGGAGAGAGTAGAAGAGACGGAGGAGAGGTGGGAGCGGTAGAGGTCTAGGGCAGTAGGGAGTTTGGTTTTCTTCCATTTCTTTTCAGCAGAGCGCAGTTCGGTTCTTGCCGAGCGGAGCACAGAGAGCAAGGGTTGGGGAGGGGAGGGGAGGGGCGGGCAGGTCGGGAGGTTAGGGAAAAGAGGGAGTCGAGGGAGGAGGTGAGGAAGGAGAAGAGGGTGGAGGTAGCAGAGTCTACAGAGAGTTGGGAGTCGATAGGGGGAGGTAAGAGAGAGCGGTGGAGTCAAGGAAAGAGGGGGAGAGAGAGCCGAGGTTATGGCGAGAGGTGACAGTGGGGGTAGGAAGAGAGGGGAGAGACAGAGAAAAAGAGATGAAATAGTGATCAGAGAGGTCCAGAGGGGTGACAGAGAGGGTGGAGGGGAAGCAGGCCCTGGAGAAGTTGTCCAGTTGACGACCAGCTTTGTGGGTAGGAGGGGATGGAGAGAGAGAGAAGTTGAAGGAGTGAAGGAGAGGAAGGAATCCGGCAGAGTGGGTGGGGTTGGAGAGATGAATATTGAAATATTCAGGGGTAGACAGAGAGAGGAGGGAGGACAGGAGATAGTCAAGTTCATTGAGAAAGTGAGTGAGAGTTCCAGGGGGATGGTACAGTACAATTAGCAGGAGTCGACAGGGAGAGGTTAGTTGGACAGCGTGAAATTCAAAGGTGTTAACAGAGAGTGAGGAGAGGGCAGAGGGAACAGAAAAGAGTAAGGAGGGAGAGAGGAGAAGACCAGTCCCACCTCCAAATCCAGTGAGATGCAGAGTATGGGACAGGGTGTGGAGAGAGGACAGGGCAGCAGGAGTTACAGTGTTATCAGGAGAGAGCCAGGTTTCAGTGAGAGCAAGGAAATCAAGAGAGAGGTGGGAGGCAAAGGCAGAGATGAAATCAGCTTTGTTAGCAGAGGAGTTCCAGAGGGCACCAGAGAGAGTGGGAGGGGGGAGAGGCAGAGGGATGAGATTAGAGGGGTAAGGGGAGCAGCGGTGGAATGAGGACAGAGGATGGGAGGGAGAGAACAGAACAGGGATGTGAGAGACAGTCATAGTCGGACAGGTGAGACAGGGAGGTGCAGTAGTAGTGGGAGGGTACAGATCTGTCTAGTAGTTGGCGTCTTCCAGAGCGCTGCTAGCTTCAGATTTTCTCCAACAGCCTCTCCTCGCAACCTCACTTTGCAAGGGAACTGGTTAACAGCTGCTAAACTGCGCTAAGACAATACTTAAGCAATACAATAGTTTCAATGCACTTCAATGGGATCTCACAACTACAAAAGCTGTGTGGAAACCGATCAAATTGCAAATCAACCTCTATTCAATTTAACCACACTCACCTGGTACTAATCACAACAGTGGATCACCCACTTAAAACACTACCTTAATATTATTATTATTTATTTCTTAGCAGACACCCTTATCCAGGGTGACTTACAATTGTTACAAGATATCACATTATTGTTTTTTTACATAAAATTACCCATTTATACAGTTGGTTTTTTTTACTGGAGCAATCTAGGTAAAGTACCTTGCTCAAGGGTACAGCAGCAGTTTCCCCCCCCCCACCAGGGATTGAACCCATGACCCTCTGCTCAAGAGTCCAGAGCCCTAACCACTACTCCACACTGCTGCCCTAAAAATGTTACTTAAATATAGCTAATGTAAAGAGTTGGAATGAGGCCTCAAGTAGCCACTTGGAGAGATTTGGAAAAGGTCCTCGCTCTGACTGCCATAGACCAAAGTAAAGGGAAAATATATTCAGGAAAATTCAAAGATTTTAAACAAAATAAGTAATAAGGAAAGTTCATAGGAATTAAGACAACACAGGGACTAAATAAAGATATCCTGAATTAAACAAATCAGTAATAAATAAGAAAATGTTAAAGTTAACTAAAATGAACTAAATTAAAGCTCTGATCTGCCTGCATTAAACACTTAAATGTTTTATACCAAAAGAACAGAGATGAAATCTGTTGGTGAAATCTGGGCCGATTCTATCTTGCATATTTCCTTCAGTTCAGACACATTGGATACACAATGCTTGGCTACAGCTTTTTCAAATCAGTCCAAAGCATTTCTATTGAATTGAGATCTGCTGATTACGAAGGCCATTCCAGAACTTTTCTTTGTTTTCTTCAAGAATTCCAGTTGACTCAGCCATATGCTTTGGGTGGCTGTCATGTTGGATGATCTGCCAATCAGCCTATGAGCAGATGGTATCATTGTACTTTGTAGAATGGTTTGATACATGGCTGCATTCAATCGATCTTCAATCACATCAATGTCTCCAGTCCCTGAACTACTAAAACAACCCATATCATAATTGAACTACCTCCATATTTAACTGTAGGTACAAGGTTTCTTCAGATTCCTGTTCATATTTCTTGGCTTATTTAAGAAGTTTTATGACATTTCTTTAAATGTTGTTTTCAGTGAGGTCTTCGTGCATACAAGTCTTCTGTGTTCCGAGTCCTTTGTATTGTTCTTTCATGCACTATTATGTCCGATGCTTCAACATTTTTCTTTAATTCCTTGGATTTGAATCTTGATTTATTTTTTTAGCTTAGCTCCTACCTGCTATGCCAGTACTTTTCTTTGGACGTCCACTTCCTTTAGCATATTTAAGTTCTGGTCACAAGTTAAAGCCTTGAGTTTGAGTCACCAACTGTCCCTAACTCAATGCACTTGATGTTCCTGCAAAACTGCCTTTTTGGCAGAGTGACTAGCCACAGCATACAATTATCACAGTGACAGATTAAACACCCTCTCAGTGGTTTCTGCCTCGCTTGGATGGATGTAAACCACAGCTGTGGTGTGACCTTAAAAGCAGCTGACATACTCAATAAGCACAGTTCAATATCGGCAGCATGACCTTAACAGAACTAAGCCCTAATGGGATGAACAGAGTGGTTCAGGTAATAGTTTGAATGTTAGTTTTGAGAGCCTTAGAATTTCAGTATCTCCCATATGATATTTATAATGCACATTTTTATTGCCTGCGTACAGTACCTTACACTTTTCTCTATTAAATGTCATTTGCCATGTGTCTGCCCAGTTCTGAATGCTGTCTAGATCATTTTGAACGACCTTTGCTGCTGCAACAGTGTTTGCCACTCCTCCTATTTTTGTGTCGTCTGCAAATTTAACAAGTTTGCTTACTATACCAGAATCTAAATCATTAATGTAGATTAGGAATAGCAGAGGCCCTAATACTGATCCCTGTGGTACACCCTTGGAAAGTAGTTAATAGGTTCTAATAGAAATGCTTGGAATTTCAACTTAGGGCTTTGAAAACTAAAAAAATGTGGGAATAAATATACAAATAGTATAATCATTCATGTAGGGCATGTTGCTTTATTTGAAAAAAAATACAGACACGTAATCTAAGTAATTACTTTAAGACTGCAAATCAGAGACACTCTAACTAGTTTTTCAACAAATGTTCCATAATCAAGGTAATTTATTCAGGAACTAAACAAACAGTAAGACTTAACACCTTTACTTCAAAAGAGGGTCACTTTGCCAACCCGATAGAGGTCCAGACTTTCTGGCCCCTCTGGGGTCCTGTGGGGGCTGATAAGACCAAAGTAAAGGGAAAATATATTCAGGACAATTCAAAGATTTCAAACAAAATAAGTAATAAGGAAAGTCCATAGGAATTAAGAAAAAGACTAAATAAAGATATCCTGAATCAAACAAATCTGTAATAAATAAGAAAATGTTAAGGTTAACTAAAATTAACTAAATTAAAGCTCTGATCTGCCTGCATTGAACACTGATTTTGTACCAAAAGAACAGAGATGTTATAAAAACATATACATAGACCAGATAAAGTACGAGTGATATGGCAAGTTATATTTCCCTTAAAAAGTGCTAAGCACTGATTTTAAAATAATTCTGAAATTCAGACACAAAGGAGACAGTGATGAACACCTTTAACACGAGGGCATGTCAACTCTGATATGAACTAGCCAATCAGAAACTTCCTCTAACCTCCTTTCTTCCAAAATAGCCACTAAAATTTGTGTTCAAAATGTCTTCCAAGCTGTTTAATTGCACCACTGCGAAAATATCTTAAATGAGAAACTACAAAAGAGTTACCATTGTATTTGTTGTAACTAAAGGTACCCATGGGCCATGGCTAAGTCATTTTTAGAGAATGTCGTAAATGTGATATCTTATAAGTTACTTTGTCAAATATTAGCAAAGAATATCTTAGATATGGAATCAGATATTTCAGGAATGGAGCATTGCCTTTTAAGAACCACAACTTCATGTGTGTTTCTTGTTTTGTTTAGTTTATGAGGAACTAGGGAAGAGTCCTCATTGTAATTGCATGCAATTTACAGTTAAGTGAAGTGACTCTGAGAAAATCTGTTATATGTAATTCTATAGAAGTTGCTTTGAGTAATTACTCGACTGCTATTATTGCTTGTTTTGTCATGTATGAATAAATCATTATAATTTAAAAACTAAATTGTCTCATTTGCAAGCTTACTCATAATATATAAAACATGCTGGAACTTGAATCAAAGGGGAATTAATAGCTTACTATTGGTTGTATCATATAAATCTGATGTTATCTGATGACAGCACAAGGGATTTGTATACTGTAATGAATACTAAAGGTTAAATTCCCTAATAATAATACAATTGAAATATAACATTTAGCTATAGCTATCCCCCCATTCATATAACATAACAAATTGACATCACAATATTTGTATCAATAATATACAATTTATACATTTTGGTCACTTTTCAGGTGTCTCTTAAATTTATTTTTTTAACCCAACTAAGAAGGTTTATCATTTTCAGTGGGGCCACAAGTTCACCGTTTAATTTCTATAACTGTGGGGCAAAGAAAAAATAACAAAATCCTAAAATGAATGAGACATACATTTAGACTACTACAACCCCCTACATAAAACTTTAACTGAATTAACTTTACTGGTGTGATAAGAGCTTTGAAATCTACCCCTGTATGTTTTTTATTGATTGTGGAGTACCGTACTAAATATGAACCAGTGCTTAATCTACATCTTTAGTGTATAGATCATTCCTGCCCCTTTTGGAATATAATAGATGGGCTTCAGTGAGTTACAGGAAAATAATTCCATCTAGGGTTTCTGTGATGCCATAAATTACAAGACCGAAGCAGCAAGCAGACCATTTTCCAAAGGTTTTAGCAGCAGGCAAAGAAATGACCCTTCCATCATTGAAATCTGCCTAGGAAGCTAAACAAATGTTAAAAAAGGAGGTTGTGTTTTTATTATATTTATAACATTTTACAGACACACAAATATACCGTAGATAAAATGGAGATGGTATTTTCAAAACTGGCTTAAGTCAACAACCTTCCTGAATATTTTAAACTATTTTTTAAATCACTGGGGTCACAGCACTGTTCAATAGATGTGACCCCGGAATAAAAAAAAATAAAAAATCTGCCCATGTGTAAATAAAGGAAATAGAATCAAGACGGTTTCTACAAATAGAAACCACAGTGCTGTAAATCAAAGGGAAAGCATGATCAATTATTGAGCCCCTGGTGTTGCATCCAGCCTGTGATGTAAAGGGCCCGACCTGTCAATCTCCTTTTTTTATTTTTTTTTACGTAAGGTCAAGCTATTGAAATCCAAAACCTCTCATGTCTGGGTTCAGTGCCGATAGCACAATAAGACTAATGCCCCTAACGTGGAATATGTAATTTGAAACCGAATAATTAAGTAACAGAAACCAGACAAGCTCTTGGGTGAGGCCTAACAGATTAATGCAAATGTCTGACTGAAAAAAGGGTCTCTCATTGATCCCACAGACAAGCGTAACTATTTACTGGAATTCAAAAAAAAAAAAAAAGTCACTTTGGAGGAGTCCGTCTGTGCATTTTTGTTAACATTATTTTCCAATATAATTTTTGAAGCAGAGGTACCTGCAATGAAAACATCATCATCACCTCATTAAGAAACTGCAAATTGAGGTCAAAGGCCAATGCCGCAGCAGCATGGAGACATAAGGCCATCCCTCACATTACAGAATGAGTAATGATGTCAGGAAGTACAACATGATGGCCTCACATTTCTATAACCCAACTATTAAAATAGGAGAATCTTTTCACACAGATTTTCCAGAAGGCTCTTGCAATTTGACAGACTGAGATTGCTTTGAAAGTTCTTTAATCCATTATTAAAATCAAATGCATCCGTGACTGGTCTCTTTAAAAGCCAGAAAATAATGGAAGCAGTAGAAGTTACACCACAACAATTTTAATATGCTGGTATTTCAGTGGTTAGATAAAATAAATTGGAAACCCCTTTCCATTACACATTCAATAGAACGATGACCATAATATAATATTCAAGTTTGAAATGCTGTGCAATAACACACGACTAGGTTAGTCAGTGACAGTGGTGTGTTACATAGCAATCATTGTGAACATCAGTTCCAAGTCTTGATAGCACTTGACAGATTCCAGCCAAAAAACAAAACCCTTCTGCTTGAAAAAGGCTGCTGCTCAGCACGTAGGCCTGTTGGTCTATCAGGACTCTAAGGTTAAAATCTGTCTGAAAGTGGCAAGGGGAGCACAGCCAATGCTCCTAAAGCGAATAAAGGTAGAAAATATCTTTTTTATATGGCAAGAATTTTAGGATGATGTGGGCATTAGATACTAAAACAAGTTCCCTAACAGCAATCTTATTGATGGTGAGGTTTCCAGATGTAGTTTTTGTTTGCATAATCCCCAACACAAAGCTAATGTATGAGTAAAGGTGAAGTTTGAGTTGGGTTATTTGCTACCCTTGTGACCATATGACGGATTGGAAATCTGACTAGAGAAAAAAGTCAGAGGTTAGATAACAGTATTTCCGCATGGAGCCCCACCTAGCTAGGCTTTTCACATGACACAAAAAAATGAAATATTCAAAGGCAATTAAACAGCAAAAAGAGGATTGTTCAATTCCAAATATCTGACAGTAGGAAGGAAAAAGCTTCTTTAGGATGGAAAAAAAAAGCTTTACAAACCAAGATGTCTCAAATCCATTAAAACAGGTTCAGAACAAGAAAAGTAAAAGCCAAAACGTTTATTCTGTAAGCACTTTATTCTGTGTGTAGGTAATCTTGTTTGACATATTTACATCACACATGCAGCCACATACCAAGTCACAAATCTGCAGGACTGTACAATGCTCCTCAACTAAAGTACTGCAGAACGGCTGTGGGCAGGTAATTATGCAAACCTTCCCTTTACAATAGACAGATTGCATCAGTGGTGGCTCCAGTGCAGCAACTTTACTTCTGTTAATAAAATCCAAACGCTTACACTACAAGCATATGGCATGGTTCAAAACTTTGGGATATCTGAAGAAAAAAATAAAATAAATCAAAACCATTTTTTTCAGTAACATTTTATTGTACAAAAGAAATCTATTCCCTTAAGGTATTTAGTATATGCAGGAAACAAAACAAAAAACAAACACATTTACTAGCCTGATGCTTAAAGCAGTATGAATAACCTGTAATATATTGCTCTTATGAAATTGTTTATTCCCTTGCCTGTGATGTGAAACTCTTATTTTCCTCACTTCTTGTCTCATACATACATGAAAAGGGGCATCAGAAATGCTTTTAACAAACACTACAGTTTATTACAAGAGGCTAGATCACAATGAGTTTCCAAGAAACCTACATAAAGACCACATACATTCTGATTTGGTTTCCTAGACGAATATCAAGAGTCACTTTTATTAAAAGCATCATTACTACAGTTGGCAGCAATTTACATCTCATCATACATGATAGTAAAATAAAATAGAACAAACAACATCACAAAGAAAGAAAAAAACAAACATTTACAAAGTCATGTCTGTAAACTTCAAGGCTAGATAGAATTGAGGTAATGGTGTTTAGCTTTGTGGCTAAAGTAACACAAGGCCTTTCATTAGGAGAAATGTACCTGATTTTTTTATTTATTTTTATTTTTTTATTATTATATAGTTTATACCAGTGCATTAACAATAATGAGACAAATTGACTGTAGTTTTTATCTTATGGTCACCCTTCAGGTGTGTTATTCTGAGAATAATCTAACATTCAACAGCTGCCTTAGTTATTGCTGCGCCTCCAGGTCGAGACCTTCACACTTCTGTTTAGATTGTCAGCGTGAAACTCAAGTCAGAGTCTGTAGGCATGATATGTATGAATTTCATCCTGATCTTCACAGCAAAAAAAAAGTTAAAAAAAAGTTAACTATACATCTTCATTTTCCTTTTCAGCAGCAGTTACTAATGCTGTTAAAACTGTACGCCACTGGATTAAATTGCTGCTCGTCAACATAATACCAATGGTAAGGGAAAAAACAGCAGAGCTTTATTATGACAATTTCCTAAAAGATTTTAAATTTCATTACTCTCCTAGGATAACAAGTAATGCACTGCACAATACTTAAGGACCAAGAAACAAGTTTAACATATGTGCAACAGGACTTCTCGTTTTTGCTACACTTGTTAGACAGCTTTTCTGTTCGTTTTTTTTTTTTTGCTTTTAAAAAAACGAAGATGCCAATAAAGCCAAAACATAAAAGTTTTGATATTTAATTGGCATGTAAACAGTAGGACTAACCAATTGTCAAAAAGTTTAAAACACTTCTTAAACAGAGAAGCAGGAGGAGTGGGAAGCTCATGCCTTTTTTTTATTCATCATTGACATCCTCTTCCATCTCCTCTGCACCGTCAAGCGAATCCACCTCACCCGGGCCCAACTCATCCTCCAGCACCGAGGAATCCGCAGTTTTGTTCTGGCTCTCATCCGTGTCACTGTCTTCCAGGGCGTTTACCCCATCTTCCTCCTTGGTACCAAGATTGGCATCCGTGTCGGCTTCTTTATCCTCGCTTCTACCACTTCCGCCCATAGCATTCTGCAGTCCAGCCAGTGTGGCCTGTGAGAACCCATGTAGGGAAAGCCCTCCCAGGCTGGGGGGCAGAAACATCGAGGGGTAGAAGAGACCAGGGGCCATAGTGGACAGCAGGAATGGGTTAAAGGCTAGAGGGCTGGTGGACATCGCAGCTGCTGCAGCAGCAACAGCAGCAGCATTAGCAGAGCTTTCGCGGTTTGTTTCACTGGAGACCTCACAAGACTTGTCAGATTCCTTATCTTCACTCTCTTCATCCTTCTCTTTGATCTTGGATGTCCCTTCCTCTGCCTCACCTGTTGTGGAGGCAGTGCTGGAAGCGGCTACTGCTGCAGCAGCCAGGTTGTTGTTGAAGAGCCCACCCAGTCCAAACATGTTGGGCAGCCCCGCCATGCCAGGTAGCATCAGCGGCAGCATGGCGGCTGCATGCTTAGCATCACCTCCCCCTCCCACAGAGGCTGTGGCAAGGCCAGACGGGAATCCCATGAGGCCGGCTAGTTGCAGGCTCTGCAGGTTTTGAAGGTTCTGCAAACTGGTGAGGTCCATCCCTGCGAATAGGCTGTTCATCAGTAGGGGGTTGATGCCTGAAGAGGAGGCTGTGGCAGCTGCAGCCGCAGCTGCGTGTGCCGCCGCCTTGGCAATTTCACTCTTTGGCCTTCTCCCTCTGCGACCTGTTCCTTCCTCTCGCATCACCGGTCCAGTAAGAAGGCGGTCATACATGGACTCTGGAAGGAAGCCCTGTGAAGAGGAGGAGAAAACACATTTAAAATGTACAGACAATAGTGGATAAATCATCCTGAACCTTCCTCTTCAGGAATTTCTCAACATTCTTGCAAGCTACAGGAGAGCGTCAGTTTGAAAAAAAAATGCATAATTGGTAATGTTTAAGGAATTCAAATACAATATAAAATAAACTTTACATATTAAAAGTGTTAATCTGGTACATTCCTACATGGTAACAGCAGCACACTATCCTATAGTTTCATTGACCCCAATTAGCACTTATCTTCGATCACCTAATGGAAACCTTAGGAAAAGTAGTTCAAGACTAGTGTTAAGGATCTGTGAAACTACCCCTATGTATACGCACCGACTGCTTAACGATATCTGTCCAGTCAGGTGCAATTACAAATTCTGGATTTTCTTCAAGCCACCTTGGTAGGTCTTTCATTGGAGGTGCCATAGCTCCACCCATCTACAAAAGAAATCGCATAAAACAAGTTAGTCTCCCAGCGTCTCAACAAATAAAATCACTCATTTACCCAGAGTAAGGGTATATGTATTTAATGCCTTCTTGGTGCAACAAATCTGAACTGCACCCAGTCTTCAGAAGGTGACCAGTCACTACATACCTTTTTTCCATTCCTGCGGTTTACTACAGGCACCCTCTCCTCTCCTGTCAGGGTGTTAATATCTATCTTATTGGGGTTTCGACACCGATGTCTCTTCTGCTTCGGCTTCTGAAACAGAGACATAAATAGATCTTCATTCTTCTGCAAGAGGCAAAGGTTTAAAGTTAAATTTAAAAACAAGTTGAAAGTTTTAAACTGCAGCAGAACAGATTTTAGGTCAGATGTTCACAATCCAAAATATAAGTTCTAATTAAAAACATGGACGATGCTCAGACATGCACAGGCATTTTTTTTTGGTTTACTTACTGGTAAATAACTTGGCATGTCAACAGTGTAAGTGGGGTGCTGCTTTAGCCATTCTACCAAGTCCTTGTTTTGGGGAGCATTTTCTCCCACCAGCCTGGTCCCATTTTCTAAGTTAATGACAGGTATATGAGCATTCGGGTCCAATTGACCAGGGGATGGAATGTTTCTCAGTGGTTGTGGTGGGGTCTGCACTCCCTCCTCTAAAGCTTTGGTCACTTCTACATCCTCCTGCAAAACAGGAAATAAATGGCTTAGTTTATTTGTATTCCTTTACCTCCCTCTAATGCCGCTCTGTCTCTTTGTGCTAACATTCAAGACCTCTCTTCTCAAACCCTTGCCTTCTGTTATCACCTGCATCAAACTAACCCACCTTTTGTGCGGACCCCTCTCTTCTAATCTAATTTTGTCCTGTCCTTATTCCCCCTCAATCCTCTATCTTGCCCAACCTCCTATTTCTCCTCCCACAAGTACTTCCTAATTTCCCCAACTGAAATGCATACAAGCCTTATTATATTCATGTATTGTACTGTTTTATAATAAGGGGTGTTAAGTACCACAATGTATTATACATTGGCATCCTACACTTTATAAGCATGTTAAATACAAGCATTTAGTTATTATTGGCCACCCATTAATATGACAAAGACCACAATTTCTGGTAGTAGTGTTGAAGAACGTTTTGGTAACAAGACAAAAGTAGTTGGATTCACATTTGAGAAAAGCACTTGAAGCAAACTACAAAAGGAAATAGCTACAGAACAGTATCAAAAATATGTCTAATACCAAAATCCACAAATCAGAGCAATAAAAACAGAACAAATTCAACTGAAAAGCTTGAAAGAAGTGTACATCCAAACAAAAATTACAGGTTCAGCAGGTAGGAGAATCGTCCGAGCAGCTAAAACAAAACAAGATTAGATTAACAGCCAAGGACTTAAAATAAAGATGAACCCTTAGCGGTCCATTTATTCAGCGTCTGTCAGGCGTGTCAGGTCCAATTCATTTTCACACGAGCAGTTTATTTTAGACGCGCTGTTTTTTTCACAGTAAAACAGGTTTTAAAGGCACTGCATATCAACAGGACACTCAGTACTGCATCTCCAGCCCCGCCCCACCCCTTGTTCGCTATATTTTTCAAATGCCTCAATAGTACATAAATAAAATTCTCTTGATCACTCGTTTTATCACCAAACTCCTCAATAATGCGATCCAAGTCGTCATTTTATTACTATAACATCTAAAAAAAGCTCTGCAAATGTCTGTGATATTCTTTGAGCGTTGGATGCGGAAGCAGCTATCTTGTTTGTTTATGTCTGTATTATCTATGTGGTGTCGGGGCTATCAGTATTCATGAGTTACGCCCTTTTTTTTGGCTTCTCTCGGCTCCTATCGGTCTCACTCGGCCATTGAATGGTTTTCTCGCCTTTTTCCGGAGAAAAAACAACTAGAGACCTGGTTTTTGCGTCTTTTTGATTATGTCGGACAGGGTCCAACATTGGACCGGAAAGGGAAAATTGCGATGTCGGACCAGGTCCGACATAGGACCGCAAAGGGTTAAGCAGCATTAGGCATAAAAGGAACTGTAAGAAGCATCAGGCATAAAAGGAACTGTACACAGAAGAGTTGTATGCATGTAGACCACGCTGCAAACCACTTAATTTGCCAAGAATTAACAGGAATCTGAAACAAACAATTTCTGGTCCAATGAGACAAATATAACTTTTCCCCCAAAAATGGACCACAGTGCTCGGAGGGAGTGTTTTGATCATGATATTGGGTGTTATCATGGGTGCAGTTCAGGGAATGGAGAAGTTCATGGAATTGAAGATCGAATTAATGCAGTATCAAAACATTCTATAGAAGTACAATGATACCATCTACTTGTAGGCTAAAATCGGCTGACAGTTTCTTCCAAAATGTCAACGACCCAAAGCATACGGCTCAGTCAACTCTGGAATTCTAAAGAAAACAAGAAAATAAGTTCTCGAATGGCCTTCACAAAATCACCAGATTTCAATCCAAAAGAAATGCTTTTGACATCTGAAAAAAAAGCAGAATCCACTGTGTAGCCAATCTGTCTGAGCAAGACAGAATGGCCCAGATTTTTCACCAACAAGATTCAACATACTGGTTAAGAATTCTCATAAATGTCATGCAAAATACTAAAGTAGAGATGCCAATACTTTTGTCAAACAAATACATTACATGAAAAGTTTCTTTTTTGATAGATAATTTGTAAATTAGTAGAAATTGTGTGTTTTGCTTTTTGTTATTAAAAAAGTGGTTAAAAAGTTTATTAAATGCTTGTCATTAATCTCTTGCCTTGAATTGGTATAGCATAGGGTGTCAACATTTCTGTCTTCGACTGTGTGTGTGTGTGTGTGTGTGTGTGTATAAAAAAATTAACTATTTAAGCTTCACAGGGAAACACTGCTGTCTATTAGTGTGTGGATTCAATATATTTTCCTTGGTTACTAAACTTACAGCACTTAATGATGCCCTCTTGTTGGCCATGAAAAGTAGATCAAGACCCTCAACATTTTTCCTGCGGCCTCTCCTCCTCTTCGTGGGTAGGTCCCCATCCAGGATGGAGCCATTCATCAGGGGTCTGGTGGGTGTGCCTGAAAAGCCAGCTTGCAGCAAATCCAATTGTGTTTTAAAGGCATCAGGAGTAGGGGTGGAGGCATTGGGCAACAGAAACTTGGAAGCAACAGCAGACAGATTTGAGGTAGAACCGGTTGCTTCTCGGAAGGCCTTTGATAAGTCCACAGCTTTGTCATGGTTCTCTGAGGCCACGTGGGACTCTCGTAGCTGGGCCACCATCTCCATCAGATTCCTCCTTTTTACAGCCCGCTCGGCCTCAATTTCAATCTTCCTCCTTCGTCGCCTGCGCTGCCGAGGAACAGGCATGCTCAGTGCATCTTCCTGCTCAAAAATAAATAAATAAATAAATAAATAAATAAATAAACTTGCCTAGACAATGCATCCTTTCATTTAAAAAAAAAAAAAGATTTATAATATGAAGCCAGTAAATGTATTCTGTCATTACTTTGAAAGTAAACAAAAGCAAGTATTAACATTGTTATTCTCAGCTCAAAACCCTGTTTGATAACATTTCTGTACAGAGAAGAGCATTTCAGTCTTGCCTTTGAAATCTGTGGAGACTGTGCGATGTCCTCACTGCCACTGTAACTGGCCTGGCCCACCATGGAGAGCTCAGCAAAGCTCCTCCTCTGCAAAGGGCTGTCTATAGCTGAGGGAGTGTAGCCAGGGAGCAGGCCTGGGAAATCAAACAGCTGACGCCTGTTAACAGGCCACTTCCCCTTCACCACTGTCTCGCAGACATTATCCAACCGATTGATCATTACCCGGTCCTGTACAGCAGAGGGGAAGATTAGAAAATCATTTTCAGTAATGAGCAGTGGAACATCTTCTGACAGTTGATAAATGAGTGCTGGGAACATTATACCAAAAATAGTCAAATAAGTTGGTCATATGAATGAAATTTGAATTTCACTCACTGTAGCTGCACTGCTGACTTCCTGTATTGTTTAATACACTAAAATGGCCTCCATCTGGGGGATACCTAATGAACAATTTCCTCACACCAAGTAGCGCAACAAGGAGTACAAACATGCAATTTCCTATTTACATCTTCTTTAAATTGTGTTTAGTCTATGCCCAAAGAAAAACAAGTTACAAGCAAAACAAGATCAATGTGTGCATACCAATTTCCACAAAAAAGGCAAGTTATTTGGGTTTCCAATTAAATAATGCATTACAGTCACATAACAAAAACATGGGCAACTAAGTTCATTTCACAGGCGATAAGGTGGCTTTTCAGTTTGTGGGACCTAAACAGTGAATACAGTAACTAACCTTAGGCCAGAAGGAAAAGGAGTACGATCTTTCGTGAAGAATTTGAGCCATCGAGGTTTCCCCATCCTCGGCGTAGAAACCATCTCGAGTCTCATCGCGAGCTGTGCTAAGGGATGCATTGCTCTCTTCATCAAAGTTCTTAACCTGGGAAGCCACACCAGCTGCAAAAGAAACCACGATAGTTAAATAAAACCACTACAATTCCAAAATTCCACACCCCACTATTTTGGCAGTAACTATTTAAAACAGACAGGATTTTTTTTTTAATCCAATATTGAAACCTAGTCATTTGAAATACCTTCAGCCTGGGAGGATTCCTCAGATTTATCATCATCCATCTTATCCTCATCTTCTTCAGAGCCCTTCTCAGAGAGGGATTTTGGCCCCAACTCTGCAAGTGCTTCTGGGTCCTCCGGGGCTGTCTCTGTTTCACACGTGACTCTCTCAAGAGCAGATTCTGAATCTTCAGAAAGCACCCCCTCTCCATTACTTGCTTTTTCATCCCCATTCTCCTTTTCCTCCTTTGCCTTTGGTGATCCTACTTCAGTTTTGTTCTCATCCAGTTCCTGCACCTCAGCCCCCTCTAGCTTTATGGGCTGGTCTTGGTCCTCTTCCTTTTTGCTCTGGGATGCAGGTGTAGATGGAGCCAGCAAAGGGGCCTGGCTGAGTAGGGGAGTGCCGCTAAACTGGCCACTGCTTTTGTTCTGAGCAAAGTTCTTGTGGGCCTTCAGGAAGGAAAGCTTAGGGTCGTTCAGGATATGGTAGTCTGTTCTGCTTACTCCATGCTTGCAGGCACCGATCAGCAAGTCCTTGTCGTGGCGGCCACTCTCCCACCACTCGGGAAGGTCCAGGCTGGCCTGGCACAACTTGAGCCGCTCTTCCAGCTCTGGGTGGGGAAGGACCTGCTCTCGTATCTTTCTCATGAGCTCAATACGGTACAGAGTCCTGGAGGCACGCTCCTCTGTGATAGGTTCAATGATGATTGTGGGATCTGGTGGCTCTGCAAAATGAGGCGAAAAAAGACAAGGTTAGTATTCTTTTTTAAATACTATTTAAATAATATTTCACTGTTCAGCATTAATTCTTCAGAAATGTAAACATATTAACCGCCCCCCACCACAAGCTTTTTGAAACAGACTAATGTAATAATTCACCTAGTACATGAATCAATGTAACTTCTCAGCCAACAAATTATCCTTTCGATTTCATTTCATAATGCATCTTCAATTGTTTCCATTTAAACAGACCCAGTGGTGTTTAGGAAAGAATGCATATCAATTCTAAATGTACCCCTTTAAAATAAAGGGGGGGTTCAGTGTAACATATCCAGTCCAGGAAACTTGCCTTCATCTGATTTCAGGGTCATACGACACACCCTTCTGCACATTGCCACAAAGGAGTAAAAGTACTTCTCCAAACTGTCATCAGTCTTCTTATCCAGTCGTGCAAAGGCTCGGAATTGGTTCCAATCAAACCGCTGCTTGTTTGCATCATACATAACACCAAATGTTGACACCACACGATAGAAATCAGATTCCTCTCTCCTGGTCCACCTGCAATACAAAGAAACAAAGTTAAAAATGGTGCTATCCAGAACAGTCAACCCCTAGCCCCGAATTTAAAGTCAACATTTTAATAATGGTTACTTTGCAGCAATTCAAAACCAATGGTATCAGTTAGTGGGGGGGGGGGGGGGGGGGGGGAGTTAACATTTCCACCTTTAATCTTTGACCTTAGATACGTCATTAACCAGCAGTTTTGTCCTGCTTTACATACACCTTGAAATTTTGCAAAACAGAACTTAAGCATTTAAAAAAAATTCTTACTTTTGACGCCTCTCTGTTATAATGGCTTCTCTCTCTGCTTCCAAGGCTCTCACTTCCTCCCTGGGGCGACGTCTCCGGCGGTCAGTCTTAGACATGGCTTCCTGTCTCATCTGCTCCCTCTTGTAGCTCCGCTGATAAGCTGTGATGAGGCGTCTCAGTCTAGTTGTCAGGGCTGAAGCACTGGGCCAGTACAATTTTCCCAATTCTGCATTTTCACCCGATTTGCCTGTTGAAAATAACATTTCCAAAAATTAGCAAAAGATTCTCCAAAAAGGTCTCTTATATCATTTTCCTTGCAGACCATTAGTTTTTCAGGCATATGAAGAATTAACCATGCTGCCAGTACAGCTGTAGGATTATTGCATTAGTAATAGGTACCCTTTGTTCAATGCACGTAGGAACTGCTGACGTAATCTTGGTTAAATATTATCCAAGGGAAGTACCACCATAGCATTTATTACAACCCCTCCAAAGGAGTACCAACAGCCCAAGGCTGACAATTGCATCACTGAATAGAATGCCTGGGGCTACAATAGAAATAGGTTAAGTAACCTTTGGATTTGTTAGGAACCATCACACACAGAACATTAAAACAACCAACCAAATTAAATTCAGAAACACCAATTGTTTACTTAGTGCCGACAGATTGTTCTAAAAATAGTAAGATAATGCCATTTATGTATTCACCTCATGGCATCCTGGTGGTTTTTTTTTATATATAAACAGGTCATCTACTGTTTTGTGAACTACACTGTACTGCTGTATTTGGTAAGTATGCTACAAATCTACAGCTGCATTCCCCCCCCTTCTCCCACTGATCAAATATATTGCTCACACATTGCAAAATACTTAGGAGACTGATCATTCAAGACTTCCTCCGAAACTTCCTTACTAGTATTACATTGTTAAGCAGTATCATGGTTATTTTAACATATGACACCTATTTTTTTTTAACTACAACCATTTTTATTGGATTACTCAGATGTCAACAACTTTGAATAATTGCCCACCACGATACACATTAATGTTATTTTCTCACTCACCGGCATTTTCAGCATCCATGGCTTCGTCTTTATCATCCAAAGGAGAGTTTGCAAATTCCTATAAAAAATGATAGAAGCGATTAGAAAGAAAAAACAAACTGTTTTTCACGTGTAGTTTCATAAATTAGCTACACTTACATCCATTTCATCCTTAAAGGGCATTCTGGCTGGCTTGTATTCTGGATCCTCATCTTCTCTGTCAAAGTCTCCCCTAAATTTTTAAAACCACAAAATTACACACTGAACAGACAAATCTTGCAAAAAAGATTTCTCAATGAATGAGTGCATTGCGGCACTTGCTTACCCATCAGCACCATCTGCTATCATGTCGGCTCCTCTCTGTTCTGCAGCGATGGCCTTGGCATCAGGCATCCCAACTCTCTCCAAAAAAGAGAGAGCTGGGTCAGCCCGCATAGAGTTGTACTTTTCATACCCTGGTAAAACAGCAAGAAGGAACCACTCACTGACTGCACTGCTGTCAACCTTTGTATATATTTATATACTTAATTATGAAATTATGTACGTGTGAATATTTGTATACTACAAGCCCCAATATGTAATGATATAAATATATAATTAGCTACACTACTTACTTGATGTGACAGCTTACAAGCAATATTTACAATTAAACCAGATGCTGTCATTTAGTCTTTTAGAGTTCTATAAACCTCAATAGCTGAGAGCACAACCTTGACTGCTCAATTAAAGGAACAAGAGAGCTTAAAATAGATGAGCTATGAAGTACTGCGATTTTAAAGGTCATCCATGGGACTACAAAGACATTTTTCTTAATTACTTATATTGATGGTACTGCATTCTAACAGCAGCTTAGCCTATAAATACTCACAACAAACATATTTCAAAAGCCAAGACCAATTTTTTTAATTCAAAATACAAAGTAATTGGGGGCTCTCGAGTGGTGCATCCAGTAAAAGCACTCGCGTAGAGTGCAGGATGTGCCCTATAGTCTGGATGTCGTGTGTCCGAGTCCAGGCTATTCCTTTGCCGACCGAGGACAGGAGCTCCCAGGGGGCGGCGCACAATTGGCCGAGCGTCGCCCGGGGGGGAAGGAGGGATAGAACGGCTAGGGTGTTCTCGGCTCACCGCGCACCAGCGACCCCTGTAGTCTGGCCGGGTGCCTGCGGGCTTGCCTGTAAGCTGCTCAGAGCTGCGTTGTCCTCTGACGCTGTAGCTCTGGGTGGCTGCATGGTGAGTCTGCAGTGTGAAAAAAAGCGGTTGGCTGACGGCACACGCTTCGGAGGATAGCGTGTGTTCGTCTTTGCTGCCCCCGAGCCAGCGCGGGGGTGGTAGTGGTGAGCTGAGCTAAACAAATAATTGGACACTATTAAAATTGGGGGAGAAAACAAAAACTAAATTGGCGACTACTTTATATAAAAAAAAAATTAAAAAAAAGCAATTTAGTGCATGAATTGTAACCCTCAACACGGATTTCAATACACTAGGCAAACAGAATTTAGACCTGCCCAAGTAGAACAGATTTAAAAAAAGGCAGATCCCAACAGCGCACTGTAGGAAAATGATTGCCATACTGGACCGATCTCAGCTGCGCCCATCAGCAACTAGGCCCTCGGTATCTTACCCCCCCCACCAGAACATCACATTTCAATTAGGATTTATACTGCGACACATTGTTTCTAACCGCTGTAGAGCCTGAAGCCAAACTGTAATCATGAAAGGGTTTATAAGCTATCACTCTTTCCTGTAGTCTGGCCGTGCCGCTGAGAATTCCTCCATGACCTCTAGTGAATTGGGATTATGATTAGGAACGGCTTGCTGTATGCATGTGTGTATTTTTTTATATATATATATATATATATATATATATATATATATATATATATATATAAAGTCTGCTACACATCGCAGCCCTTCAAAGTTAACAAGGCAGCTTTCCACTCCGGGGAATGGGGCAGGTCTTGATGCTGACATTTTGTGAAATACTGCTTGGAAGAAAGCCCACGAGGCACTTATACAGATTAATAGCAGAGGTTAAACCTACTATCCACTCTGACACAAGTTGGCAAGAAAGGTAGCAAGTGCACAAAAGCTAGAAGCAGGAAACTATGAGCAAAGTCCTCTGACAACCACAATTTATAAAAAGAAAAAAAAAAAGAAGTGTGCAAATTCCTTAGTCCAGAGTGTAGTTGATATTGGCATATCTGCAAAACTAGTTTCAAATGAAGATCTTAAACCATAATCCCTACAACATAAATCCTAAACAAAATCTATACCTCTATTCATCTATATTAGAATAAATAAAAATAGTTGTCACTTACCATGTTTAAAGACTCCAATAAGGAGAGATTTATCTGCTTCTTTATCCCACCAGTCAGCAGGCAGTTCAGCATGGAATGGCTGAGGAATCCAAACATCTATTTCACTGAAGCCAAAAATCAATAAAAACAAATCAATCAAGACAGATCACTTAATTTGCTGCCCACGTCTCTAAATGGCTCCATTATAAATGAACTTTAAACTAGTGAAGCCTTCTTCCACAAACATCTGTTATAAAATACATTGGCGTACTAATCTCTTATTCTAGTCTTTAAAACACACACATACATATACATATATTATGTGTGTATATATAATTGTAGCCAAGCATTCTGTATCCAATTTGCCTGAGCTGAAGGAAATATGCAAGACAGAATGGGCCCAGATTTCACCAAGATGTAACGTACTGATTAAGAATTATCGTCTAAAAATCGTAATAAAAGCAAAAAGGAGGACACATGAAATACTAAAAGCAGGGGTGCCAATACTTTCGTCATTAAGAAATATTTCAAATAAGTTTGCTTGTAAAGATTTGTTAAATTACTAGAAATTGTATATTTTGCTTTTTTTATTAAAGTGGTTAAAAGGTTTACTAAATGCTTATCCTTAATCTGTTATCTTGAACGATGGTATAATAAGCATAGGGTGCCAATACTTTTGTCTGCGACTGTATTTATGCATATATAAAAGCTTAAGATACATATAGATTTTTTTTTGTTTTATATAAAGATACATCCATTATTATTCTATACAGTATTAAATGCCAAGTCATTTCATGAAACAAAGCCATGCTTTCTTTTTTTATATTCATAAGTTTGAGGAGGAGGGGTGAAACACAATGAATCCACCAACCTTGAATCTGTGCCCTCTAAGATACTGTCTGCCTGGTCGCCGATAACTTCTTGCCTGAGATAGTACAGCATGCGGACTCGCAGCAGGACTCTGGGGAAGAGGGGGAGGGGGGAGAGAAGTTCTTAACTTTGGGACTGTTTGCCAACAGTAGCTTTTGGCATCTGCTGCAGTTCATCCATCATCCTGCCAAGGCTGATTAGCCATGCTGTATGGTAGGCTTGAAGCATGACAGATGGTGGCACATAATCACCTCTGTGTGGTGCTTTTCGCTGGCTTCCAACAGGTCTGCCTGGCAACCAGTTTGCACTGCACAGAGAGGAAGCGAGCAGAGCGGAGCCCAGGCGCATTTCATTTATTTCCACCTAATGCAGTTTGTGAATTTTGGCCAGGTCCTGCCAGCACCTCTAAAGTACAGAGTCAAGTTTGTAAACAAGCAAGCAGATGGCTGGCAGCAAGTGTTCTGCTTCATTATCTCGTAAAATGTCCTCAGCTGTTGCCTGATTCCATTTTTGGAAGCACATCAGAAGTTATAAAAAGACAGCTATGCAAAAAAGATAGACCCAGCCTTTATTGTCTTGCAAATAGCCTTCTCTATAAAATAGTGCTTGTTTTTCCCCTGTTAAATCTATTACTCAACAATGTCCGAGGACAAGACATGAAAGGGCCTGTGACTGAAACGCTGGGGTGGTCTGTCCTTCAAGTTTTGTGGAGAGAATTTTCTGAGATTTGAGGAAGCTCATATTACATCCCCCTGTAACATGCATGGCTATAGGCAGAGCAACAAGTCCCTTTCATAAGCACCAATTCTACTATAACCTCAAAACACACTAAACATATGAACACACAAACAAAAAAACAAACAAATTGCAATTTAAAATGGTTGTCTCTGTAAATAGCGTCAAAAGCGAGTACGTAGCGTCAACCATCGCTCACTCATAAAAGCGGGTATTAGTTTTAGATTCTCCTCTGGGATCTTCATGTGTAACGAAATTAATGCTATTACTATGTTAAAGCCATAATTTACGAAGCTGTGCCAAAACAAGTATCAAGACATTCCCTGTTAAAAACAACAGCACATTAAAACCACTACAAGTCTCAAAAAAACAAAAACAAAAAAACACAAACAAAAAACACAACAACACACACACACACACGTACGTTAGGATATTATCATAACCCTGGTTCTCTGAAATAGAAATGTAACCATTACCAAATGGGTATTAACCTCTTTAAAATACCCAAAACCTGAATAAGATATAACAAAGCTGCTCAGCAGAGCCTCTGACAGTCATGCCCATCCCCGAGGTATAAAGGACTGCTCGCACAGAACTCAGCGTAATTTTTCCTTCAAGCCTGCTGCAATCAAATCAGGGACACAGCGACCTTGAAGGTTAATGATTACATTTCTATTTCAGGTAACCAGGGTTATGATAATAACCGAACTTTCCCTTTCAAATACAAAACGTAACCATTACCAGACAGGTCAGTATTTCCAAACTGTCGCAAGGGCAAGATTGCTGCATGACCGGAATGCTACAAGGCTAAGCTGAGGCTGCCTTGTGCATTACCATTCGGAACCCCAATAACAAGACGCTAGGGCTAAAAAATTGAGGGAGAAACTCACTTATGCCTGCATGAGGATCTACGACTTAAGCCTGTAGAACCTAGTAAAGGTGGGCTACTCTCCCATACACCACTGCATTGCAAATGTCCCTGGAATAAAATCCATGAAGTTGCCATGCCCCTGTAGGAATGGGCAGTGAGCTTTCTGTAGGGGGCAAGTTGGCCAGCTCATAGGCAATTCTGACTGTCTGCTATCTATTTGGACAGCCCCTGCTTACATAGGGCTTGACCATGATTGCCTCCAAGTTTTCGTCCTGTCAACGTAGTACACCAGGGCCTGCACTGGTTAAAGTGTATGAAGCTGCAGCTCCCTGTCAGACTGGAAGAAAGCCTCCAATTCCACAGACTTGTTGACATGGAATGCCGAGACAGTCTTTGGCAAAAAGGCAGGAATGGTACGGCGCGTAACCCGTCCTGGCCTCTAAAAATTAAGCAGACTCTCGCCAAGGAGAAAGCCTTCATCTTGCTCACCCGCTTTGCTAAAGTGACAGTAAGCAACAGTCGCTTGAGCGACAAATATTTCAACTCGGCTAAATGCGTAAGCTCAAATGGAGGCTTCAAGGAGTGCATTGAGCACCATGTCTAACCTCCAGCAAGGAACAAAGTCCTTCATTAGCCACTGAACCCCTTTTAAAAATTGCCCCGCCAGGAAGCTGAGCTCCTGGGGAGGAGTCGTCAATTTTAACACGGCAAGCCGAATGACTGCCAGATAGGCTGTTAATGTAGGAGGGGGATTTCCCCGCCTCCTATTATGGAGAGCCAGAGGGGACAGCAGGCTTATTTCTGGGAGGAACAGATATCTCTGATCTCCTGCCCCCATCCCAAATGAGGCCAACACCTCGGGATGAAGCCTCCACTGAGGCACTGGGAACTTTCTTTAAGAGAAGGTCCGCCGCCCAATTTACTGCCTGCAGTGAGAGGAGGTTCTCGTGTGCCCAGAGCAAAAGCTTGCAGGCCATGCGATGGAGACTGGGCAACCTGAGTCCGCCTTCGTGGTTGAGTAAGCCACCACTGTTGTGTTGTCTGCACAGACAAGTACATGCCTCCCTTGAACCTTCTGCAACAAATGCTGCAACTGTCTGCAGTTCCAAAACATTTATGTTGAGTCTTCCACACCCGTGTGCCCCCCTGCCATTCCACACATCGCTCCAACCCAGGTTAGACGAGTTTGTGGTGACTATCTCCTTCTGGTGACATTGCCCAGTGCTATACTGAGGCGTAGATGGGCAGGCTGTTTCCACCAAGAGCGTGCCTTAGTCAGTGACAAGACACTGTCAATAGGCAGTCGCGGTTCAACGCGGGCTGTAAAACCCTGTTGTGGAACCAGGCAAAAGGCGCATGCAGAGGAGACCTAAAAGGTAGGGTCTGAGAAGCTGCTGCCATCAAGTACAGGAGTTTCTGGAACGCCATTACCGTGAGCACTCTGTTGAGCTGAAATAGATCTAAAATGAGGCGGCTCTGCCGTCCGACAGAGTGGACCTGGAGTACACTCCTAGATAGAAGGCCCTCTGAGAAGGCGTGAGCTGGCTCTTCGCATTGTTCACCGTAAGACCCAACCGTTGAAGGTGACTGGTGACAAGTTCTGTGTGAGCGTCTGCCTGAGACGGAGACTGGGAACAAATGAGCCTGTAGTCCAAGTAATGGAGTACTCGGATGGCTTTGAGTCTCAGTGGGGCCAGGATAGCCTTCCATGCACTTCAAAAAGGCACAGGGAGCTAGAGAGAGGCCAAAACGGCAAGACACGGAACTATTCTGCTGTTCCCTGAAAGGCGAACCACAGGTACTTTCTGTGCGCTGGTTTTATTGGGATGGAGAAATGGGCATCTTTGTGGTCCACCGTGTTGAGCCAGTCGCCTGGCCTCATTGACTGCATCAGCTATTGCATCATCAACATGTTGAACCACCTCCTACTCAGATACAAGTTGCCCTGTCTGAGGTAGAGGATTAGTCTGAAGCCACCATCCCGCTTGTGCACCAGGAAGTAACGAGTAGAACCCTTCCTCCAACTGCCACCTCCTGAGACACCACTGTGGCATCCTGCGGGTCAGTGACTGATGTTGGAGTCATGCCCTGAAAGGGAGGGGGACTGTGCTTGAACTGCAGAGAGTAGCTGGTTTGAATGGTAGTAAGCATCCAGATGTCCGTGGTGCATTGACACCAATTCTCCAGATAGCTCCCTGGAGAAGGGGCTCTGGGCCTGTGGCAGCAAACCCTTAGGGCCGCTGCTCATCTTGTGGTTTGGCCCAAGACTTTTGCCTCTGCGTCTGAACTTTATAGCCTCCGCGGCGAAGAACCGTGGGCCGGTTCTGAATACCACCTCTGGAAGCAGGTGCAGCCGGCTGTGCCAGTCCGAGGTTGCTGGGGCCATTAGTGCCAGTTTGCTGCTGTTTGGTGCACCAGAGGTGGTCGCTTTTTTGAAAGCAAGTGCACCAGCTAATTCATGGATTCCCGCCCGCACCAAAAGGTATGCCTTGGTGTAATAGGGGCATCCACAGAAGCGCTTTGTCCCCATCAGGCACGCGTGCCTGGGAAAGCATGCCTGCGTGTGGCTACCAGCGCAGCCAGTTTTCTACCCACCAACTGCCCGTTCAGTTTAGACAGACAGAGCAGGTTCTTATTGATCAGGCGCAACTCACCCAGTTGTTGTGGTGATGGCCTGTGGTTGTCAGAGAGGGACCTCAGCAAATGTGACTGGTAGGCTTCCAGAATGCTGTTAAACTTGACCAGCTGTGTGGCTAATGTACTGGCTGAACAGGCACGCTTAAGGATCACCTCCGAGACCCGACACTGCTAGTTGGGGCAGATAGCATCCTTGGATAGGAGCACTAAATTAGGCGCCTGTACCAATGCAGCAATAGAAGCCTCCACTGGCGGAAACTGGGCAAGACCCAGCTTCTCCGCATTGTGCACCCTATATAGGGTGTCCATAGACCAGGAAACAGCATGAGCTATAGCTGGGTGAAAAAGAGAATCCGGGTGCACTGGGGGAAGACGACAGGCTTGTCAAAGATTGACTGCCTTGCCTCACCTTCTGTAGACCAGGGCACCTGCAAGACTGCGTGCCCTCTTGATCAGTGGCAGAAGCTCTGCTGACAGGAGACATGCTGTCTGACTCCACGTCCTCAGACAGGAACGCCAGCTCCTGTTTGCCCACCTCCTCAGAGGCGGTAATGGAGAGCGCGTCAACCTGCTGCCAATCTGCACTCTTAGTCCCCTGGGAGCCCAAAGGGACAGGCGGTGCCTAACGTTCACAGTAACTCTGCATGGTCAAGTCCTTGGTGGGAAACTGCTGCCCAGAGCTTCTCGTTTTGCTCCGAGTTTGCCAATCGCTTGGAGGAGAAGGAGAGCCTGAGGCAGAGGAGTATGAAGACCATGAGGACAGCTTCCTGCGTGAGCTACTTTCCTGGGTGCGTCCTCCGCTCTCCCTTGGCAAAGAGCCATGGGGGGAGGACACAGCCACCTCTCTAACAGAGGGTGGTGGGGAAGAATGATGTGCAGGAGTGAGGGACACAGAGCGCTCTGTAGAGCTGCGGGAGAAACGTTTTTCCAGCATACGTTTGAAGAAATGTGCACAAAAAAAAAAAAAAAAAAAAAAAAAAAAACACAGAAACTGCGGCTCACCAGCCCTGGAATGCTTGCATGAAGAGTGCTATATAAGTGCATGCAAGTGAAATCTGTATTGTTGTTGTATTAGTATTATCATCCAAAAAACAACCCAGCATAAAAAAAAAAATCTGTTGCCCTATTTCTAGATTAATATTGTTGCCCCTTTTAGTTTTCTACTTAATTTATAATTCCAGCATTTACTGTTAAATTGTTTGAGCCAACTGCTAAAGTCACAATGGAGTCAGTTTATAGAACACCGACAACTCCATAAATGTTTTATATTAATCAGAGGGTATGAGCATTCAGTGTTTTAATGCAATTTAAACCACGTTAACCGTATATATAAAACACACACACACAGGCGTGTAACATTATGATACATGACATTTCTTTCGGGGACACGGTATGTCAAGTACCTGCAATATGATTCTTTTGTTACATCTCATATCACTGACTCACATCAATTGTGACAGACACTTCTTGCAAAGCAGGATTTTTTTCTGCACACACTTCCTCTGTTACCAGGGGAAGTCAGGAAGCAATCGGTGCAGTGCACAAACAAACAAACAAACTAGATGCCAACAAAAGCGAGGTGTATGAATACAAAAATAAATTTAAAAAAAAGAAATGTCAAGAAATAATTTAAATACAACTTTGTATATATTTAAGCAGCGCGATGAGTTAACGCAAGAAGGTTGGTTTGATTACCTGCAATGACTGTCTGAAGCGCAGTAGATCCAAAATTGTTTAGATGCAAAACGACCTGACAATTATTCAGCTTGGCAACAGGCAGAAATGGAATCTATACATATTAAGGAACAAAACTATACCAAAAAACCTTAAGTCTTGACGGGGAGGTGCAGTCAACTCAAAAGCAAAGGCTTTGAGTTTTGGCCCATGGACTAAAAGTTTCTATGCAAACGCAGACTGCATGCTCTCGAGTACTGTATATAACAATGGTGCAGCAGGGAATTAACACAAGCTAAAAAAATTAAATCTCCAAAGAAATTAGAGTTAAATCACAGAAGTTAACTACAGCCCTAGAAAATTCATAAAACAGAAAAAGTAACAAGTACTTCTCTGAACAGGCTCTCGTCATGTCAGTTCTTTAAAGGAAAAAATGGCGCAGAATTCTGTGCGCATAGTCCTTTATACCATCCGGGGTGGGCATGACTGCGTCACAGAGGCTCAGCTGAGCGAGCAGCTTTGTTACATCTTATTCCCGTTTCGGGTCTTGGAGGTTAATACCCATTCGGTAATGGTTACATTTCGTACTTGAAAAGGGAACTTACTTGTTACAATGGTGTTTCAGGTGCTTCTTGTAACTATCCTCCTGGAAGAGTGTGTCAGGATTGCAGGTTGCCAGCCAACCTGCCTTCTGTATGACAGGTTGAGCGGATTGCGTTTTAACTTTCTTTCCTTTGCGGCCTCTGGGCACTGGAGCAGACAGCCCTGTGGGTAGAGTAATTTATGAATGGCAGCACTTAAGACACACTCCTTCCAGCCATTAACTTGCAAGTATCAGACATTAAAACATCCACTTTGTGAAATAGTATCCCGATTATACCTCGCCACCTACCACTGCTACAGGAGTTAATGAAAACATACCTAAACCACTACATAACTAAAAAAAACAAAAAAAATAAAACAAAACACATATTCATTATATGATCATTCTGCACCATAAATGTCTGTCATGATTTGAGTCGCTGCTGGTACCTAGGTTTTTTTTTATGACTTGAGGCAACAGACAAGTGTAATGGTTAGTTATGGTTGTTTATGTAATTAGTTATGGTTATTTAATTAATTTAATAGTGGTTTGTGTGCCACAAAATACAATTCTTACATTATGCAGTGGATCAAGTGCACATAAAACATTACATTCAGTCACTGTCTACACCCTTTATTTGCACTATTAAATCTCTAACCTTATATGAAACAGGCTGTGCATCTACAAATCAGACACTGAAAAATATACAATTGTGACTTTTCAAAGTAAATTAGAATTCTTAAATTGTTGTGGAAAGATCATGAAACATCTGACATGTTGTATGCTGTGTGTGCAGCATGATGTCTGTGGAATGCTAATTGTGTTCTGGCGTACCCGAGTGGTTCTGGAGTGCTCTGGTCTGCCCATCTTCAGTAGGGGTGATCAGGTCCCAAATGAAGCTTTTGATGTTTTCATCTCCCTTGTAATGATTAAGGCAGTAGACAAGGACAGCACGGCAGATGGTTTCTACATCTTGTTCTGTCAACTGCCTTTTAAACCGCCCATGAGACAGGATATCACTCCATCTTCCCCAGCTAGAAGGGGAGAAAATTAAGGATTTAGTTTCACCTTTTGAAGGACGTTCCAAAGGCTAATCTAGGCAATTCAACCATTTTGATTTCCAATGTTGCAACAAAATAGACCTTCAGGAGAATTTGTTTTATCACCTACATTTTACCTTGGTAAATTACAAAAAGATAAAAAAAAAAAATTCTGCATTTACCAAAATTAAAATGGTCTATCAGCTTTTCTATTTAATCCACTAGACAGAAAAAACTGGTCTACAATTAAAGACACAGGCAATATCCATTACTCTTTCTGAATAATCAATTTAGCATAACGTTTTCCTTTGCACCATATTAAAACTGAACCAAAGCATGACCACTCACCCATAGACAAGCAGGTTCTTCTCTACCCTGAAACACTCACTCCTTGGGTATCCCTGGGATTTGTCCTGAGGTCGACGTGGTTTCAAACTGGGCTTTTCCTCAGAGTCACTCTCCAGTTCTGAAAATTCCATCATGTCCTCCTCCTTGATCGAACTGAAGTGTCTGGTTTGTTTCCTGATTCTGGGTGTATCTATCACCAGGTTGTTCTGAAGCAAAAAAATTTAGATTAGATTTAGATTAAAAACAATCTTTATCAAAAGTATTTGTTTGTTTGACTTCACACTTTTATAAGAACTAAACTAACCTGAGGGGCAATATACAGTATATGGTCCACCTGCATCATATTAAAGTGAATATAGAATGGAGGAGCATTCCTTATACTTGTGTTTAAAAAAAAAAAAAAAAAAAAAAATAATCTATGGATAAAAAGAGTTTTCCAATTTAAAAATACAAGGAACACCTATATTGGAGCTTCGAGATGATGCTTAAGACAAGTTCCCAAGTCAAATGCATTTATTTGGGGGGGATTTAACACTTACCCTTCCATGTATTGCTTCCATATCCAACTCTGCCTTTTTAGCCCATTTTTGCCAGAAGTCAGGATCTTCTAAAGAAATATCTGTTCGGTTTCCAGCCGCTACAAAGCTTGCCTAAGGGATTTGAGGGAATGTATACAATTAGCATAAGTGTTACGAGTGCATTAGTTAATGATAGCCACCTAACAACATATTTACTAAGACTTCTGTAACAGCTGCACGCTGTTGATCACAGCTAATTAGGGACATGCAGTCGCACTCAATGTATTGCTCACTAACAGACATGCCATTTCTTATGCTTCATAAATCGTTTACCTTTGCAAAAGTGGATCCTTTTCCCTCAGACTCTATAGTAATGGTCTGTGTTCGCCTCTTGAGGATCTGATCAATGTCTTCTTCACAGAATTTGGAACCTTCATCCTCCTCATCCATCAAGGCACCATAGGCTCCTTTGCGAAGAAGATCTTCTATCTCCTTTTTCGAAAGCTGCTGCATCTGAAAATGTAAGTGCATTTAAAAAAAAGGGACCCACTCCCGACAAATGGGTAAATGTACAGCCTCTGAACTACATCACATCTAGAACAATCCGTTTAAAATTCTGTTTGATTTCCTTTAAAGAAAGGAGTCTCAAAGTGAGGCTTTTATTTTTGTCCTCAGTAAAATGATACTCAAAGTCACTTGACACATTCAGTACTTACTATTTTAAACCAAATCCCTAATTTTGTTTGTTTGGTTATGTAATGGCTTAGTCATTTAGTGAAGTCCCAATTGCATTACTGTCAAACAGCCACTGCTTCGACACTGTGCAGAGAGGTTGTTGGATGTGCAAGGGTATCAGTGAAATCGTTTTAAAACCACAAAAGGCACAAGATTAAGATAACATGAGTCTGAAAAGCCTAACCACAGATGACCAACATTATTGTTTTTATTAAGTAAAAGTCTTTTTATACTGCGAATGTACATACCCCATTAGCAGAATTCTCTCTCCCACTCATGGACTGGAGGACAGCTTTATCCAGACCCAGTTTTAAACTGGCCTTGTCAAACATTTCCCTTTCATAGGAATTCCTGGTTATCAAACGATATATCTTTACAGCTTTCCTCTGCCCGATTCTGTGGCATCGTGCCTGAGCCTGGAAGCAAGGGGGGGAGGGGGGTGCATAGACTTGTTAAATAAAAAAAAAACAAAAGAGATCACATTTCTTAGCTAGTTGTACTGAACATGATGTTAAATCATACCTGCAAGTCGTTTTGAGGGTTCCAGTCTGAATCAAAAATAATGCAGGTATCTGCAGCAGTTAAGTTAATACCCAAACCTCCTGCTCTTGTACACAACAGGAAGACAAATCTGTCAGAATCTGGTTTGGAAAACCTGTCTATAGCTGCCTGTCGAAGGTTACCCCTCACTCGACCGTCAATGCGCTCATATGGGTACCTAGAAATAAATGTCAGATTTAAACAAAGACAAAAGACTACATGCAATATGGTTTCTTCACAGAACAAACTATGCAGCTCTGTGGAGCTATGATCTAAGAGTTAGGAAAATTTACCTACTGTAGACAACTATAATTAACTTGCAATATACAATTTAAAAGTTTTCAGGAGGAGAAATAAATAGCTTACTTATTTTCACATTATTTAGCTGTACTGAAATTGAGCTTCTCTAGGGTTATTCAAATAAAATGTTCCTCGACATCAGAATGCAGAAAATGCTATGATGCAAAGTTAAGCTGAATTGAAAGACAGTTTGTCTGTGCGGAACATAATTAATATTCTAAGTTGGTATATTCTCAATGGCAGATGAACAAAGGTTAACCAAAGCATATTGGCTTTTTTTGTGCATGTTTGTGTGGGACAGGGGGTGATTGCTTGTTGCCAAGTCATACCTTCTCTGAATGAGGTAGTCCTCCAAAATGTCCAGGCAGCGCACCATCTGGGAGAAGACAAGCACCCTGTGGCCACCAGCCTTCAATTTTGGCAGCAGCTTGTCAATCAGCACTAGCTTTCCAGCAGCCTGGACCATTGCCTGGAGGTGAAAATCTGGATAGTCGGTATGATGAGTCTCCCTGAACTCATCCAGAATTTTCTCTTCAGCACCTGCAAGACAACATTTGCGGATTCGTTTTTTAGATAAACCATTTTCATCAACCCTTCAACCATGCTCACACAATTCATACCCATTAACAGTACAACTTAATAGTCTTTGTGGCTTCCCCCCAAACATTAAATAGGCACAAAACTGAACAACCTCTCTCAGTAGTTCTTCCTATGATTTCACATCAAGATGTAATCAAAAAGGCTACGCAAGTGCTGGGAAGTTCACAACACCCCAAAAACCTAACAATTAGGTTTAGTTCAACTAGTATTAAATCATTATATAGTGCTATATTTAGTCATACTAAAAAAAAATATTTCAAGAGACAAGTCTTTGAACTACAAGTTTGTTTTCAACATTGAATTGTTTATTTTATTTTGTATTTCTAAATACAAAAACTGCCATTTAAAGTGGCATTTAAATGAGAAAACATTTCTCATCCTGTCCGTATTTTACTCTACATTTAAGGCACTATGAGAATCTATCATACAATTACTGTGTTTCATATATTAAATATACCACTGAAAAGTTCAAAACTGTAACTGGTAAAATATAGTATTATGAAATAAATATGCTGAACACACAAATAATAAAACAAAAGAAAACCAACTCACAGCTACTTGTCTAGAGAGATTGACTAATTAAAAAATAAAAATAGAAAAAAGGCACATACCTTTAATAAGGTAAGGGTGGTTACAGCACTTCCTAAGTTCCATCATAGTGTTTAAAAGGTTAGGTATGTTAGCATTCCCACCACCACCGCTACCACCACCAGGTCCCCCTTTTGAAAGGAAGGCAAAATTCTTCTCCAGAATGGCACGGTAGTATTTCTTCTGAATGTTAGTCAGCTCCACCTCAATGATTGTTTCTTCCTTTGGTGCCAAGTTCTTTTCCACATCCTCCTTTAGGCGTCTCAACATCATTGGTTTCAAAATAGCCTGGAGTTTTTGCACCTGTAAGAAATGCATTTCAATGGCCATTCTCTAGTACAATCAGCAAAAGACAGTAACCAATACTACCAAAAAAGGGCCAGATACAGTTTACTCACATTATCGCCTACATATCCCATTCGATAGCTGTGATGTCCTTTTCACTTATTGCCTTAAACTTTTCACTAAAGTGCTTATTGTATACAGCTACATATACCTTCATGATTGGCTGTGTAGAAATTCCTACCACCTCTTCCTGTCACAAATATATATAGTTTATCTTCCTGTCACATGACTAATTTCCTCTTTCTTTGAAGGCACTACCAGAATCTTATAATTACTGGCAGTGTTGCACATCTTAAAACACACTGATGAAAAATTCAACACAGTGTCAAACTCTGGAAATAAAATAAAGTAAAAATGATATTATAATAAGATATTTTGAAATAAAACTGATTGAACAAGTTTATTCGCTATCAGGACCTATACTGGATAAGGGCGTCTGCTAAGAAATAAATAATAATAATACTTCCATAACACTTGTGATTAACCCTGGATTACCAACTCTGAACGCATTACTCTGTATATTTGACACGTAGTATAAAGTGCATTGAACACTTAAATGTCAAAAGCATCTCATTTTCTAATCTTTACTTCTTAAATCCAAGGTTACTGCTATGTTTTACTCATCTCCCATCCTACAAGGGTACTACACACCAGCTCTTCATAAAACTTCCCACTTAAAAAACACACTGAAGCAGGCAGGAGTAAGCAAAACCTCAAGTACCTGTTCCTCAGTTTTCAAATCTCCAAACTCCTGCATGAAAGTGGTTTCTGAAGGGAATCGTTCAGGTTCTAAGAAATTCAGCAGGCTGAAGAGCTCTTCCACAGTGTTCTGCAAAGGAGTTCCAGTCAGCAAAACCTTGTGCTCCTACATAAAAATGAGAGAAAATATGAATGAGTACCTCAGCAGCTAGAAGTGAAACAACTGGGTGTACTGTTTCCAAGGTGTAAATACTAACCATGTCCATCATTTTCAGCCCCTCTAGCAGCTTGCAATTCCTGTTCTTTAGTCTGTGGGCCTCATCAATGACAACACAGCGCCACTGAATGTTCCGCAGTTCTGGGCAGTCAGTCAGTATCATTTCAAAAGTGGTGATGACAGCATGGAATTTGTAGGCTCCCTTTATTACACGACCCTGAAGGAAACATTTTGAAATAGTAAGAAAAATCCAGCATGGTTTACAGGAAGACCAACTTGTTCATAATTGATACATGTCACTTTAGAATTACATATACAGAGACAACCGAGTTCATAGGGGACCAACATTTGCACATTAGGTAAACGTTCACAGCTAAATGTATTGTCTGCACTGCAGCCCAGTTTCAGTAACCACACTCCTGGGATGCCAAACTTAAGAGTTCAATAACTAGCACTGAACATAGATTGTTAACCAAGAAGCCACCTTACCTGTGAATCCCTGAAGTTCATTTCGTAAGTTTGTATCATCCGTCGGCTAGCTTGGCTGCCATGGTAGACAATCACATTCAATTCTGTCCATGTATGAAATTCCCTCTCCCAGTTAGGAATGGTTGATAGTGGTGCAATAATCAGGAAAGGGCTGTGAATTCCCTTCAGAAATATCTCATGTAGAAATGTGATGGACTGGATTGTTTTTCCCAAACCCATTTCATCTGCCAAAATGCAGTTACGTCTAAAATGTAAACAAGGATAAAATCAAGAAATACCAAAAATATCCAAAAGACAACTGGACTACTTTCCAAAGTACTATACTGCAATTAATTTAAATGCATTGTTATGTAGGTAAATACATACATTTAATACCTTTGATGAAAAAGGAACATTAACCATTAGCAGTCCATTTATTCAGCGCGTCAGGTCCAATTTATTTTCACACACGCAGTTTATTTTAGACGTGCTGTTTAAAAGTATTTTTTCACAGTACAACTGGTTTAAAAGGTACTGCATATCAACAGAACACTCAGTACTGCATCTCCAGCCCCGCCCCATCCCTTGTTCGCTGTATTTCACATACCTCTTCATAGTAGTGCATACCGATAAATCATCTCGATCACTCGTTTTAATCACCAAACTCCTCAATAATGCGATCCAATTCATTATTGTATTACTATAACATCTAAAAAAAGCTCTGCAAATGTCTGATATTCTTTGAGTGCTGGATGCAGAAGCAGCTATCTTGTTTGCTTATGTCTGTGTTATCTATGTGGTGCCGGGGCTATCTGTATTCATGAGATATGCCCCCCCCCCCTTTTTTTCGACTTCTCTCGGCTCATATTGGTCTCTCTAGGCCATTGAATGGTTTTCTCGGCTTTTTCCGGAGAAAAACGACTAGAGACCTTTTTTTTTTATGTCTTTTTGATGATGTCGGACAGGATGTCGGAAAGGGAAAATTGCAAAGTTGGACTAGGTCCGACATAGGACCGCAAAGGGTTAAATATGAAATAAATAAAAAGACTACTGGTTAATTATCCACAAAATTAAAATGTTGAGTAGTAAAAGTAAAAAAAAAAGTTATACATACGCGTTGTACCAATTGAAGAGCAGCCAGTTGACTCCCTCCAGCTGGTATTCCCTGAGTGAGTTACCATTTTTATATTCCCTGGAACTTTCGGATTTCTGCCAGTCATTAGTAGGAGGTCGCTCCTGTTTTAAATAAAGCAATTCCCATGAGTGGTTTTCCAGTGACCCATAACATGGCTTTTTTCCCATATTTAAAAAAAAAAAAAAAATCTCTGTGCAGTGCCAATTCTTACCACACGTGTCTGTTTAGGTTCTCTGGCCATCCGTTTCTCAAATTCCTCAATCTTAGCCTGGTCGATGTCTTGCTTCAGTTCCCAAGTGCTGTCTTCATAAGGAAGTGAACACCACTTCACCAGATAGTGAGAGACTGTCTGTTCGGGGAGAAAACAGGAAACAAAGTTACACCATCTCACCGGCAGATATAGCAATGCTTTACCAATTAATCACCTTCAATTAGACAAGTTAAGACTGGGGCGCTTGTGTTTTACAGTAGATTCTCAACTCCCTGGCCAGGGATAGTCAAATGACATTAACACTGCACTCAAGAAAAGACAACTTGACAAGCGTATAGTAATAAATGTAAGTTTGAGGAGCTACCTCTCCATTATCATCAGTGCTTTCAGATACATCCAGTATTCTATCTGCTTCTACATAGTCCGGATTGAAATGCTCATCTTCCATCTGAAAATAAAGAAAACCAAAATGTCAAAGAATTTATGACAGTAAAACTCACATTAAAGTGCTACAATTCTGAAGGATTAGTCCCCATGAGGAAATATTCTTCAGGCTTTGTGAACTGGACCTCAATTGTGCGAGACCTTTTATACAGTGAGAGAATTTAACAATACTTTAAATGGTGTGAAATTACTCTCCACCAGTGAGCAATAAAAAGGGCTTTCCAAAACGCAATGCATTTCGGCTGCTTGCCGTTTTTCAAAAGTACAACGTGCACCGTGGCTTGCATATACAATTTTGGACAATCAGATCTAATGGAATGTCAATTTGCTCAGTCTGTCTATGCTTAAGTGAGGCAGAGGTTTAAATGAGCTGATGTTGAGCACAATCAATCTTATTTAAAAAATGACAGCATGTAACTTAATTTTAAACTGCCCTTTTGATCATACCCAAACACTTATGTTGAACACAGCCTTTCAGAATGCAAGTATACTTAAAGCTGCAAAAAGTAAAACTGAAAATAAAACTATTCAGCTTATCAGTAGGCAAGTAAAAACTGTTCTCTGTCCATGACCACTGTATTTTAAGTTAGTCTGGTACTATTTGTTTCAACAGACTGGAAAAACCTTGATCGTGCAAGCATGTATGCAATACAAGTTAACCTGTTTAGATGAATAAATCAATTTTCCCTCCCAATTTAAAACGTAACCACTTCCCATTTGAAAATGGGCAATTCAAGATAGAACCTTTAATAACAGATAGTTATTAAAGGGGCAGCAGTGTAGAGTAGTGGTTAGGGCTCTGGACTCTTGACCGGAGGGTCATGGGTTCAATCCCAGGTGGGGGACACTGCTGTTGTAACCCTGAGCAAGGTACTTTACCTAGATTGCTCCAGTAAAAACCCAACTGTATAAATGGGTAATTGTATGTAAAAATGTGTAAAAAATAATGTAATTGTACGTAAAAATAAAAGTGATATCTTGTAACAATTGTAAGTTGCCTTGGATAAGGGCATCTGCTAAGAAATAAATAATAACAACTTGTTTAATCATGTGCCAGTAGTAGGAGAAAAGTAGGTCACAAATAGGAACTACATTTTTGTAACACTTGTCCATAGAGGCTGTATCAGAATTGGTAAAAAATTTAAGTGTGACACGATATACTTGTCACCAAGAGTTATGAACATTATGAACAAAGTAGACTGAACTAATTAAATAAAAAAAATAAAAAAATCAAGGCCGTGAATTGTTTTTTGAAGAAGTGTGCCAACCTCACTGAGGAACTTGAGGGTCTGCTTGGCTCTGAATCTTTTGATCTTCTGATGGATTCTTTTGTCTTTCTCCAGCTCTTCCAAATCAGCCCATCGACAATGAAGGTATGAGCTAAAATTACAAGGTGGTCAGTTTTATACAACATGGTCCATTATTTTAAAAAATAATAATAATAATAATAATAATAATAATAATAATAATAATAATAATAATAATAATAATCTAGTAAATGAATGTTAACACATTTGTTATTCTAACTAAGACAAGAATGCTGACTTCTAACAAATGCTAATATGAAAAAATACAAACCATGAAAACATGAATTCATATTATTCCCAGAAGCTATAGTAGCATTACTAAACTACTGTGCTTTAATATCAGCCTCCAAATATCAATTAAGTAATTCACAAATCCTAGTGTTTTTAAAGAAGAGAATCATTTTCTGTAGTAACTTTTTTACATTTTCAATTATAATCTCATATAATTCCCTTATCTAGTCCTTCATTTCCATTTTGACAAATAACATTGTTCACAAGCGTGTACTTTACTCACAAATTTTTGAATTTGACATAAAATTCCTCGACATCCACCTCTTCCCCAGACTCCAACTGTAAAAAAGAATTATTTACAGGTTAGGTTTCTAAAAAAAGAGCCATCTGTCATTGTTATTAACCCCCCATTTAATAAGGGCAAGAACAAGCTTGAATGTTACTAATGTCGATTTAAAGAACTCAAACGATCCACTTTCTGGCAGGGAATTTTTATTTTGTGTAATACCACGACATAAAGCTACCAATCCCAACCACTTTGCTCTCTATGTCAACTGAGTCATGAATCATTTTAACTCCTCCTCAACCACACGCAGCTCCATTCACAATAACCTGACCCGGAGCCTGGCTATCTGCCAAAACCACAGTGTTAAGCAGACGCCAAACGTACCATTTCCTCAGGCAGCAGCCAATTTGCAGCTGTACTACTTAAAGCCACAAGTATTATTTTTGGCTGGCTCATTCTAGGCTGATTCTAAACGACGTTTCCAAGGAACAAAACTAAAATTAATGCTGTTTGTCTACATAATAAAAAGGTCAATAATAAATTGCTATGTACACTTTTCTAAAGAAACTGTCTACTGGCTTGGACATAATTGTGTGGTTAGACTCATGTTAGCTTGCAAGTGCCATCAATTAACTTAGGTTTAACCCTTTGTGGTCCTATGTCAGACCCTGTCCGACATCATCAAAAAGACGCAAAAAAAACAGGTCTCTAGTTGTTTTTTCTCCGGAAAAAGCCGAGAAAACCATTCAATGGCCGAGTGAGATCGATAGGAGCTGAGAGAAGCCGAAAAAAAAAAGGGGCGTTCTTATGAATACAGATAGCCCCGGCATCACATAGATAACACAGACATAAACAAGATAACTGCTTCTGCATCCAGCGCTCAAAGAATATCACAGACATTTGCAGAGCTTTTTGTTAGATGTTATAGTAATAAAATAATGACTTAGATCGCATTATTGAGGAGTCTGGTGATAAAACGAGTGATCAGGAGAGGATTTATCGGTATGCACTACTATCAAGAGGTACGTGAAAAAAACAGCGAACGAGGGGTGGGGCGGGGCTGGAGATGCAGTACTGAGTGTCCTGTTGATATGCAGTGCCTTTTAAACCTGTTTTACTGTGAAAAAAATACTTTTAAAACAGCACGTCTAAAATAAACTGCGCATGTGAAAATAAATTGGACCTGACGCGCCTGAGACACGCTGAATAAATGGACCGCAAAGGGTTAATGTTTCAATTTGGAGGGGGAAGTACTGTGACACTTACTTTAAGCACCAACACCCTGAACTTTCAGTCGACAGCACAAGCAAAAAGGCACACAACCAAAATAAGAAATCGGAAGGGCCTACACCGTCACATCTAAAGCAAACATATTCACCTGTTTCTTTCCCATGTGCACACTCATGATTTTTTCTACCACAGGACCATCATCAGGAACCTCCTGAAACAGAAGACATTAAAAAAAAAAAAAGAAGTGTTTCCAACCAAAAAGTACAAATCCTGCAAACTTTTTTTTTTTTTTGAGAGATATATATTTGGCATTCAAAATGATGCCATGATGAGTTTTAAAATGTCAGCCAGTGTATGGGATGAGCACTGACCTGCGACTCTGACTGCAAAGTATTTGATGGAGATTTTCTTCCTGTAGCATCATCCACATCCTCCGCTTCATCATCAGAGATTTTGAACTCCAATTCTTCTGTGTACCGCTTTCTTTTAACCTGCCTACTGGAACGCCTCTTCTGCAAAGATAAGTAAAGGTTACCACAACTCACACTCTTGTGCAAACAACCTCCGGTATATTACACATTTACATTCAAATACATGTTGAAAATTAGTTAAACCCTCATCCTGTATGAAAATTAATTCAGCCACCATGTCATGCACAACAACGCTTGTGAAGGGAGAGTGAATGCAGATACAACACTTTGTTAACCCTATATTCCAGCAAAGAGGCAATATGAATTGCATGAATAACCGGTTATACTAATTTTTGGTGCCTTTATATTTGGGAAAGAAGAAGATCAGGGCAAGTCAAAACATTACATTTGACTGGAACCAGTATGTTAATATCAAAAAGGAGGGCTGAAACTGATGGAGGCTATATTTTGAAAGGTTTCCAAATCTGACACTGACCACCAGCAGACAAATCTCTGCTGTTCCTGTTGCAAGCAATGTCAATTGCTTAAAAATGACCTTGTTCTAATGCCCTCTTTAATAGGGCAAATACTATTATGACTGTAAAAGGCTGTGACATCTTATGACAAATTCAATTATTCATCAAAAAAAGGAAAGAAAACAAAGGGTATTTTTTATGTTAGATTGATCAAATAATGGCAGTGTTAATATGCATCACTATCAGTACTGGAAAAATAAAAATCATGTACATTTCCTTTTTAAAAATTAGATCTTTCCCCTCCATACCATCTATTAGCATGCTCCTTGAGATATCTGCATATTCCAAACTGAAGTACACTACACTATACAAGCAAATAACAAAAAGAAGACATTTGACACGAGAAATACTACCGTTTATGAATTTTAAATTCTTACTTCCTACTCCAACATAGAACAGCCTTTAACCTAGGTTACTCTAAAATTAGGACACAATATCCCAGAGCACACACATTCTGCTTTAGGAGACCACCACCATATAAAAAAACGCCTGATTTTCCTGGTCCCAATTACACAATGCAAATGGCTCCTGTCTGTAAAGAATACTTCAGATGGTCCCAAAGGCTGCTATGATAGAGTGGTTTCACTGCATCTGAAATTTAAAAGTCTAACAGGTAGAGTAATAGCCCAGTTCTGTCACTTGCCTTATTCCCCAAAGCCTGTAAGATTAAGTGTTTACCTGAATGCCCATATCATCCTCCTCCTCCTCTGGTGATGGAAGGGGTGATTTTTCCAAGTCTGAATTATCTAAGGATTCCCGCTTACGTTTTCCTTCCTTTTTCTTTGTAGTGCTTGTCTCTGGATCGGCTTTGTTGCTAAAAAAAAAAAAAAAAGCCGCCATGGTGACTTATGAATGATACATATAATGTTATCAGTAGAACTTTGGACAGAAAGATTTAGGTTGGATTGTTCTTGGAGAGTGGGATTGAGTTTCTATAACACATGAAGCCAACATTTTACTCTGGGGATTCATATACCTGGTGACAGTGATAGATAGGAGGTGCCAGTACATACATCACACTTATCCAATTGTGAGAATTTAATTTTAACCACCAATTGAGTGTTGTTCTGTCACTTATATTTTCGTTTGTACAGTAGATATAGTTGGTGCAGGCCATGGTGATTCATTTTTTCATATTGGCTTTACAGCTGTGGTGAGATGACGCATGTTACCAATGCACTTGTGAGCACGACCATCTCAGTGCTGAAATGGAAATGTATTTTAAAGTTTGTTTATTTTAAATATTCAAGCAGGAAATGGCCCTCAGATGCAGCATCTGGTTTAAAGAGGCGTCGTGTTAGCAGCAGTGGTGCAGAGTTACAATATACCATTGGAACAGACACAGAATGCAAACATAAAACAAGAATCAAATCGTTAGCTATACTACAGAATGTATACAAAGTCTGCACAACTTGTTTTGAGGCTATATTGATGTAAATGAACAGTAGGATGTCCACGTTGCAAAAATAGTCCATCAAGTTTTCTGCTTAGGAAAAGGGGGCACAGAGCAAAAAACAAGTTCTTAGAATTTCAGTTGACAGAGCAACCCGATTGGCTAGAGATGCACAAAGGATTTATAATAAAGTTTACAGTATGATGTAGAAAGGTCCACTGCCAACATGACATGTGCAGTGTCCTGCCACATATGATATGAGGCTTCCAAAATGAATAATGCTCCAACCTGCTTGCACATAGCAGGCACTGTTGTAGATATTGTAAGTAGAGTTGTTGGCATCTCGCCACATTACGCCTTATATGCAGTGAAGAATGTAATCCAATTATCTCTAATCTCCTTAAATTTACTGAACTATATTTACATGGCTGGTATTAAATGCAGCTCATCGTGGGGAGTGAAGGACTTTATATGGCTCCTTAACCTACTCTAAAAAGTAGATGCAAACTAGGTTTATTTCACAAGATTTTTTTTTTTTAAGCAAAGTATAATATTCACTATAATAAAGCAATACACAAGGAGCACTTTGCTTCCAGCAAACAGTACAGTAACCTCACAGAATAGGAGATCATGAGGTGAAAAACTGGAACAGAATGTGCTGTACCATTTTGAGAGGTCTCTGAAAATAATGCACAGTATGCAAAAAAAAAAAAAAGTGTATACATTTAAAAAACTGTAGATCACCCAAGAGTCTTTGGAACTGTCTGATTGCTTGAGGAACATGACAATGTACTACTAAATGGCTAATGTAACAAGATGTAATGTTTACATGTACTTGTATGTAATCATTAAAACTAGAAATGCATGACCACCAAATAATGCTCTTGGGCATTTTATAGTCTTAAACTTTGGTACCCTTATTGTTGTATGCCAGTCGTTAATTTTTTATTAGGATTCAAGAAAGGGATTTCTTAAAGTATGCAGACCATTGGGCAAATCGAAGTTTAGCGCTCAATTGTTTTAAAAGGACATGCTCTAAATCACTTGTTCTAAAGCACTTCTACTCAAAAACAGATTCAAATGTATCAAGTTAAAACATTTAGCTTACCTTCTTGGTGCAGCTACAAAAAGGTTTAACATTTTTGTGCAGCAACATTTCCCCTCAGCTTTCCTGAAGTTTATACCACACATGGCTAAAAGCCACCCCCACTATGATGCTCCACTTCCAGCATTTATTTCCGCTCTTACTGCCACAAATTATACAATACTATAGCTGAGCTCTGGGCCCCTTTTCTTTCATCTACATGCCAAGAGCAATCAGATTACCCTGGTAACCAGTGGTCACATGACCAGCACCTGCTCTTTTGGCTAGATGCCACTGACTAAAGCCATCTGCTTCCCTCAATCATCTTTCAAACATTCTCAACACCTGCAACAGAGCATGTTGTGGTTCTTTTATTAAATCACTGCCAACACAGGTCACAAAACTTTACATATCTACTTTTTTTCTTGAAATGGGGGGAATAAAAAAAAATAACACAGCAAGACCATCAAGGAACAGAGCTGCCAGGTTCCAGGTTCAAATGCTTTTGATTGCTGATCTCTATAAATCATAGACTACAGAGAACAATTTAATTTAGAGCACCCAAGGCACATCAACTACCGCTACGAACTACGGGTAACAGATTTAAGGTCTTGTGGAAAGACATATCTAGAGTGCCTGATGAAATATCAGGGGAGAGGCGCAGGGCTGATTTTCCCCTTACAGTGGAAATCTAATTGTTATACAAGGCATTTTGGTAAACTAATCATTTACACCATGTACCGTATCTTAGTGATTACTAAAACTCTGGGTTTTCCCCCTTAAAAAAAAAAACAACACCCAAACATGCTGCAAAACATTCCTACACTTTAAGCGAAATGCTTGCAGTTAGTCATTGCTTGAACCACATGAGAAAAAAATAAAATGAAACACAAATCAGCATTCTGGGTTGCTTCACCAGGTGAAGTTAGGATCACACAATCTTTTGACCACAATTTTCACTTTCAGATGAAATGCCACTGGATGTTTCTGAGCTGCAGGATTGAAGGCTGTAGCAACACACTGCATGGGTAGAGCTAGTGTATAGTAAGGGAGTGGGTAACATGTGGTTTGGGTTACTAGAACACCTGCTGCGACAGTGAGTCACCCTCAGCACTACTATACATTCACCAACTGCCAGCAAAGATGTTCTTCAATACTCTATGCAGTCTCAGAATTGCATTATCTTTAGTATTTACATGTCTATCAGTGAAGATTTAATTAGTCATAACTTTACTGTACTTCTGCAGTCAATGGTGTTGCTTGTGCTTTTACAGTAGATCCATTTATCAGGTGGGTTTTTGCGTGTGCGCAACATCGCTTGCTCAGATTGACAAACAGACTAATAGGAGCAACCTCAAGGTCATTCTGTAGGGAAAATCTAAGGCTGCACTCACACTGGGTCCATTTCAAAACAGACTCGGTCTAGTTTGTTTCGTTTGAAACAATGTATCAATGTGCTTGCTGTTCACACTTACCTGCGAGCAATGGGACATACTTTGTTTGGATGAGAGCTAAAGTTGGTTCATTTTTTTCAGGACCGAGTTAATTTGTGTTCACAATGCGGTTTGCAAGTGCCCTCAGTTCGTTTATATCAGGGTTTCTCAAACTCAGTTCTGGGGACCCCCTGTGGCTGCTGGTTTTCATTCCAACCAAGCTCTCAATTACTTAAGTAGACCCTTAATTTAACTAATAATTTCCTTAATTAGACCTTTTTACTTGTTCTCAGCTCTTGAACAGCTGCAGTTCAAGTTACTTATCAAATGTTATAGCTAACTTGAAATATGCAACTGTCCCCAGGACCAAGTTTGAGAAGCCCTGGTTTATATGGTGTGTGAACCGGATGTTTACAATATCCTACAAGGCATATTGAAAGATGGCAGCTATTGATGTATTGCTCCTGTTTTTAATACAGCATGTTTCTGATGACATATTACTGTGCAAGAAAGCACTGGGGGAGCACTTCGCTAATTTAATGAATACATGTATTGAATGCCTGCAATAGGAGAATGCAGTTTAAGCAATTCTGTACGGTTCTCCTAATGTCAGCATTTAAACAAAGTAATTTGAGAAAAGACTGAATATATATTTTACTACATTTGTGAGTTTTGTCCAGTTCGGCTTGGATTTTGGCATCTGAATTTTCTACCACAGATTCAGTTTCTTGCACTGTCCACGTAGTTTAGGATTACCAGATTTCCACAGAGAAACAGGGATTTTCATTTTACCGATGCTGTAGCGACTCTAAAGCCATAAACAAAAATAACAGTATATAAAATAACACAATAGTTTAAAAATTAAACATCGGGTGAATTTATTGCAGATAATTACTCCATTTTCCTTATATAGTCATCTAGTCACAACATTGTTAAATATACAAAAAGACAGATTTAAAAAATAGATCAGCTATAACCATTTAAATATATGATTTACACAATCAGAATGATTCAACTAATTATCCATAAGATTGTTTATTTTATTTTTGAATGGCGCTAACACACAACCTAATACATACTTTGCTATTAACTTGCTGAGCATGCAGTTTTGTACTTTAAATAAAGACAATAGCAAAACCGGGTCAATTAACAATTTTACTGTTTCTGACTGGGACAAAAAATTAAGGCTGAAAACTGTGAATCTCAATTGTCCCAGGATGTCTGGTAACCCTAATGTAGTTCCGAGACACTTAGTTTTTTGCTCTACTTGTTTCCTCAGAATATGAACTAAACTGCAAAATGTTTACTTCCTAGTCAGGTTACCTCGAATAGTTTATTTCCTATGTGCAAAAGGACAGAGTCCAGCTGCGTTTGCCAAACGGACAGAGACCATCTCTTTAGGTGAACTAAGTACAGTTCTTTTTCCCCCCCAAGCGGACTTTGTTGTTCACACTTCACACCAAACGTACTGAACCGTAACAAGTGCAGACCAAACCATCTAAAAACAGACCCGGTGTGAACACAGCCTAACAGTGCATCTCACATTGCAAAACACCTACTGGGATATTCAACAACTTCAGAATTGGGAAATCTGAGTTAACAGATACAAACCACTTTGGCGTTTGAAACTATCCTGGCATATTCTGCAAATCCGATGCACACATGCAAATATATTGTGTAAATGTTATCCAGTTAATACAGGTATAAATATTAGCAAACAGATATTTATATGACTTGCCAAAAAAAAAAAGGTAAATAAGGTGTACAAAAGATGGAGTGCTTTGTATACATGATTTGATCAAGAAATTGTACTTTATTTACTGAAGTGCTTCACTATTTAAATGACCGGGGATAACATTTGGGAAGCAGATGTCTGCAACAATTTAATATTACACCGATTAGATTAGAATTTTTACTTTCATAGTGCTACTTCATATCTTGGTGATCCTCTTTAAGTACATAGATAGACTGATAAGTTGACCAACTAGATCGAACCACAAAGTAAAGATGTCACAATCCATATGCCCCTTCACGGGCATGTGGATTGTTATAGAAGTAAAACTGCTAACCTAAAATGCTTCCTGACTAGCTTTAATTTTAAACGCTTTATTACAACAGAAATCCTAAATTAGATTCAGATGTATGAAATGTTTTGGGCCTCTGGGAGACATTGGTACAAATTTTAAAATCATGAACATCTGTTCACAGTTTGTATGATTTGTTTTGATTATATCTCAAATACAGTATCAGTTGTCCAGGAGTACTTGGTCTAGAGCCTTCTGGTTCCAATATGACCCAGTTCATTAAAAGGAACTCCAATGGAGGAGTTGTAATTACCTGTTCAACAAGGCAGCCATTTAGTTGGCCCATTAATTTTTTTAAAATTAATTTATTTCTTTAAAATTAGTAGCACAGACTGTGAAGTCATAGATGCTGTAAGCGTGGTATACTGGAAGGCAGAAATATTTAAGCCCTGCTAGAAGCAAAAGGAAACCCATGGCCTAGAGTGTGAACCACAAAAGGCAAAATAATGGACGGGATATAACATTTGTCAAATGGACTAGTATTACTCTAATGTGGTACAGGTCATTGTTTTCATTGTTTTTAGTTGCATGATGACAAAGTGAAGATGGTTAAGCTAATCCAATCACCACCTCTTCTAAATGCAGAACAGAAAAACACAGACATTTTGCTTTCTACTTAAAATAAAAAAAATAGGTTCACTACAAATACAAGAGTTGGATTAACTTATTTAAAAGGGGTCAGGCAAACCGTTTTCCCCATTATATTTAAACCAGTCAACTAATAAGCACTGCATCATGCTGGCTGGCATGCTAAGAATATGCAAGACAGTCCACATATTTTACTGTAAATATAGGGCAGTTTCACATCTTACCCAGTGTACATATTTGTACTTCAGAAAGCTTTTGCTAACAATACAGGCATGCATTAATGAATGATATCAAGTGAGGTTGACATACCTGGCTTTCTTGGTGCTCTTGGGTTTTGGGGTGGTCACTTTCACTTTCTTCTCCTTGGGTTCTTTTGGTGTTTTGGGTGTTTTAGGCGTTTTAGGAGTCTTGGGTTCCTTGGGCTTTTTAGGTTCCTTAGGCTCTTTCTTCTCCTTTGGCTTTTTCTTCTTCTTCTCTGGAGAGCCATCTGGGCTCATCAGAGGGTCGAGTCCTTCCTGGAGAGTCTCCTCTCCAGTGTATTTAGTGATTTCTCCAGTGCTGACACGATTGACTTTTTTCTTCTTTTTCTTCTTCTGCTGCTTCTGCTCCAGATCAGTCTGCTGCTCTTCACAGTTCACCAGCGGAGAGTTCTGGCCGGAAACCTGTGTCATGTCTGATGCTGGTGTCTTGACTGATGGATCTGATGGAGAAGGCTGATGAGAGGAAACAGATAACCAAAATGATTATATATACAGTGGTTACTTGTATCACAGCAATTATTATTATTATATTTAATTTTTTTTAAATATTATATCATGCTTCAGCTAAAGTAAGTATGACTATGATCCAGGGGTCAAATTCCAAACATTCAATTAATGTTACAAAATGGATGTAGTGTTAAGCACTTTTGGATCTGTAACAGTAAGTCAAAAGTTCAAATCGCCAGCCTTTAAACTTATATTTCCACACCAGCAGATGCCAAGTCTTCGGGAGAGCATTTCACCTTGGTTAAACTAAAGACTACCAAAAGGGAACAGTGTTTGGAGCTTGTTTCTACAGATGAGACCATAAATGTTCCCAAAGGCTAACTGTACTGCAGAAAAAGTTAACACTATGCAGGGCCTGAATTGATCCATTGAAAATAAGTCTACCTTTAGTTTATTCTGAATGTTAAATCTGAAATGTACCCGATTTCTTAAATGCCTTCATACCTACTGTACTTTAAATGCAATAAAATATGCATACAGTAAGCATTGACTATTTTAAAATACAACATAAAAGAATGGTTTCGGTGAACTTAACTAAAACAGCAAAAAAAAAAGTGCAAACAAGCACCACAACCTGACTAAAACGTACACACAGTACACGCACTATATTTTATTGCTTGGATTTCGGATATTTCAATTCTGGCTGTACTCACAGAGCCTTCATTTGCCTGTGAAAATGAGCAGAGCAGGGAATGAATGCACTCACACTCCAGCCGTGTGGAATACAAAATCATACCCACTGCTCAAAGTTGGATGTCCATCGACTTGATACTGTAGGTACTTAGTAGAGAAGCCAACCTCTTAATGTCATAACCTCAGCTGTACTGCAAGTGTACCTAAACCCAAAACAATTTTCCTCAATGCACTAGTACAAGACAGACACTCCAAAAAGTAGGTCATCACAACTTCTGTGCAGCCACAGCATGTAGAATACACCACATTCAAATCTTGTAATGAATGTCCACACAAGTTTCACCAAATTCAGTTGAGTGGCTCCCATGATATAAAAATATAGTTGTATCATTAGTCTGGGTCAGCAAGAACTCTGAACATCCACCTTACAGAACATAAACCAACCCTCACCTCTACTCAACGTATTCCTTTCCCAACAAATTACTTCTCTATATTTAAATCCTGCAGGCTGATCTGTTTCTACACATTTGCTACTGCAGAACAGGTTTACTTGAGCAACACGATTGCGGAATGTGTAGCCTAAATTGTGCAAAAATATAAGAGTAGAGGATCAGGTTGTTCTTACTAATAAATACATTTATATGATTGGGTAATATGTCTTGCAATGTAACCTTTTAAAAACCACATAATTGTGGTTTAAAATACACATTTCCTGTAAACAGCTATTTAGACAACCAAGTACACTTTGACAATGACTTGCTCCTCAAATACATTAGCTTTAAAACAAAAAACAAAAAAAAAACTCAGCAGCAGATTAGGCACAAAGATATTTTAGTGCAGAATTTAAAAGCATACAAAAGGTTATCCAAACAAGGCATTATGTGGACGTGTTTCTCCCAGACCGATGCAGAATTGCTAAATTAAACACTGTTCCAGTAATCAAGGGCTTGTTAACTTAGTCAGTAGCTAATCATGACATGTCATAAGACAAAACATTAATCCTGTCTCCTGAATATTCTTTTCATCATTCCGCTCAAGCCACAAAGCTATCAGCTTTCCATACAAGGATTGAAACTCTACTACAGTATGCCTGGCAGCAACTTTAGTTAAATTTAAGTAGTAAAGTGCAAGAAATTTAGAAAATTCTGATAAATAAAACCTTGTAATACCACGGCTGTAATACAAAAAAAAAAAAAAGTTATGTATAGTAGGTTTTACCATATATTCCGATAGTCCTATACTCCTTTCACACAGACGAGTTATGACAGCTCAGAACCGGTGTCCTAGGAAAGAAGTTGATCGGGAAATAAGTTGATAAAACTCTAGAATTTAAAAGGGAGGTTCCATTGTTTCTAATGTCTACGAGCTTAGCCCAGAATATAAGTGAATCGAGCCCAGGAAATAAGTTGATCGGATATATTAAACAAATAATTTTAAATTAATTTTGTAAATATAATTTATATAAATGAGTAGATCGGATGTCTGACAGTATGACGCTAGATAAGGGAATGTGAATATCAATGTAATATATATTGACAACAAATACATAATTTAAAATGAAATTTTTAAGTAGCCTGTGATATTACTGTGTATTTCTGTTTGTGTAACAAACGTTAACTAGCAAAATGTGCTACATATTTAACGTTATTTTGCATTTCTGGAGGTGTTCTTGTTTTGGGAAGCACTACTGTATGGACAGGTCTGCGATTACTAACTAGGCCTCAGTGCACTTCAATCACGACGTACTTGAAAAGTGTTGCTTATCCAGTATTATTATTATTATTATTATTATTATTATGTGCTTTGTTTCATTTATTTTTACATACAGTACTTTGTATAATTAGAACAGAAAATGAACAGGAGACTGGTTATCATGCTTGCATTTCAATTACAAGTTTGGGAAGAAAACACATGAATTGGATAAAAACTAGAGTTAACGTCTTTACTAAACCGTGCTAAATACCTGTAGTTCAATACCAACCAAGATAGCTATTGTAAGAAAGAGATCATACAGTATAAGTAGGCTACTATATCAGCATGATTTTAAAAATGGTAAATTCCTGTAGTGCACAACCATGTAAGACATATAACGATAAAGATACAGTACATTGAACTAAAGTGATTTATCACGATTTAAAATCATGTAGATATACACATATATACTGTATGATGACTTCCTCACAAATCTTCTTAGTACTACTATATATTACTGCAAGGAATACAACTGTCACGTTTACGAAGAATACAGCATTTATGTTAATGTATTGAGTGCAAACATGAGTTATTTTTTATTTATTTTTTTATTTAATTCCCAACTTTCGTCTGGCTATTTGTGGTTAATTTTCTTCACCCGATCCCAATTTAAAAACCACAACCCTAAACTTAGAAACCTTTTTTAAATAAACATAATTGTATGTGTAACAATAAATGTTAATGCTAAAGACATGCAGACAAAACAATATAATGTATATACAATTACAGCTATACTAATATTAAAATGTAAAAATACGACCTTGTCATACCAATATGGATGCAGCAGGTCATTAGATTATATTACTGAAACATTAATTTTGATTAAAGATTGACAACATTGACATGTAAAATCATTTAATATATAAATAAATCTCTGCGATCACACAAACTACATCTGACAATGAACCATAAAGACAGGAGTTTAAAACAATTTACCATATAACGAGTCAAAAAACACATTTTAAAAGTTCATACGAAGAGACAGTGGCACAAACACACACCAACATACAGTCTTGCAAATAAAATGGTCAGATACAAATAAGCCACGCAGTGAACCTCCCCTTTAATCAAACTGTTGCCCTGCCTTACTTTTGCATTACTGTGCTTGCGCAATCAATTTATTTCCAACGACACTGGCATTGATGCAGCATTTGTCTGTGTGAATTGCCTATACCGTCACAGAGCCGTCGTATTTAGATCTGTCATATTTTATGCAGTCTCTGAACCATCTTAACTGCCTGTGTGAAGTGCTATAGTGGGCGTAGACTGAAAGTCAACATCCCACATGACTGTATACCAGACATGTTGGGTCTTTGTCACCTGTGTTCCATACCTTCATTTTTTTTCAAATACAATGACTGATCAAGAACAAAAGTAGTTAAGGAATTGTTAATTTTACAGGCTGACTACGAGGTGAATTCACAAATAGAAGTGACTCTGCTTTTGCCTGAAGAGCTGGGCTCTTTCTTTTAAATATATTGTATAACCTTCTTTGCAATAGAATACATGGACTACATTGTGCCTGTAACAACACTTAACAGGTTGTTACAATGTATAATAACTGAATTAAAAGCAAACGAAAGGCAGCCAAATTTACTTCGACAAACGACGGTGCCATTTAGTTTTGTGATCGGATTACGGTGGTATTATATCAGCATAGATTGCACAATTTCGTGCTGTGTGAATGGGTATTTTAATTTTTTTTTTTTTTTTATAAAATGTCCGACACGGCTCAGTAGCGAGATTGTGTGTGAAAGGGGTATTTGTTACTTATGGTTTTTTAAAAAAAATAATAAATAATAATTGAAATATTCTGAAACATGCATGGAGTGACAAACAAAATGTGGTCATAAGTGACATTTCTTTGGGCAGCACAATAATCAAGTGACCAAGAGACTGCTATAGCACCAAATCAGTAATATTTACCTGTGGTTTTGTAAAATTGCTCACAAAGGGTAATTGTTTCTTGAACGATACTGACAATCCAACTTTACAAATAGAATACCTGTGTGTGCTAAATGAAGTCAATATTACAAATTGTTAGGTCAATCACAATATGGCAGCCATATTATGTTACAGGTTAAAGTGAAGGATACCTTTAGATTCTGCCCCGAGTATGAATTTGTAGGGCCCTATGAAACCTGCATTAATGAGAACACAGACGGAATCAAAAGAATAACGTGGTATCCAATGCAGTACAGCACTAAGCTTGAAATTACTTATTTGAAGGCAAAATGTGAAACTTGAAATCTGCACACATTTTTTCAGTACAGGCAGTCGTAGCTACTGTGCTGCAGGGCGGGCGGGCATACAGCGGTTTATTTTTTTTCACTACACTGCATGCAAAGTTACCTCACTAGTAACAGCCTTTCAGAATGTTAAAAAGGCCTTTTACAAAAGGAAAATCCTCAGCTAAAAAAGTGTGATGTTCTGCAAATGTTGTCAACATAATTGTTAGGCTACTTAATTGTTATCACTAACATATTTGATTTAAAAAACAATGGAAACACCAAATTACTTCTGGTGTAACTGAACATTAAAAGATTCTCATGTTGGGTTCTTTGACTCCATATCCTTAAGCAACAAGCAGAATTCTGGAGCAGGACAACTCCTTTCTCACATGCACTCATCAACAGGCGTCACTCTACAATACTAGACAGGAACCATACATCAACCATACATATAATACAGAATGTAGAGGATTGATGGATTTGTGGCTTGTGTATTCAACATAAACCAATGCATTGGGGCATAGCGAGAATTTGCAGTGTACTCTCAAATGCCTAGGCATTTAGTAACTTTGCTCACTTTAATAACATTAAGTCTCCTGAACAAAAGGATTCTTACCCAAGTCGTCTGGCTCAAAAATGATAGAGAAATAACACCACAACAGAATTGTACCCAGGCACAGTAGATCAGCAGTCTGTGTGCAGAGCACAAATCTGTCACTGCAGATGTTTACTGATCAGGAGCAGGGATTGTCAGGCACTGGTCACAGGGGACCCATGAGGCTACTGCAGGACTGCATTCCCAAGCAGGAGACTGAAACTACTGTAGAATCTACAGCAGAGAAGAGACTAAAGCACTGCAATCTACTCCTTTATAAAATCAGACGCTCGATAAACATTTTTATATGTACTGTAAAAGAATGTGCCAAAGCCCCCAAAACACTGCTCTAGTCCCAATTTGGTTGTCTAAACTATTTGAATTAGAAATGATGTTGAGATCCTTACTAAAAATAAGTTTAATAGTACCTTACACAGAACTGCAGAATGCAATACATAAAGCCAGTTATATTTCAGGCATTGTTTTAACAGCAGAGCTCTGTCAAATGTGAAGGTCCTTTGGGGGAGGAGGGTGTACAAGGTTACTGAACGTCAATACAGTAGTTACACATACAATACACACCACAGTAAACCCTAGAGGGCAAAAATGTGTCACTCAAATGATAAAATGCGTCATCCACTTTAAACAATTAAGCATTCTACATACTTTGATTAACAAAACAAAAGTGGGAGCAAGGTAAAAGTAGATTACATATGTTTTCTTCTTTTGGATAATTGACTTAAATAGAGCAATGAAACGGTCACTTTGCAATAAAAGAGTGCCTCCATGTAATTACAAAACTGCAAGTGCTTGACCATTTACAATTTGGGGTTGCTTTGAGTGCACAAATATACAATACAGTAGGTTAAATACGATTAACATTCTATTAAAACCATTTTTCAAAATGTAGGCTTGGTGGCACACTTCATCTGGGGGAGGCGGGGGGGGGGGGGGGGTCTTGTACAGTAACTGTTCACTACATTTAACAAGTGTTGACAGTCCCAGTTATTTCAATCCATTTATGGCTTTAGGTTTCCATTTTTTTTTTGTGACCAGCGATTACAAATATCAGATGTCACAGTTAACAGATACTGTAGAGCCCAGAAACACATAACCTTGGCTGTGCAGTCATTGTCTTTTGGAAGGGTATAATTAAAAGATCAAAAAAAAAAAAAAAAAAAATTACTTAAATCTTAATATGCCCTGTTTCATCCTACTGTACACTACATTAAATACCAGCAGCTATCCCAAACAAAAGGATATACTGGTACAAGTATGTGTGCATCCTGATAAATTAATTGAGAATTAGCATATTCAAGCATGTTACATTCATGTGAAAAAAAGCCAAGGTTGCATGTTGTTTTCAAAAAAACCTATCAACTGTGCAGAGAATGTAGATGAAAATCCCCTTTGATGTCTCCACAAACACTTTAGATGCTACCCTTAAGGAGCATGAGGCTCTACAGGCCAAATTCATTAGACCTAAAAACCTACCCACCCCCTCCTCATCTGAAATCCCATTCCATTGGGGGCAGGGCTTACTGAAATTCACTGGCCAGAGCTGGTCAGGTGACAGCAGAGCCCACTGAATCAGCATGCTACCGGGGCCTTGTATCTGTATGCAAATGCAGTTTACTGGCTCAAGCCATCCCCAGAGGACAATGAATGGCACAAATTACTTTCTCCCAAATCAACATATAACACCTGAGGTGAGGGGGATCACCAAGACCATGTTTCCCTTCAATGCCACTTGTACAACTCAAATCCATCTTTTCAAACAAAGCAACTTGTTGGCCAAAGGGCACACAGACTCAAAGTCCTATCTCATAACATCCCTCCTACAAGAAATCATGCATTCCCTTTGTTTTATAGAGGGGGGGAGAGGAAGAGAGGGGTTGGACTTAGAATCTGAATGTACCCTGAGGGTAGAACAGTCCAGAGACCAAACACAACCTCACACTAAAGGCCAAAAGCATTTTCTACATCGACTGTTCCACAGAGCCAATGATAATGTTAAAAGAGGACTTGCATTTTATTGTACATGAAAAGCACAAACCGTATAGAATGCTAGCTTCTGGGTCCCCAAACACCCAATGTTATATTCACTACGTCCCAAAGGGCTGTGCAAGGGTCAATAAGCAGCATCTGGAAGCCAAGTAATAAAGTGCACAGACCATTTTAGGGAGGGGAAAAAAAAAAATCTGTAACACCGACAGACCAAAGCTGCCCTATTCAATTTCTAATCATGCAGTCAACCACATTCAATTTACATTTTAAACAAATAAAATACACAAATCTAAAATTAGCTAGAATACTGCAGTCACTTACTAGTTTGCTCAAGTTCATCCTAGTATGTCCCCTGATTTCTCAGATGGATGCACAGTATTTGCTGGTGGTGGAGCTGGGATTCGCTAGCACTAGGATCTCATGCTCCTGCTCCCTCCACAAGCCACAAGACTGACAGGCCTGGGAGGTTCCAGAGAGCTTGTGGTCAGTCTAGAGCAGTGTCCAATTCCCCAAACAAAACATGAATAAAGTTCCATAACCAGCGGTACTTCGCACCCCTTTCACAAAAGGAAACAAGGACAGCCTCCTTAGTAGTCAATGACAGTCTGTGCGCCATTTAACACCCATTGTGAGGAGAATTCATTTGTACAACGACAGAACCATGTTTTTTTGGGGGGGATGTGAACAGCTTCTTGGATCAAATTATAAAATCCACCTACAAACACATGTACAAAAAACAAACAAACAAACAAAAAAAAAACTCCCCACCAATGTCCTTTCTCAATTTTCAAATACTCTGGTCAGGTGGAAATTGTTTTGAAACTTTGTTTCTTATGCATCTATTTTAACTGGTCAAAAAGAAAATGTTGTAAAAGCATACCATATGAGACATATGGGAGTATTAGAACCCTTCCCCAACCGCCCATATTCTTTCAAATCCTGGTGAAAACTGTACACAAGTAAGCTCAGGATTTGAATTGGTTTTCCCAATTTAAAACTTGCTTCAAAAAGGCAAAATGTCCTACATGGAAACTCAAACACATCTAAAAACACACATTACAAGAAAGCATTATCTGAAAAATTACTGACTCTGCAGGAAGTAAATGTTTGTGTAGCTTAATTAGCAACCATCTTTGGTATGAGAGCAGCATACGTTTTGTGCAGTTGGAAACTCTGGCTTCTGACATGGGTTAAAAAAAAAAAAAACAGAAAACCAGACACAGCTGCTTCAGATGTGACAATTATGGAATTGTCTGGTGTTTCTCCCATATAGGCCTATGTTTATTTTATTTATTTATTTATTTTTAAATCAAGCCAAAATAATCACAGGGTGGTCTATGAAGGCTGGGCCTGGCGAGAATGGTAGAACGCAGTGTGCATAAACACCAAGAACAGCACACCGCTTGTCTGAATACACAATACAGCGTTTACATGTGCAGACCAACCAAAATGGCCTAGTAGTGGGTAGCATTGCCATTGGATAAGGGGTTTATTGTGGTGGGTCCCATCTTGGAAGATTGATTCAACAGCTGTGCCAGATTTAAATAAGAAATCTACATTGCAGTATGCTTGTATAGTAGTGCAGTAGTGCAATGGGAATGACCCTTGTACTAGGGATGGCCATTTTAATGATCGTACACACACAATTTACTAAGCTATTACACAGTACTTTATATCAACGTACCACTGGCAAAAAAATATGCTTACATAATACTAAAATTCAAATATGTAAAAAAAAAAAAGAAAATTAAGTACTATGACATTGCTTTAATAAGTAGCTCTATTAACAGGAAGTATAATACAGGTACAATATGCATTAAACCCAATTTAAGAATAAATTTGCTAACAGCAATTAAAAGGTAACTACAAAATATAAATAAAATGTTTACATTGAGAATCCTATATTAAATCCGGTACATACCTCCCATTGCTGGTATACATTCTGCTACATGAAGCCTTACATATAACGTAGTACAGAGTAGACGTTAAATCATTGCATGTGATGAACTAAAAATCATCATCGTAACAAGTTAACTATAAAACCTGTTTTCTTTTATTGTATTTATCCTGTCCAACAGTGTTAACAGTCAATGTATGCATCGATCATTTCAAAATACCACATTATATGATTTTGTAAAATAACTTGTTGTCTCTTGTAGTAAATTCAATTTGTTTTAATACATGCAAGGGTGCATTCCAACCTCCTCTGTTACCACCAGTATTGGTATCCCCCTGCACAACACATTATTTTTGGTCAGGAGCATGAGTAATTTAGGGCCATAGAAAGGAATAATGATTTATTTAATACTTATAGTAATACGTTGTGCTGCAGCGACATGCTTAGCATGGTTAATGGGTCTGTTCAGACCAATTATATTTGTTGCAATACAAGATGGAGTATACAACTGGTAATTTCCTAATCTATTACTTGAATAAACAAACATTTACACGTGCCCATCCCTACCTTATACACAAGTTAAGTGGAAATAAACAGCAGCATGGAAGACAAGCTAACAGCATCACTGAACATGCATGGTGATTGAAAACCCGTTTTTCTATCCCCTCCCTAAGCCTCCTTACCAACAGACACATCACTTTTTACACCATTGACTTTAAAATGAGTCCTCAGGGGGCTGGGCAACTACCTAGAGGGGAAAAAGATGGCGACAGCAAGAGTGAACGAGCGCAAGATAAATTCGACATGCTTGGGGGCTGCAAAGTCAATCCCCACTGAGCTGGAGAAAAGAGAGTTCCCCTTCAGCAAGGGAAAGCAGGATTGGGAATTTGTTGTTTACTTTCAAGAAAGATAGCAAAATATTCAAACAAGTCGCAATTAAACTTATGTAAAAATAGGACACTTGCAAAACTAAAGCTACATTGAAGTTAGAAAAGTTTTGGAATCCCCATACTAAACTAAACTGGGTAAGGTCTTCAAAACACATACATTAGCTACACAACTTCAATAAACTTACTTAAAATGTACAATAGAAAATGAGAACTACACACAATGGAGTATGCCCCCAAAAAAGAAATCACTACCATCATACTCTGAGCATTAAACAGTACTTCTGATTCGCAACATAATACTTATAGAAAATAATCTTTAAATACAAGTAAACTGTATAAAATACATACTGCTTCAAGTAGAGTTTGAGAATTTAAATGTGTGCTTTAAGCAGCTATTTCTGCCTACTTAAAATGCACAGCTGCTACATTGTCAAGGAACCTGGTGAGACCACCTATAGTCGCTACAGTATGCACCAACTCCCCATGCAAGTATTGCACTTGGGTTAAAATCACTCTAAGCAGTTCCTAAGACTTCATCAAGCCTTTAGTACAATATTTTAATTGGTTCAACAGTACACTGTTGTGGATCGATGTCACACACACACACTATACCAGGGGTCTCCAATCCTGGTCCTGGAGAGCAACAGGGTCTTCTGGTTTTTGTTTCAACCAATCTGTTACTTAATTGCATCAATTATTGGCTTAATTAGTCATGATTAACAGATGTTCTTTAGCCATTGATGATGTAAAGACACCTAGAAAACCTGCAGGATTGGGGATCTCCAGGACCAGGGTTGGAGAACCCTGCACTATACAATAGAATGACCCTGAAGTTTTAGCTAAAAAATAAATTAAATAAAACTAAATAAAAAAAACCCTACCCTTTTACAAGCTACTCACCTGTTGAACAGGCACTTTCTGAGGCGTAGGTGGTGACTTGTGTTGCTGTGCCCACGGCTGGTGGTGAGACTGCGGGGGAGGAGAGTTCTGGTGATGCATGATCAGGTGCGGTTGCTGCTGCATGGGTGGGCATGTTGGCAGCTGCTGCTTCTGAAAAGGCAGTGGTGGCAGCAACGGTTGTCCTGGATGATGTGGCTGCTGGGGGGGTCCAGCAAGCAGACGCAGTTCTTGGATCCCTGGCGGCTCAGCATGGTTCCCCCCAATCCCTCCAGCGGGTCGCAGACCCCCAGCCATGTCTCTTTGGCTGGGCGACAAGCCCATATAGGGCTGTGAGGGAGGTGGCTGCTGCAGGCCTCTGGGGCCAATGTTCCTCTGGGCCAGCCCTATTGCTCCCGGAGGCTGGTGAGGCATGTTGGGGTAACCCCCAACCTCCATCACCATGCCTGCACTCCCCGGTCTGACCTGTTGCGGGGGAGGCGTTCCAGCAGGGTTGCACAATGCCTTCATGGGGGACATGTGAGGGGGAGAACCATAGGATCCCTGAGGCTGCTGCTGTGGAGCTGGCTGCGGCTGCTGCTGCTGGGTGGGGTGCATAGGCTGGGAATTGATTTGGTTGACTTGAATTGACTGTTGGTGCATGAGCCCCTGGGAGGTGCTTGATGGAAAACCGACGGCAGTATTGGGGTAGCGTCCCTGGGTCATGGGGGTGTTGTTACTGGTAAGGCCAATGTTGGGACTCATCCCTGTATTGTTCACTAATCCCTGATTGAGGTTGCTATACGGAGAGTAAGGAGAATACTGCCCTGAGTTGTTTACAGTGGGGGACGGGACCGCCTGGTTCCGCGAATTGAAGCTCAAGCTTTGCTGGGGTCTCCCTGCCGTTACAACTTGCTGTTGCTGCTGTGGTTGTGAGGGGCTGGGGGAGAAGCGAGGGCTATGGGCCACAGATTCTGGGTGGAGGTTGCCCTGAGTTGGGCGGTGGTGGAACTGCTGCGGTTGCTGCTGTTGTACTGGGTGGCGCATAGGCGGGCCGACGAGGTTCGGGTTTTGCTGCGGGGACATGTGGCTCAAGAAGTGATTGGCCTGAGGTCCTCTGCCTGCCTCCTGCTGTGGGCCCTGAGAGAATGGGTTGATCCTGGGAGGAGTGGGTGTCTGGCTGTGTGGCTGCATGGAGTAATCCCCACGGGCCATGTAAGCACCCATCTGTTGAACATGGCCAGAAGGGGCCGACTGCTGAGGCGGTTGCTGCTGAAAAGGGGCTCTGACCTGCTCAGGAACTTGAACGGCCCTAGGTCCCCAGAGAGAACCACTGTCTACAAAGGGCTGGCCATGTCTCTCTCCCTGAAGGCCAGGGTAGACACCCATCTGACCCCCACCTCCATGAGAGACTGGTGGGGGAGGGTTGTGATACTGCGAATGAGGAGAGGACATCCCGTTCCCAGGTGCGTTTGACAGCATCCGACCTCCTTGCTGCTCCATCAAGTGCATTTTCTGCTGCTCATACTGACTGAAGTGGTCAAAGTGGCTCAGTTTGGGCTGGCCTTGGCCAGGTGGTGGCTGTGGCGGGTGGTGGAGGGACGACGGCAGAGACCCGTAGCCCTGGTCAATGGGCAACTGAGGTCCCAGTGGGTTGACCTGGCTTTCTGGAAAGCCGCACTCACCAAGGCCCTCCAACCCCTCACTGAACAGATTCCCATCGTCCCCAAATAAGCTCATCATCCCAGGGTCAGCCATCCTTCCTTCCTTCCTTCCTTCTCAGCCCGCAGCTTCCCCCTGCGGTGCTGCTGCTACAAAAGAGCTAGTCTGTGCTTCCTCCACTGAGGCGTATGTCCTCAAAGCTTTTAATCTTTTAACTAATCTCCCGCATGTCACTCCATATTTCCTTAATTCTGTCAGACAATGCAGCGTCAGGCAAAAGTCAGCTTACGGGACCTGGGGAGAGAAATGGAGAAAAACAAAGAAAAAAAGAATAAATGAAACTGCAGAGAATTGGAGCAATGAACAAATGTGACCCACACCCAATCTACTGCAAGACCTTTATTCTAAGGATATGTATATTAGCCAGCAATTTAAATACGCAAAATGCCTTGAAACTACACTTGTTTTGCAGTAAAAGTTAGTTCAACTGTTTTTTCCTCCCCCTTTCACCCAACCCCCATCCACTCAGCTTTTAAACAATAGGTTACTCACAACACATGCAGGCACCAACCCCAAATTAATTCATTCTTTACAATCCCTGGCAATTCATTCATGGATGGAAAAGAACAAAAGAACCCAAAGTACGGCAGCAGCAGCAGCTGCCACACCAGGCAGGCAGATGTACGAATACAGGCAGGCAGCCCATCTGCTGAACTAAAGCCCTGAAAATGCTCTAGTTACCAGTGTGTCCTTAACCTCATCATCCCTTGAGCAGCATAATCAGATGAGCAAGCAGCAGTATCTAGGTCTATGAAACAGGACTAAACTAAGTGGACCAGAGGATTGAGTGTCCAACAGGAAGCAGCACTGCTCTACACTCCCAACGGGGACGCAGGAATGTGTCGTCCTTACTTCACTTGCATTTCAACTTCTTATACAACAAAGTGCAAGGAGAATACACCTCCCCCACTTTGCCATTTCTTTTAAACCCACTACACCGCAGCTATGAGGAAAGAATCTGATTGGCCGCACTTTCAATTACAGGCGTATGATACAGAGTGTGCCATGGTACCTACACTCGTCAGATCACAGCGCTAACAAGCAGGAAGTCCTGTAGGAGTTTAAGTAGTCATACCACTTCCTAAAACCAGTAAGTCAGATCCAATTGCCATTTAAATACATCATTTTTTGTTTTACATTTAGATTTTTTAAAACAATATTACTTATGTATGTAGCACATAGTATTTAGCCTACTGATTCTGCTACACTTCTAGGTTTTCAGCTGACCGTTTGCCTAATTTCTTTTTAAAATGACATATGTGGCTCCATGTCCATTGCACTTGAGATCCATTCCAGATTTTCTCAGTTTTGATGAGGAAGTTCAGTCACTGGGTTCATCCCCCACCCAGAGGTAAACTGATTACTGAGTGACGTAGCAGGCTCCTTGTGTGACTAAGTGCAAGCCTACTCCAGCTGCAGTCCCTGGAACACTACTCCTTTAATACATTATGAGCCACACAAAGCAAAACAGGAAAACCATTTACTACTGCAGCTCTACAGCGGTGGAGTCAGGGCCATTACAGTGTGATCCAATGGCTGATGGGAGCACAGCAGCTTTACGTTTTACACAATTGCTCATCATTTGTTTCCTGAAACTTGGTGACAGCAGAACGGTTTATGCATTTAAAAAAAAAAAAAAAAACACACAACACACGTTCATAATTTTTGTTTTGCAATTAGTAATTTGACATAGCAACTTTACAACTATGAGGTAGAGACTTTCTTTTTTGTAGTTTGTCATGGATACAAGCAGTCAAGTCACCATTTAAAGACACATGCATAACTTTGCTACAGGCATAACAAATGTCTTATTCAGATAACTTGCACTGGGTATCAAAGCATGGGGAACATTCTATGAATAACCTCCACAGATAAATACTCAATCTACTTCTATTTTTTTTTTTATCCAAATTATGCATTTTTTAAAATGAACCGTGCTTCTGAAATGCTGCATACAGATTTACTAAACAATAGGCCTATATCCTGATCTGTTTTAATGACTGAAAACAAAACAGGTTCAAAACAGCAAAAGAAAAAACAAATAATCATTGCTCTAAAGTTGTTTATTACTGCATTACCTTATTCTACAGGTTTTTACCCCTTTGATTAAATATATAAATAGGATATAGGATATAGGTCTTCAGTTATGGTTATGGGTCCATTATTTGCCTACAAAAACCTCAGCACCATCAGCAGTGCATTTTCATTTGCTTCCGTGAGGGACAGCTGTGAATCCACTGGAGATGCACCAGTTTGATTCCCCGTGTAATCTGAATACTAAATGCATCATCTGTGCCGTGCCGTCTTTCAATACCTTTTATAGTCTCCTAACTGATAATCCGTGGAAATTTGAGAATACACCAATTATATACAAAAAGCCAAATTCTATCAATGGGGAGTGCTCTACAATGAGAAAGCATTCAATTAAATTGAAAGACTGTAAAACAAAAAGCAAGACCTTTTTGAATGCTCAACTGTTTTAAAACACAGTACTGTATCATAAGTGAAAAGGACTGGCTTTATCAATCATGCTTGATGAGCATACTGCATGAATTCATTTTAAATCTGGTATTTATGGGCAGTTATGGAGCATTAAGCAAATCAGGTCTGACCTGTATAGTGTTCATGCAATACTATTACAATTAATTAATGTGGTAGTGTTCAACTACGTCATCACATGAAGCTAAATGCGGTGACCTTTTTACAACATATGTTGTAAAACATCAAAACTTTACTTAAGAATGAATGAGGAAGAGTTTAAAGCACTGTCTAAACTGCAAAACAGAACAGTCATGTAAATAAATATAACACCATCGTCTTAACTTCGACCCATTGGTATCCATCGTATGTCAGTTTATCCTGGCATGTTAGAGCTCAAATGGAGTAGACCATTGCTACAGTACTAAACAAATCTTAATCCAACATGCAAGAATCCCAAACTGATCTTTTATTCCAAATCAACCCGACATGAAAAGTTAAATCAGATCCTCAGGTGTTTTCTTTTTTTTCTTTAATCAATTTTGCTTTGCCGCATGGTTGCTTAACAAGCCAAAAAATTTTTTTGACAACCTATATTCACAACAGACAGGCCTGCGTTACTCCTTTTTTCAAACGATCAATATCGTTTCCAGCTTTGTTGCAACATAAAATTATTTTCGTTTTGGAAGCAGTTACACAGCGCGTGTTTTTTATTAAGACAAGAGTTGACTTCACTGCAGAGGTGGCATCCCGTGCGTACAGACCGTGATGTTGACAGTGTGTGCTTATATGATCTTTTTTGTTTTTTTATTTGGGGTCCAGGGGCCAGGTTTGTTACAGCCGAAGGCTCGTTATAAATGAAGGGCGTTATAGCGAGGGTGTAGTGTATCTCTCACTACCGACTCAAGAAGGAAACTGCAAAGTGAGAAGGCTGTCCGACGGTTTATTGATAATGAGTGTTGATTTTCATACTGAAATTGCTTCTAGATTGAAACCGTGAATTCTCTCCCTCAAATTATCCATCTGTAGAAGATGTTTTATATCAAATACAATTTTTCAAGGCCTGGTCAAAGAGACTCAAAACAACTCCTCTGAAAAGGTTAAATCTTTTTATACATGTCTCTCAGCCTAGTCGTCAGCAAGTTTTGTACTTCTGTTCAGTAACCACCTGTTATCTTCACCTTGTTCAATTGGTCTAAGGTTGACAAATAACCAGTTATAAAAATGACAACACCACATGACAAGCTAGTTGGATTGTGCTTTTCAATATCTGCTTTCAAGGACCACACCTACATCAGATTTAGATGGAAAACAAAGTCACAGTTTATACCTCAAACAGTAGCGTATATTACTGGGGCTGATAGCTAATTTTTTTTCACTATTCCATTTAGAACTGGTTCACAAAGCAAGCATTCTCTACAATCATACAAACAATAAATGCTTTGTACTGCTAGGCTAGCGACTAGGAGAAGACACAGCACAGCTAAAAGGACAAACCACCATTAAAATAATGGAGGGAGATGAGGTGAAGGAGGAGGGTGGTGGTGGTGGGTAGAGATAATGTACAGAGGGAAGGAGGGAGGTTAGTTATATTATTGCTATCAACCATCAAATGTTCTCCTGGAAATTACATTCTCTAAAAAGCAGACTAAACCACATCCAAGACAGGGGTGTGCAATTCATATCGCCCGAGACAACAAGTTTTGCCGTTATACGTTTTATTAATTTATTTTTCCTATGTTCATTCTGTTGCTAGAAAAACACTCCGGGTATATTTCTAGAGTGTCAAGTTTCTAAAAAATGAATTGCGGAAGTCTAGTACATACACACAAACATTTAAAAGTGTTTACGTCCTACCACTATAGAGGCTGTGTGGTCCCGTAGTTAAAGAAAAGGGCTTGTAACCAGGACGTCCCCAGTTCAAATCCCACCTCAGTCACTTAACCTCCTTGTGCTCCGTCTTTCGGGTGAGACGTAATTGTAAGCGACTCTGCAGCTGATGCATAGTTCACACACCCTAGTCTCCAAGTCATCTTGGATAAAGGCATCTGCTAAATAATAATAATAATAATAATAATAATAATAATAATAATAATAATAATAATAATAATAATAATAATAATAATAATAATAATAATAATAATAATAACCTATTGGTTAAAAGCAGTGTGGAGTAGTGGTTAAGGCGCTGGACTCTTGACCGCAGGGTCGTGGGTTCAATCCCAGGTGGGGTACACTGCTGCTGTACCCTTGAGCAAGGTACTTTACCTAGATTGCTCCAGTAAAAACCCAACTTTATAAATGGGTAATTGTATTTAAAAATAATGTGTAAAAAATAATATAATTTTATGTAAAAATGTGATATCTTGTAATAATTGTAAGTTGCCCTGGATAAGAGCATCTGCTAAGAAAATAAATAATAATAATAAAAAGAAACCCAGAAATGGCTGCCAAGAGTGTCTCTGGCAAGGTACAGACTAATCTTTTAAACTTAAGATATTTATGTTTTTTGTAAATTAGCAAGTAAGTGATACTGCTTCACTACTACAGGGGTCGCTGGTGCACGGTGAGCCGAGGACACCCTGGCCGACCTTACCCTCCCTCCCCCCAGACGACGCTCGGGCAATGTTGTGCGCCGCCCCCTGGGAGCTCCTGTCCACAGTCGGCTGTGGAATAGCCTGGACTCGAACCGGCGACGTCCAGGCTATAGAGCGCATCCTGCACTCCACGCAGAGCGCCTTCACCGGATGCGTCACTCGGGAGCCCTACAATATTTTATTTTTAAATAAAACACATACTGTAAATCTCATGGCAGTGTGTATTTATTTTTCAGTGAGAGTAGTGCAAGGAAAGAATTTTGCCCTCCCATAAAAAAAAGAAAAAAGAAAATGTAAAAACCCATCAGGGTATGAAACCAGGATCACCCTGCTGCAGCAGTGTTCCAGATAGCCACCATAGGACAAGATGTTAGGAGACAAAATAGCTGTAAAGTGTTGTACGCTGTTTAAAAAATTAGTATACAATAGAATAAATATTTTGCCTTTGCAGAATTTGATGGAGCCTACTGTAAATATTGCGTGCAATTTGTTAGAAAAACTGTAAAAATGCAGAGAAACTTGACAGGTTATACACAAGTCCTTTAAAAATCTGGGGTTCAGCAATTACAGCAAGAAAAATCAGAATTCCACAAAGCAGCAGTGTGGCGGAGTGTCCCGCTCCTGTGTATTATTATTTGTATTTTTGTTTGCGGTGCGGATAAAAGCGCTGCGTCTTTTATTATATATTTAAAAACCCTGTAAGGATGCATGGCTGATCAGCTACTGATTATTTAACTAGCTGACAGTCATGCATCCTTACCAAACGCGTGCAGACTCTGGCCGAGGGGTAATAAGATAATTAACAACTAGTTAATCCCTCGGCCAGAATATATAAACCTGCAGCTCTCTGCACTCGGGGTGGAGTGTACAGAGGAGAGTACGGGAAAACACGGGAGAGCGAGCAAAAACAATTGCTATATTTAATATACTTGTTGCTGTTTATTTGTTTGGCCAACACGCCTTTTTGTTTTGTTGTTTGTTTAAATATTTTATTTTTTGTTTTGTTTATTAATAAATACGCTGAGTGCCGTTGCACTCAGCTTCAACCGCCCATCCATTGTTTTGGTTTCTACTTCCTGGTCCGTGACGTCACCACTGCGAGCCAGACTGTCACAAGCAGTAATAGTTGGCAATGATTTAATATCTGTGATGCAACAAACTGAAACACCTGTACATCAGGAGGTGAATTCAGCTTAGAGAAAGTGTGGGGAAAAAACAGACAGAAGCTATTTTTATATTTGAAGAACTCCAAGCAGCACTCCAGATAAGGTTTGGGGTGGGAGTAACTTACCCTTAATTTTAACACTGACAGAAATGTATTTTCAGGGAGTAAAATGCAACATTACCTTGGAATCTCGATAAATATTGTACAGTCTTTAATGGTAATGGGGTAGACGTTAAAAAAAGCCTTTCATTTTAACTGCAATGTTACTTTTAACTGCTGTACAAAAACTTAGTATTAAAATAAAAATCAGAGATAACAGCTATTATTCACTTTATTGACCACAACCAATATGACTTTGAAGATAAGCACAGAAATAAAAAACATATATATGAAGATAAGCACAGAAACATAACTTACATTTGACATTAAATTCTTAAACTCAGTGAACATGTTAAAGCTTCAATATAACGCCATACAGATGAATAAAATAAGGAACTGCATTAATAAAAGTTAGCGGTTGCCTCAGACGATGGTTCCAGGTGGATTTGTAGCTGAACTGGAGTGTTTATGCTTCAACCTGTGTAGCTTAAAATTTCTTATTCTTACTGCGATTGGCTGCAAAGACAACAGGGTTAACCAGAGATTGGATAATGTTTGTTGGGTTGGTTTTTCTTGTGTAGTTTCCTAGTAACTGAAGACCTTGTTTTCTGGAAGATGTAGTTGTTAGTGGAAGTTTTAGGGGAGGCATACAAGCTGTGCAGCAAGATTGCTATGAGTAAATTTAATGTGTATTTATTTTTTTAATGCATAAAAAACAGCAGGTATACAGCTTATCTGGACCACTGACTCCAAAGTATTGCTTATTATAGTTGTACTCTTAGTACATTACTTAAATTTACTAGCAAATGTGTTCCAAATAGCACTGAAAGGAACATTTCCTTAAAATGTTATACATTTGTTGAGGTGGGGTCACAAGGAACCTTTTGTTTATCTTGAATTTAGTGAACCAGTCAAGCTTCAAGGCTAGATCTGCCCCTGTTAAATCACCAATTGATTGACTATGTTCACTGTTAAATAAAACCCAAATTTATATTCTACTTTGGGTGTGTTTTGTGAGACAGGGAGGGGGGGCAAGTAGATTTTTAAGAAGGACAAGTAGATTTTTCTAGTATTTTGTCCCTTGGACAAGAAGTTTTTTTCAAAAATTGCACATCCCTGCTAGAGCCCAATGGCAGCATGCTGAGACACTGAAAAACACCACCAAGCACAACGGATTACTCTCATTAACACCCATGCTTTTGTATGCACCAACTGTAGTCGTTGGCGATTAAACAACTGATCTGGCAATTTCCTACATTTAGCATTTAAAAGCTGGTTTCGAAAAAGAGAAAGAAAAAGCCAATTGCATAAGCATTATCCTGTTGGCTGGTTATGGGATCGCTCCCTGTCTACGCTATCCCATGAAGGGGCCCCTGTTCAAATAGGCTCTTACACCAGCAGCATTCCATTCCCCCCCCCCCCCCCCCCCCCCCTTCTTCCAAGCTCTGACTGCAGCTGAATATAGTTTCTGTTCCTCTTTGCGAGCACAGCATGTGTGATTGGGAGCAACTTATCCATCATGAATAAACTTGAGCACAAAGACAGGCCGAGTGTCGCAGGATACAAAAGGGCAAAAGGTCACAGTGGTGGAGCTACAGGGTTTGTAGAGGGCTTGGGTTGTTTTATGCATGGCTGCCTCATTTATTTACTTTTTTTGTGCATGAAAAAACACCAACTGTGAAGACATGCAGTTTATATAGTCTGCTACTTGGGTAGGACAGATGTCTTACCCACCAACAATCCTTTTTCATTTCCAAATTCCTGTTAAGGAATTAAAAGTACACATGGTTCTCAGAATCAATAAATATTAAAAACAAGTAAAAACAGCAGAATGTTGAGTCAATGACACCATGTCCTATCAGCGGGTGTCATTACAGCCACCTGTCTGAAAACCAGCTCGAAACCTGTTACAGGTCCGTTACCACAGGCACGTGAATCACACACCAAGAAATCAACTATATGGGATGACACAGGGTACACGGGTATCCTGGTTACCCGCTCCTCGTGATATTACCTGAATCCATTTTCAGGATTCGATTCCTCTTCGAATCCCTTTTTGCTAAAATCGAACGTCTCAATTTTCTACGATCTGTTGTAGCACAGCCACTCGACTTGACCCGCTAGACCTGTGGTTTTCAACCTGTGGTACGCGTACCTTTACTGGTATGCGACAGGCTTGCCACTGGTGCGTGCCAACAGCTCTTTATGATGATATGATTCCTCAAAACACAATGCTCTGTCAATCACACCATCGTGTATCAATCTGTTTGTACCACTGAAGCACAGAGAAATGAGAAATTAGAATGCAGAGCTCCAGACTGCTATTAAAATGGTTAGAAAAGCAAGAATTAAAAAAAAAAAAAAAAAAAAAAAAAAAAGACGCAACTTTCAAGGGTTAGGCACAAAAATCTCGCTTTAAAAAAAAGTGTTAATATTTATAAATGCGAGATGACGTCGGTCTGATAGATAGATATAGTCTTCGTTTCCACCAACAGATAACTTCCTTGAAAATGTCTACGGCAGTCATTATTTTCATTCCTTGGCTGTACAATATGTGCATTCGACAGGAGAATACTTTCATGCAGAGTTGGTATTTTAACATGCATGTTCAGATACATTTCAAAATAAGCGGCACCTGACCTCTGGCACATGGCATAGACACTTTTGTACAGTGAACCTGTCCCCCGATGTCATGCTTTACCCCTAAATAATTAAACAAGCATCAGCAGGTATGTATTAGTGCAATCTCCCAAAGTGACGGGTGAGCAATGAAGAGGGGTTTAAAGTGGCATGAACCTTGTCTGGATATTTGCAAACAAGACCAGGAGTAAATCTCACCAGTTTCCCAGAGCCTCCATAAGTGCTATGCTACAAAGTTTGAAATTTAAGGCGGTGGCTTATTTATGAAAACACTTAAAATATCCAAGTTCTGTACACGTCATCTACAGTATCATTCCTCCTCAAACTGAACCATCCATTCTTGCAGTAGCAGCAGATGCACAACTTTTTAAAAGGACTACTAACCAGTGACTACAATCCATGTGCTTACCTGTTAGCTTTACTGGCACCTCTTATTGTGGTGAGAATCTGTTGGTTCTTCACATGTTTGTTTATTATATTAAATTCAGGATATGCAAACAACTTCAAAAATACCAAAGAAACTGCTGCATCCTGGTACATTTTCAACAGAAGAAAATAGGGACCAGTGATAATACTGCTTGTGGTAATACGAGGTAAAAGGATTTAAAAAAAAAACATTAGTTTGCACTGTAATGAGGATTATTTTCTGTTTCTGTTTTGTAATCCTTGTATAAAAATCACCCATGTGAAAATCTGCTGTTTTTTTAGAAACCCACACATATGACATGATAGAATAACACCAAGCTTATCAGATTCTTGCTTCCTGACTTTTTGTCTGAAGAAATAATACAAGCGTGTGGTTTTTAGCTCTACAGTGCAGCTTATTTTGGTGCACAGCAGCCTTGAAAAGGTGTGGGGGGGGCTGGGGGGCTCATCATGCTTGGATTCAACTGAGAACACATTTCTGGATAACAAAATAAAAATGGCAGCTGTAAGTTTACAGATGAACAAAAAGCATCCAATCAGATTAGTCACTCACCAAAATGCTGGAGTGAAATTTGATCCCCTGCATCTAGACCCTGCAAAAAAAGGGGGGTTTAAAAGCTGCCCCTCGGGCTCTAAAGCAGTATTCAAATATACTTCCATCCAGCGAACCATCGTAAATAAAATAGAACAGGTCAATTCAGATAACTTGGACAATTCTAAACTTAAGTGTACGATGGACTGAATTTTTTACTTAACCCTTAGGGCAGGTGTTCAAACTTTCTTACCCGAGGCCCACCTGTTCAGCTGCATTAGGCACTGCAGCCAACTATTAGCACTCCTTGGGAAAATGTCAAATTAAAAACATTTCATACGTTTAAACCTGTAACATTATAAATAAACCTAAACTGTCCTTTATTCATTTTAATAAATATTGTGAAAGATGGAATTCACATAGAATATGCACTAAGTTAAAATATTAAAACACTAAGTTTAGTAAATAAAATTGCAAAAACTAAAAGACGTTTTTCAGACCTTTAAATTGGGTACCTTTGCATAATTGAAATTTTTAGAAATGCAGTTATTTTTTAGTCAAACAAGAAAGTGCATGTCTTATTCCCATTTATAAATACCTGAACAGGAATCACTTGAGTAAAACCAGTACAACGTGCACAAAAACATAACTCTTAAATCCTAATTTCTGAACACTAACTAAAAACGTCCAGCCGTTACCTCACGCTGAACTGTCATGCACAAAAAAGACGAATGCGCACAACAGAGAAGGAAACAAGAGCCTTACATAAGTTACTTTTTTCGGCACTACTCTGTACAACGAAATACAACTTGCGAGATCACATTTCAGTTGGCTTGCAACCCCCTCCCCGAAAAAAAAAAGGAGCGAAGCTGCGGCACTTAACCAAAAAGAAAGATTTATTCAGTTATCTGCAGCGAAATTTGAATCAGTTAAAAAAAAAATATTATTTTCCAACCAAACGTATTTAGCGTTATTTTAAGACTGAACGAGCCAGTAATTAATAAAATAGCAGTATATCCAAACATTTTAATAAATCAATTACCTGTATGTAACAAGATTTATGAGTTTGATTAAAACCATGATTTTTGATAATGTGTTTTACTTGTCCAAATTCTTGGCTGAGAGGGTCAACATGTATGTGCTTTCTGCCTGCGCTGTGAGCAATATAATATATCTATTACTTTTTGAAAAGTACCGAATATTTAAATTGAGCGAATATCCTAACATTAAAATCCTGTGTTCATCCCAGCACTATATTTTTTATATTATTTATATATATATATATATATATATATATATATATATATATATATATATATATATATATATATATATATATATATATATATACACACACATACATATACACACACACACATACACACACACACACACTACTGGTCAAAAGTTTTAGAACATCCCCATTTTTCCAGTTTTTATTGAAATTTAAGCAGTTCAAGTCCAGTGAATAACCTGAAATGGTACAAAGGTAAGCGTTAAACTGCCAGAGGTTAAAAAAATAAAAGTTTAGGTTACCAAAAACTGAAAAATAATGTACATTTCAGAGTTATACAAAAAGGCCTTTTTCAGGGAACAAGCAATGGGTTAACAACTTACAGCTGTTCTGCAGCAATGGAAGTAAACTAAGCCTTGAAAGTTGATGCTAACAATTCCTACAGGTGTCCCAACTTTTGTTGATTACTTACAAACCCTCTGTCTGTATAAAAGCAGTGTTGGAACAGACTGTGTTACTACACCCTCTTAAGCATTATTTGGACAGTATTGTACTGCAGGAAGTAGTATATTGCTCTCATAATGGCGAGAAAAAGGCAATTAACAAAGGAAGACAGACAGACCATTATAAACCTTAAAAGTGTAGGTCTTTCCTTTAGAGAAATTGCAAAGAAAGCCAAGGTGTCAGTGAGTACAGTTTCCTACACCATCAAAAGGCACTTGGAAACTGGAGGAAACTCTGACAGGAAGAGGTCTGGCAGACCCAAAGCCACAACAGAATCAGAAGACAAGTTTCTGAGAGTCAACAGCTTGCGTGATAGGCGGCTCACAGGACAACAGCTTCAAGCACAGCTTAACACTGGTTGAAGTAAGCAAGTCTCAGTTTCAACTGTGAAGAGAAGACTTCGAGCTGCAGGTTTGACAGGTCGAGTGGCAGTAAGAAAGCCATTGCTAAGATGGCAAAATAAGAAAAAGAGGCTTGCCTGGGCCATGAAGCACCGCCAGTGGACTACTGAAGACTGGAAGAAGGTCTTATGGACCGATGAATCAAAATTTGAAATCTTCGGTTCATCACGCAGGGTTTTTGTACGCCGTCGAGTAGGCGAAAGGATGGTTCTTCGGTGTGCGACACCAACTGTCAAACATGGAGGAGGAAGCGTGATGGTCTGGGGCTCTTGTGCTGGATTCAGAGTCGACGACTTGCACAGAGCGAGTGGCACCCTGAACCAAAACTGCTACCACAGCATTTTGCAGCGCCATGCAATACCCTCTGGTATACGCCTAGTTGGTCAGGGGTTCATCCTACAGCAAGATAATGACCCAAAACATACCTCCAGGCTATGTCACAACTACCTTAGAAGAAAAGCACAAGACGGTAGGCTTCAAATCATGGAATGGCCAGCACAGTCTCCAGACTTAAACCCCATCGAGCTGGTTTGGGATGAACTGGACAGAAGGGTGAAAGCAAAGTAACCTACAAGTGCAACACATTTGTGGGAACTTCTGCAACAGTGTTGGGAAGAACTTTCCGAACAATATTTGATTTCCATTGTAGAAAGAATGCCACGAGTGTGTTCGGCTGTTATATCTGCAAAAGGTGGCTACTTTGATGAGTCAAAAATTTAGATTAAATTTTGTTAAAAAAACGATTCCATGATTTCTTTTTTATATCTCCAATTGTTTATTTGTTCTATGCTTTAATTTCAGAGTACATTGAGACATTAAACTGTGTAAATTTCAATAAAAACTGGAAAAATGGAGGTGTTCTAAAACTTTTGACCGGTAGGGTATACATATATACAGTACTGTGCAAAAGTTGTAGGCAGGTGTGAAAAAATGCTGTAAAGTAAGAATGCTTTCAAAAATAGACATGTTAATAGATTATATTTATCAATTAACTAAATGCAAAGTGAGTGAACAGAAGAAAAATCTAAATCAAATCCATATTTGGTGTGATCACCCTTTGCCTTCAAAACAGCATCAATTCTTCTAGGTACACTTGCACAGTCAGGGATTTTGTAGGCATACAGTCAGGTGTATGATTAAACAATTATACCAAACAGATGCTAATGATCATCAATTCAATATGTAGGTTGAAACACAACCATTAACTGAAACAGAAACAGCTGTGTAGGAGGAATAAAACTGGGTGAGGAACAGCCAAACTCAGCTAACAAGGTGAGGTTGCTGAAGACAGTTTACTGTCAAAAGTCATACACCATGGCAAGACTGAGCAGAGCAACAAGACACAAGGTAGTTATACTGCATCAGCAAGGTCTCTCCCAGGCAGAAATTTCAAGGCAGACAGGGGTTTCCAGATGTGCTGTCCAAGCTCTTTTGAAGAAGCACAAAGAAACGGGCAACGTTGAGGACCGTAGACGCAGTGGTCGGCCAAGGAAACTTACTGCAGCAGATGAAAGACACATCATGCTTACTTCCCTTCGCAATCGGAAGATGTCCAGCAGTGCCATCAGCTCAGAATTGGCAGAAAACAGTGGGACCCTGGTACACCCATCTACTGTCCGGAGAAGTCTGGTCAGAAGTGGCCTTCATGGAAGACTTGAGGCCAAAAAGCCATACCTCCGACGTGGAAACAAGGCCAAGCGACTCAACTATGCACGAAAACACAGGAACTGGGGTGCAGAAAAATGGCAGCAGGTGCTCTGGACTGATGAGTCAAAATGTGAAATATTTGGCTGTAGCAGAAGGCAGTTTGTTCGCCGAAGGGCTGGAGAGCGGTACACGAATGAGTGTCTGCAGGCAACAGTGAAGCATGGTGGAGGTTCCTTGCAAGTTTGGGGCTGCATTTCTGCAAATGGAATTGGGGATTTGGTCAGAATTAAAGGGTGGTCACATGAAATATTGATTTGATGTAGATTTTTCTTCTGTTCACTCACTTTGCATTTTGTTAATTGATAAATATAAACTATTAACATGTCTATTTTTGAAAGCATTCTTACTTTACAGCATTTTTTCACACCTGCCTAAAACTTTTGCACAGTACTGATGTGTATATATACACACACACACACACAATGTGCCCCGCCCCTGTGTGCATTTCTGTGTTATATGTTGCGTGTGGTGTGTAAATGTTTGTGTATAGATATTGCTGCAAGGGGTATAAATGGGTGTGTGTAGCGCAAGTTATTTAAAATGTATAATTTTATTTAGGCACGGGAATTGCACTTCACGTGCATTTAAAGTATTTAATATGTGAGCATAGGGTTGCACGTAATTAGGTCACGTACTGGGATTCAAGTGAATAATTAATTAGTAATTGAATCCCGGCACAACAGTATATATGGATGCACAAAGCACTCACCTCGGGGTTCGAGAGTGTTAGAGAGTGGAGAACAGGTGAGAGAGAAAGGAGAGTAAATAACAGTTGCTATTACGTGCTGGAGAACCAGCACGGTACTTGTTTGTGTCTGTTCGTCCACTCGTTTGTCTGTCTGTTTATTGTCTGTTCGTTTTGGCTACTGTGCCGTTTTATTTTTACAAAGTGTTTGTTTGTTCAAACCTTTTATTTTTCCGTACTTAATAAACAGCCCAACAGCGCTTTCATTCATTATTTTCACTCGCAGCGCTGTGTGTTCATTTCTGGTCTGACGTCATCCCACTCTGTCACACGTGGTGTCAGAGCGGGATAACAGCGCCTTCAAGACGCAGGCCAGAAACGGTACTGCGGGTGATTTAAAAAGAACCACAGGACTGTTTAAAAAAAAATAATAAAAAAAACTGGGAAAACGCAGCCGGAAGCAGCAACAGCAGAGCAAAGGGGAAAGGAAGAAGCATGGCTGTGGTGTTTCGCCCATGGCAAAACCTGTCACACCACCATGCACTGCTCTGTCCATGTGGCTCTTCAGGAATTGTCAGGAAAGATGGGATGGGGGGGGGGGGGGGGGGGGACACTGAGGAGTGGTTCCGCCAGAAGGCTAGGAAGCCAGGACCCGACCGGCTGTCATTGCCGTTGTGATCCCTCTGCGAGGGTAAGCATTACTTTGCCTCCTGTCCCTTCCACAGTTATGAGGAGGAGGAGGAGGAGGATCACAGTCGTCCTACGCCTGAGTGGGAGGACCGCGAGCGTCCAGCACCCAGACGGGGGGACCGCAGGAATACAAAGTGCCAAGAGGCAGCTGTTCCCATCTCCACCAGCAGAAAAATGCCTGCTGTCGCCATCTCCACCAGCAGAGGAAGAATGCCTGCTGTCGCCATCTCCACCAGCAGAGGAAGAATGCCTGCTGGTTTCCCCTTCCGAGACAGAGGGAGAACCGCACCTGTCCCCTGTAAGTGAGGGAGAGTCGGACCAGTCCCTTGCAAGAGAGGGAGAGCCGCACCAGTCCCCTGCAACAGGGAGAGACTACACGCTGCTCCCACCTCCACCGCTTCCGCCACTAGGAGCAGAGCAGCAGGAGCTGCCTCTGCCTCCACCATCTCCACCAGGAGCAGAGCAGCAGGAGCTGCCTGCCTCCACCACCAGGCGCAGAGCAGGAGCTGCCTCTGCCTCCACCACCTTTGCCACCAGGATGAGAGCAGCAGGAGCTGCCTCTTCCTCTGCCACCTTCGCCACCAGGAGGACAGCAGCAGGAGCTGCCTCTGCCACCTCCACCAGCAGAGGATGAATACCTGCTGGTTCCGCCTTCCCCAACGCGGGAGGACTGCTTGCCGCTCCCACCTCCACCACAAGAGGAGCAGCAGCTCAGTTTGCCATCGCCCGGGGATGCCTGCCTCGCTTCGCCTGGGGCTGCCTGTTGCTCTGCATCGCAGCAGGAAGTACTGTGGCCGGAACCCCATCAATGGGAGCTGCCGGCCACGAAGAAGGGGGGGGGGGGGGGGGGGGGGGGGGAGGTCCGGAGACCACCAACCCATGCAGCAGTTTCGCTGCCGGAGATCGTGGGGGAGGTCAGGAGACCTGCTCCCACTGCAGCACTTGCGCTGCCAGAAGTACTGTGGCCGGAGCCTCACAAGGGGGGGGGGGGGGGGGGGTGATCTGCCGGCTATGAAGAATTGGGAGGTTGGGGGACCACCTGCCCCCGCAGCTTTTCCGCTGCCAGAACTGCCCCGGCTGAAGGAGTCAGCCCGGGAGCTGTCAGCTGTTATGATGACAGCATTGCCAGTAGCAACCTGGCTACTGGCAACATTGCTGCCCATGAACCCCTTGAAGTCCCTGTTCTTGGCCCGGGACTTCGAGCGAGACTGAGGATTTTAAGGGGGGAGGTGGCCATTGAGGCCATGTGTGCTGCGCACAAGGGGATATGTGGCAATGTGCCCTGCCCCTGTGTGCACTTCTGTGTTATATGTTGCATGTGGTGTGTAAATGTTGGTGTATAGATATTGCTGCATGGGATATAAATGGGTGTGTGTTGCACAAGTTATTTAAAATATATAATTGTATTTAGGCACAGGGATTGCACTTCACTTCACGTGCAATTAAAGTATTTCATATGTGAGCACGGGGTTGCACAGAATTAGTTCACGTGCTGGGATTCAAGTGAATAATTAATTAGTAATTGAATCCCGGCACAACAGTATATATAGATGCACAAAGCACTCACTCGGGGTTGTGTGTTCGAGTGTGGATAACAGGTGAGAGAGAAAGGAGAGTGCAAACAACAATTGCTACTACTTTATTGTCTGTTCGTTTTGGCTACTGTGCCGTTTTATTTTACAAAGTGTTTGTTCAAACCTTTTATTTTTCTGTACTTAATAAACAGCGCTTTGATTCATTATTTTCACTTGCAGTGCTGTGTGTTCATGGTCTGACATCATCACTGATAGATAGATAGATCTACCTCGCTATAACGCGGGTCTCGGAACACACACAATGAGCGTTATAACTAGGCTTGCTACTATTCGATTTTTAATTTTTTGCCAAATTGACGATTAATATCGACGTTTATTTTTGAAAGAATGTACTGTTTTTTTCAATCTTTATTTTTCAATTCAAGCAGAGCATGGGTGAAATCGACCTTTAGGATTAAATAAAGAACCCAGACTTTTTATGCCATTGAGAAACATATCATTTAGGGAAACCCCATTATCATATTCAACATTCTAATTGAAATAACATTTGGTCATATCAAAGCTATACCTTGTAAAGCCTTTTATAGCATACATTTACAAGTAAAAATAATATGCACAGAACAAAACATTAGATAGTTGAACAGAACTAACTTCCACATATTATTTTGAGCTCTGCCCCTCTCCTACTTCAGCACACAGTCACTGGAGGCAAGGCAGACGGGCCCGCTTCGTCCTGCCGCGGAGACTTCTCGTCAATCAGGGTTTGTGCACAATGCTCGTTAAGTATTTTCCTCTTCCGCCCCATTTTCAAGTCAAACTCGTAACTGTAACCGTATAATAGCAAAACCTAACCTACACCTTAACACGCTAATTTCAAAGTAGGCGCTTTGAATAACAGGCGCTGTAGCTGGCAAATGAAAGTGCACACAGTCTTGACGACTGACAGTCATTTCAACGAATGACAGCATTCTAGCACTGCTTCAGCCAACGAGATCTGTCAGAGCAGGATGAAACGACTGAGAGTGAAACTACACTAGCCTATTAAGGGACCACTGAGTTGACTGCCAGCGACCCCTAGCCTTTCAGAGCGGAACGGAGACAGGACAGACAGACTAGAGATGATTTGTAAATTATTTTAGTCATTTAAACGATTCAGAGCGGAACAGAGACGATGAAACATACAAAATATACGCCAACACTAATAATTGATTTCGAAAACTGAGCACCGTCCGCCCCTCCCATCTCCATCTCGTGTAATCCAGAGACAAACCTTTAATTTCTTCATTCGCCATCTCGACATCAAAGCACTGTATAGCGTAAGCTGTATTGAAAGAAATGTCTCCACCCCTTGCTGTTTGGGATTTTTTTATTAAATGCCCAGACAACCAAAAAAAAAAAAAAACACAACAACCAGTCTCTGGAGTCACTTGACAAGAATACGTTCATATTGTTATTGTTATTAGTAGTATTATTTTTAGTAGTAAAATGTGACTGTAACCAGCTTGGTTACCATTTTTTGCTTCTCAAAAATAGCCTGCGTCTTAAATTCGAGTTCAGTATAATGATGCGTGTATTAAAAAAGAGCCTACAAAAGACACGACTACCCGAGTACACAAACAGCAACGTGACTGACTGCCAAGAAAAGACAACAAAGGCATTTGCCCGAATACACAAGCGTGACTTACTGCTGAGAAAAAAACAAACAAAGCTTCCGGAGGAATTCAAAGAGAAACGTTTACAATTTCAGCATTTCTAACACACAGTACCAGCTTGGACAGATCGGAAATGCTGAGGTGGTTGCTGGGTTACATGTTGCCGTGGAGTGTTGTGCCGTGCTTGCTGTTGTGATGCTGTAAGTGAGTGGTGGTGTGTGTACAACAGAGACGCCATCTTAAGTATTATACAGTGTGCAGCACAATAAACAAGCTCTGTGGTTAATCTACAATAACACGGTTTCGTGTCAGTTTTGTATGACACAAAAGCGCAATTGAGGTTGCGTCTTTGTGAATGCATATTTTACGTTTTATTTTTTCCTCAAAACGAAGGTGGTAAATTTGGACTGCGTCGTAAATTTGAGGGCGTCTTAAATTTGAAGGAATATGGTATACATGATACTGCACACATATATGAAAAGCTCAAGCGTGTCTTATGCCAGAGTAACTGGGCCGGAGCGAATTCTCAGTACATGTTTCAACTGTCAATGCCCTAGTCCAGATCACATGGATATCGTTCTGCTGCAAATGGAAATCAACAGAAACAATTTCAAATAATTTTCACCCCAGTAGTGCTCACTGTGATGCCCAAAAGTCCTGTTACAGGATTTTGCTTTGAGCAGTTTAAGGGCACTTTCACATTTAGTTCGTTTGACCCTTTGATGCAGATTGAAGTGCGGTTCGGTTCTCTTGCAGTGATATGTGAAACCGGAAAGAACCACGAAATCGCACTTTGCTCCGTTTCAACTTTTTGCAATGTGAAACAAAAACATGGAAACGAACCACTCCAAAACAGCAAAGCAAATCGCGTAAGTGACGAACTTCAGCAAGCACCAAGGAAGGGGTCTCCCGTTGTCGCACATACGCAACGCACGGCTTGTCAAAAAACACACACATACAGACAAGAACACCATAAAATATCACATGTACAGAACAGCACATCACAAACTCAAAAATACTATGGGGCTGATTTACTAACTGACACAATGCGGGGCTATTCAATAAAATTATTCTAATAGTGTTTGAGATTTAATTACTATTGCAGTAAGCGTGTTCTTTAAGCGATAGAGCCCATCGATGCGGGCTCTACCGTGTGGTAGATGACTGACTGGAGTTATGCGTCCCGAGCCGTAAGCGAGGGTGCTAACGAAAGTAAACGTAGAGAGGGATCTATCGCTATTAGAAAACAATTTCTTTATTTTCTCTTTTATAAAAAAAAACAAAACAACAACTTTAAAACCTACATTTACCTTGAACTTCTGATATTTCGCCGGGTAACCTTCCACTGAAGAAAATAGTCCAACATAATTAGAATTGAAAAACGACACGTAGAGAAAACGTTATTATTATTTAAATTATTATTATTTGGTTAACATTTATTTATTGGGGTCTTACTCTTTTCTTATCATAATTTATCTGAACATGTACAATTGTTGAATAGTCCGTGTAGTATTGAGTCTGAATCGAAACTTGTTGTTGGAGGCGGGGCATCATTCAAGTCGGCAGGGAGTGGATTGGCTGGTGTGGAAAGAACTGAAACAGAGTTGGCAGTTTGACTCACTGGTTTTGAGGGAGGGTTTGTTTGGTTCCAGCTGATGACAGAATTGTGGACCAATCGTGTCTTTCATGTTTATTTGCTGTCCAGTGCTTTGAATTGAGCCTTAATTACGGTGTCCTGTCACAGACATGATTTCCCTCGTCTCTAGACCAGCGTCAGAAAGTATGTTTAAGTAGCTTTTTATGTTATCAGATTAGTTGTAGATTAGAATGTTAAGGCTAAAAGCCGGTATTTATGCGCAGATTGATTTAAAATTTAATTCACAGTTAAGCACTTCAACATTCCAGCGGGCACCTATGCAAAATAGAAGCCTGCTAGATTTGGAAGCTGATTGGCTGGTCGCACTCAATTGTTTTCTAATTAAGCATAGTAAAACTGTCACAAGCAAAGAAAAGTATGACATTTTTGAATAACGATATAGCACATTTATTATATAACAAGTCTGGCTTTATTATAATCGTGTACATTTGCAGAGAAAACATTGTATCAAGATAAAGCGGTACAGTCTGTACAGGCATTAGTCACTTGCATTTGCACTGCTCTACCTGATTTTAGTGAACCACCTCCTGTATCTCCCCACACTGTCAACATACAACATTTGCAACAAGCTGTTATCAATAACAGCTAAATTGCTGTTGGTTGAACGTACAATGTACATTTTCAGAATCATGATTGTCACTGGCATTTCCTCCAGAAGAACGGTGTTTTTCCAACAAATACTTAACGCTCTTTCGGCATGTTATGTTTCTTCGGCAAAGATTTGACATGGTAAGCACCAAATAAAACCAGTAACAGCACAACCACATCAAGTAAATTATTCTCCATGTTGGGCATAATGGCAAGTTTTTCCAGAGAACTTCCGCTCTCTTAAATCAGCAAGAGAGCAGAGTGCGTTTGGAAAAAAAAGTGCAATGTGAAACCAACAGAACTCTAGTCTGGATGAAGCTGCAAGTGAACCAAACAAGTAAATTTGAATGCACTTTAAAAGAAACTCAAGTTCGCTTCATTTTCTGGTGTGAAACAAACTTGAAAAAAAAAATGTGTTAGTTTGCAATTGAACCACGATTCGAATCACTGGCAGTGAACTAGATGTGAAAGTGCCCCAAGAACCGGATCCCTCAGCATTTTAAAGCTCCATAAGATTACAGTAGCTCCACTGATTAGAAGGGGCTATAATAAAGACAAGAAAAAGGGGGAAAAAACAGTCCTATAATCTCCTGCTCTTAAACGAGAACAGGACATTGATACATGTTTGTTAATTTAAACAAATTGTCACAGGACAGTAAAACATCAACAGACATTTATTTTGACTAGGAGAGGGAACTTAATATAATACAGTGAAATTGAGGAAAACACCAGTATGCGTCAGTATTTGCCACTGCACAAAAACTGTCAACAGCATATTGATTCAATTAGCTTGTAATGAAGTACTGTAGTCCTAAAAGAAGCTGCCTTATATAGTATTCTGTAGACACTGTATACGGAAAAGAGTAACAATCGTATTAGATTAGATTAACCTTCACACAACTAACCAGTAGCCTAAACAGCAAAATGGTATGATTGTATATTATGGGTGGGCTAGTGTTATATAACCTATGGCTGATCAAGGTACAGGCACAAGCAGTTTCTCCAGGCTTAGTTTAGGCCTCAGACGGAGACACTCATGACCTTCAGATACAAAGCGTTGCCACACCAAGCATGTTTACTGTTGATGTTCTGTAGATAAACTGTTGCAGACATTCTAACAATTCTTAAAGTATTGGACAACATCACAAAAATGAAAAAGATAACCTATACATAGTTTTATTTATTTTAAATGTGCCAATGTTCATTATGGCAAAACTTAGCAATTAATGTACCCTATGTACACCTGTGTGTTCATAAAGGTAGCAAGCCCTTAATATCCAATAAACTGCAATTACTGTTTTTTTTTTTTTTATAAATTTAGTCATTGTCAATTATTTTTATTATTTTCTCCCAATTTGGAATCGCCAATTATTTTATTATGCTCAGCTCACCGCTACCACCCCTGCGCTGATTCGGGAGGGCGAAGACGAACACACACTGTCCTCCAAAGCGCGTTGCCATCAGCCGACCGCTTTTTTTCAGCCACCCAACCATGCAGCCACCCAAGAGCTACAGCGTCGGAGGACAACGCAGCTCTCGGGCAGCTTACAGGCAAGCCCGCAGCCGCCCGGCCAGTCTACAGGGGTCGCTGGTGTGCGATGAGCCAAGAACACCCTGGCCGACCTACCCCTCCCTCCCCCCGGGCGGCGCTCGGCCAATTGAGCGCCGCCCCCTTGAAGCTCCCGTCCTCGGTCGGCAAAGGAATAGCCTGGACTCGAACTCACGACATCCAGACTATAGAGCGCATCCTGCACTCCACGTGGAGTGCCTTTACTGGATGCGCCACTCGGGAGCCCCCGCAATTACTGTATTCTGATCATGAAAGGTCACGCAATACCAGAATTACTTGAATTCCAATGCTACGTAGAGATGCTTCCAAAACAGCATCCTTGTCTGGTGAATAAAAGCATAATTTGTATTATAAACACTTTCTAGGAAATATCTTTAGGGTACACAACCCTTGAAAAACGGACAGAAGTGTATAGAGACTCAAGACTGTATGGTTACAATTATCCTACAGTACAGAGTCCAGCAGTGTAACAAATGTGTACAGCAGTAGTACATACAGGTACATGTATGTTTTCATACATGTATTTTTATCCTCGTCATGTGTAAGTTTCAGAGATGAATTTACTAAAACTTGTTCTAAAGAATAATGAGTTATTCTGCATTGCATTATTTTTTTTTATTTTTTTTTATTGCAAAGACAAAACCACAAAATATTACCCAAATTAAGAATCACTAACCTAAAACAGAATCTTACTAGAATATACACAACAATGTAGTGCCTGTACTGAAATACTACCCGAGAGGCTCAACACTTACTACTGCAACTAGCATTGGGTCAGACCCAGGTACTGGGTATAGACAATTTCTTCACCATGTTCAAGCTACAATAAATCTTTAAAATATAACTGATAAATAAATAAAAACAGTTTCATGGCCTACTCCATTTAAAAGTTACACTGATGTAGTTACCAGACTTGATGCACAAGCTTAACTGACTGGGAAAACAGTAACCCATTGCCTGCCCTACATTTGGAGTTTCCTGTTTCTAATTTTTTTTTACTAGTTGGAGACTGCTGGTGCAGTGACATAAGTGCAATTTATGAAAATATGGTGATTTTAAAAAAAATATTCTAGTTACAGGGGGAAAACATTTTTTCGGCAAGGTGCCCAATATGCTTTTTATGAAATGCAAGTTACAGAAATTATTACAGAAATCAATGCTATTTTTTGCATAAATTGACTAATTCCAGAAATAACTGGCTTCTAAGAAGAAACTGAAAACACTGGCAACCTGTAGTGCTACACAAAACTGTGCACCATGGTGGCATAACATGTCAAGGCCCATCAACCAAAGTTGCAGTAACTTTAAAAGCAACTAAAAACTCAAGTAAACAATTGAGTAAATTCTTTCTGATATGTGTTTCTCTATTTTTTTTTTTTTTTTGCAAATAAGCTAGTCAAAGAAGCCCTCACTAACTGGAAGAAAAGTACAAACACATGCCATTCAAAAATTGGTTATAAAGTATTTGTTAATAATGCGTTTTTACTAGCGCTCCTACTGTATCCACGTCTTTAAAAAAATGAGTAAATCTGCAGAGGTAGCTTTTGAGCTTAACTGCGTATACATTGTTATAATGTGAATCTGGTAACTTTGCTGTAAAGTTAAAGGATAGCACAGTATATAACTTAAGTGTGTGGGGGGACATTACATGAAAATGAATGGTTCAGATAGAAACCAAATACAGTATGTGCAAAGCGTCTCAGATCCATCTAATTGAGCCCCTTTATTAAATCTTTGCTGAGAGTGGCCCGAGTCAAATTAAAGCTGCCATCTTAGGTTAAGACTTGAAAGCCTTTCCTTTGTGTATCACTCAGGGGAAGAAAACACTGACCAAGTACTCGTGGAGATGCTCCAATGCTAGCGGGCATTCTGAGCTATGGCGTGTAAAACTGCTTCACCTTATTTTAAACATCATCTTCTAACACAATAACGGTTTGGATTCGTAGTTTAACTAAGTCTTAAAAAAATATTTAAATGCGAACACGGTAGCAGTGCATAACACTTGTAATTAGAAACAACAACGTAACGTGGCTGGGTGCATAACCACCGTTCGTCTTTGAAACGGTTTTAAAGTTTCAATAAAAAGAAAAAAATACATGAGCCAACATGTTATATATCAATTCTGTTAACGTGTGGTGAATAATTTAATTAATTACAAGTACAAATTCAAAAAGCCTGCAACACAGATCTAAACTTTACCCAAAATAACAATACGGATTTAAAAAGACCGTCTCACTTTCAGGAAACATGATATACATATATATTAAACACACCAAAAATAAAAGGCACCGGGCAAAATAAACGTTATCTTGGATATCAATTGTATATTTTGCTATTGTTTGTACGAACTAGTTATCATCAGACCATCACAACAGGACCTGTGAAAATCCTAAAACGTGACCCCCTTAAACTTATCACAATTTTCCTTAAGTTAAACTTCACTTTTTAATATGCCCACGTACTTTTGTTTTAAACAATCAGCAGTGTGTTTTTAGGTCCTCTCAAATCCCATCAGGATAAATGACCGCATTTTAATGATGGCTGCTCTCATTGCCTGCAGCAAATCCTTTCCGTTTGAATCCCACAATCACCTCTGTCTCACTGACCGCCTCGCTGCTCCTCCAGGATAACTAATAACCACCTGGCACGTTTTACTCACAAACGGATTACTCGTTTTCACTGGAGAATCTCAGAGATAAGTTTTTATCACTTATTGCAAATAGATTTGTATTTGTATATTTTTTTTTAATACAAATGGACCGTCCAGTGATTGTACTTAATTTAAAACGTATAGCTTATTAAAATAAAACTAACAGATCCCTACTGACCGCCTGGCCTCAAACAACCTTTCCCGTAGTATATTCTCTTTTGCCTTTCCCACAACGAGTTTATTTGGCCCTTGAAGACTTCCTACCCAGCCCCAACCTGCAGTGGCTGTGTATGTGTGGATAGACTATAACGTGTGTTTAATTTTCTATACGGTTTTACTATTTAAATATTACATAGTGGAAGGCGAATCTCCCATCCACTGACTCACCTCTGCTTACTCTCTCCAGCCCACCTCGTGTTTCGCTTCACATTGAACTAGCTACCCCCCGTTTCTTTATCTTTCATATCCCCCTCCCTCCTAAATCGTTATACTTCGGTTTAAATGGATAACTTTGTTAAAGTTCGCACACAGCCTTTTGCTTTTCTCTTTACAAAAATAACCCCTTTGCTATAGCGACTTGATTACGAAGGCATACCGTTCAAAACAAACAGCTACAAGTCGAAATATCACTGCACTTGTTAAATGTAAATACATAATGACTTCTACTCTAAATAAAGTCTTCGTTCACTACACTCATTTTTTTTTGTAACAGTAGAGTTGCCCTGTTTGTTCTCTATTCTCGATTGTTCAGCTTTACTTCACAGTTCTCAGGAGCACTTATCGTTTTCTCAGTTAAAAACTAAATTAAACAATTTCCTTGGTTATCTCTTCAACCATTCTTATCAGAAAACACAAGATCCCATGCACACTCAAATTGCCATTCAACCTTAAACACAGGGCGAACCCGCATCGAAAAAAAAAAGAAACTCACTTACCCTGTTAGTTTAGGTCAGTTTAGGGTTGTCTCAAATTAAGTCTCGTTAGTGTGTGTTTCCAGCAGCAGTATACCTTTTTTTCAATTTATTTTATTTATAAATGTACAAATTCAGTGGTTGTTATTAGTTTCAGTGTCTCCGTGTCCCGTCCTCGCTGACTCTCTCTCCTTTGTGTTAATTTCACTCTATTCAAATTTAATCCGATCGATCCCGGCGGCCGCGTTCTCGACTCCTCTCCTCGAGACACTCGCTCACCTTCCACAAACAGTGGGGCGCGTTCACGTCTTACTCGTCGCTCACGTGCGTGCGCGCGCGTGAATGACCTCAGGCTCTGACGCAATTGCGTTATTATTGTCATAATAAGATGCACGGACACGAGAACCGCAAAGAGGCTCCTATCCGGTCATTTGCTCGCTGCTACTGGTGGTGAGAGATCACAGTAACCTCACAAAGCTTTGTGTATGCGTGTTGTTGTTTTTAAAGGTCTTTATCTCATTGTGAGTGGCTGGATCAGTTTATAGAGAAGATTCAACAATGTCATTTTGTCCAAATGAATGGGCAATTTTATATTAATACCAAACTTTTTCCCACAATGACGTAGGGGACCGCTGAAATACAAAAACTACCTGAACATTGAACATGTGGTAGTATTATACATAAATAATTTATTATTCAAATAAAATAAATAAATAAAACATATTTGCACCAACACACTTAGTTTAAAGATTTAAAAAGGTACATAAGTAGCTTTTCTGTAGGTTTAAATTATTTCTTCTACATCCAGTCAATTAGAAACTTTTGCTGAAAAGAAAAAAAGAAATACCCAGGCATATTTAAACTATAAAATACCATTCCTTGGGCCCTATTTACTGTACCAATGTTACAAAACTGAGTAACAACTGCTTAAGAGAATTAAGAAACCTTGGATGATATTACTGCATTTAGGTGTTTGGATCTAGTTCTGTAAAATTAAAATATATTTTTTCTTTTTTTCTTGTGGTTACATCGTAGCATTTGATTTGTAACAGTCTCTCGACAATGTAGCATAGATAGACATATGTATTACTGTATATTAATTAACAAGTGGTTTTCCATCTGTTCAGAAATATCCATGTCCCTGTGAATGACTTAATGCAGAACATTTACAAATTTAAATGTTTTATAATGTGTTTGGATATTGCCAGAATATTTTTATTATTATCTTAAAACAGAATTCACTACTTGTTGTGTAAACGGCCATGTTTACATTACAAGAATATATCCAACCTGTTTAGGTTATTATCATAACCCCCCGATTCCCTGGAATAGAAATGTAACCATTACCATATGGGTAGTTACCACCTAAAGACCCGAAACCTGAATAAGATATATCAAAGTTGTTCAATGAGCCTGTAACTGAGTCATGGCCCGCCCCAGAGGACATAAAAACACTGACCTCAACGTCATTTTTTCTTCAAGTCTGCTGCAATCATGGATGCAGCGACCTTGAAGGTTAATGGTTACATTTCTATTTCAGAGAACCAGGATTATGATAATAACCTAACGTTCCCTTTCAAGAACGAATTGTAACCATTATGTTATGGGTAAGTGTACCAAAGCTGTCGCAAGGGCAATATTACAGAACGACTGGAATGCTACAAGGCTAAGCCGAGAGGCTGTCTTGTGCGTTAGCATATGGAACCCCAGTAACAAGTAGCTAGGGTGAAAAATTTGAAAGATAAACTCACCTCTATGCTGTACTTTAAGGCTGACTGAGAAGCCACCCTTAACACTCTAGTTCCAAAACCAGGGTTTTGAGGATCCACATTAAGTCTGTAGAATCTGGACTCCTCGGGAAAAGGCTGTCCCAATTAAACGAGAGGCAGCTGAGATTACCTTAGTGACACTTTTGTTTCTTAATGAAAAGAAAAACAATGAAATCACATCACATTACGATTAAATGTTATATATATATATAATAAAAATACGAGTCAATGTTTTTTTTTAATATTTTTTATTCCTAAACAGAATGAATCGAAAAATAATGAAATCACATCTCATCACAAGGCGAGGCACCTGCGATGCTGACGCGGCAACTTTCATTGCAACAGCAGCCAAGAGTAATCATGTACTCACTGCACTGTGCTACCGACCTGTCTTGCTCTGAAAAGCGATCTCTGTTCATCATTTGGAAATACTGTGTCCTAATTAAACGAAGTGACGCCCCAATTAAACAACATAAATAGCATTGGGAAGAATCGTCTCACAGAGTTGCATCCCATTTAAGCAGAAATCCCAATTATCAGTATCCCGATTAGGCGGTGCCGACTGTAAATATATGGGGAGTAGCCCACACAGCTGAATTGCAAATGTCCTTGACAGATGCACCCTGGAATAAAGCCCATGAAGTTGCCATGCCCCTGGTGGAATGGACAGTGAGCTTTTCTGGAGGGGGCAAGTTGGCCAGCTCATAGGCAGTCCTGACTGTGTCCACAATCCACTTGAACAGCCTCTGCTTAGACAGGGCTTGACAATGGGACAGCCCCTAGCAGACAAAAAATTGTTCGGACTGCTTCCAACTTTTCATCCTGTCAATGTAGTATGCCAACTGGGCAGAGCGTATGGAGCTGTTGCTGTCAGACTGGAAACGAGGCAGATGGAAAGCTTCCAATTCCACAGACTGGTTGACATGGAATGCCCAGATCATCCTCTGCATATAAGGCAGGATTGGTAAGAAGCATAACCTTTGTCCTGGCCTCTGTAAAAATTAAGCAGGCTTTTGCAATGGAGAATGTCTGCATCTCACTCACGCACTTTGCGGAGGTGATAGCAAGCAAGAAAGCAGGTTTGAGCGATAACTATTGAAAAATGGACAGTATGTCCTCCTGTGGCCAGTCTGCACTTGTAGCCCCCTGGGGCCCCAAGGGGACAGGCGGGGCATGCAGAACTAAACATAATTCTGTGAGAACAGTTCTTTGGTGAGAAACAGCTGCCCAGAGCTTTTCCATCTGCTGAGTCCACCGATCGTTTAGAACGGCTACTCTTCTTCTTCCTCTTTGGGGGAGGAGAGGTAGAGGAAGACCGTGAAGACGGTTCCCTGCGTGGGCTACTTTCCTGGGGGCATCATCGATTCTCCCTTTGCACAGAGTCATGGGGTGAGGACGCAGCCACCAAACTAACAGAGGCTGATGGGTAAGAGCGCTCTTTAGAGCTGTGGGAGAGACGTTTCCAGCGTGCGCTTACAGAAATGTGCGCAAAACTCGCAGAAATTACGGTTCACCAGTGCCTACTTGGTGTGCTCTGGCCCCAGGCAGAAAGAGCATCTGCCGTGCTTGTCCTCAACAGGCAGACTAGCCTTGCATGTGTCGCAGGGATAAAACCTAGGCATGATGCAAGAAGCAAGCAATGCAGTGTACAGTATACAGATGTACAGGTGCTGCCTCAATCTGCTTATAGGTAGCAACCGGGCGGGTCAAGACCCAAACAAGACCGGTTTGGTACCGGACTGGGGGTCATGTAGGACCAGGTAGAAATCGAGTCAGTATGGTATGGTACTGGGTCGGAACTGGGACAGTGACTTTAGCATCGGGTCGGTACGGTACCAAAATAGTACCTTTGACACTGTTGATCACTCTATTCTACTATCATCTCTTGCTGACCTGGGGATCTCTGTCACTGATCTGGCCTGGTTCTCCTCCTACCTCTCCAACCGCACTTACCAGGTAACCTGGCGTGGAGCAACCTCCGCACCTCACCCTCTCTTAACTGGAGTCCCCCAAGGGTCAGTCTTGGGTCCTCTCCTGTTCTCTCTCTACACCCGCTCCCTGGGCCCCCTCATCGCATCCTATGGTTTCTCGTACCATTTCTATGCTGATGATGCTCAGATTTTCCTCTCCTTCCCCACCTCTCTACCTGTCTGTCTGCTATTTCCTCCTGGATGCACTCGCATCACCTCAAACTCAACCTCTCTAAATCTGACCTCCTTTTCTTTCCCTCCTCCTCCCCCTCCTCTGATCTCTCTATCTCTGTTCCTCTGGAATCTACCACACTCTCTCCCTCTTCCTCCGCTAAGAACCTTGGAGTCACCCTGGACCCCTGCCTCTCTTATTCCCAGCACATCTCCACTCTGGCACGCACTTGCCGATTCTTCCTGAGCAACATCCGAAGAATCCGACCCTTCCTCACCAACTATGCTACCCAGCTCCTGGTCCAGGCCCTGGTACTCTCCCGCCTAGACTACTGCAACTCCCTCCTGGCTGGCCTCCCTGCGTCCGCCACCCATCCGCTCCAGCTCATCCAGAACTCTGCCTCGCTTCGCCCACGCAACTCCACTACTCCGCTCGCTCCACTGGCCCCCGATCACCGCTCGCATCCAGTTCAAGACTTGTACTAGCCTACAGATGCCTCCAGACCCTCATCTCTCCCTACACCCCCACTCGACCTCTCCGCTCCGCCTGCACTAGAAGACTGGCTCTACCTCCGCTACGCTCCCCTGCCTCCAGAGCCCGCGCCTTCTCCACCCTTGCTCCGCAGTGGTGGAATGACCTTTCTACAGATGTCAGGACTGCCCAGTCCCTGACCACATTCCGGCGCCTCCTTAAGACTCACCTCTTCAAACAGCACCTGTAGAACTCCTGTTTGTATCCTGGGACACTATCACCCTTCATTTAAATGTGCTTTATTTTGCTCTTATCTGCCCCCTATTTTACTGCATTTAATCCTGTACATCAGAATAATAATCTGCCAAGTGTTTAACCTGTAGTATTTTGTATTTAATCATATCCTGATGTAACTATCACTATTTAATCATATCCTGATGTAACTATCACTATTATCTGCTGTATTATTGAATTGTGGTTTGTCACACTTGAACAAAAGTTATTGTATTTCTTGCTCTTATTGTATTACTTGTATTGTAACACTTGAAATGTATTTGCTTACGATTGTAAGTCGCCCTGGATAAGGGCGTCTGCTAAGAAATAAATAATAATAATAATAATAATAGCACAGTGCGATCATTATCATGAAAAGTATGATACACACACATATATATATATATATATATATATATATAAAAATAAATTTAATGGACAGTCTACAATAACTGACCATCCCATATTGATGATTACCAACTCCTATTCCTTTTGAGGAAAGGAGACTGTTTTCCAGGAGGACCCATCACGGTTCAGACAATACCATGTGAGTGGTCAGTATTTTGGCAGCACCTTGTCCATCATGAAAATGACTTACAACAGGTATATGCAGCTAAATTACAGAATAACAGACTGGTGTAAGTGGAAATGGCACCGAAAAATATATTTTGAATATTTTGCTCTTTATCATCTAGGATCAAAAAGTCACACGACCATACAATATTACAGGTAATTATACTTGATGAGAGCAAGAACTCTGTGACTTACAATTAGTATAAATATATGATTTTGTAGTTAAACACTCTTTCTCCATCAACAATATGAAAAACGTATTTAACAATAAAAATATGAAGTCTATCTCAAATGGTTTCTGTTATGCAAGTTGTTTTTCTTGAGAAGCCATGTACAAACATGTATGCAATCAACACTGGCAGTGCAGCACATGAAGAGGGTTATGGTACCCATGAAGACATTAGTAGTGTATACCGAAGCGAAAGTGTACATAGCGTGTACTAGGAAATAAGTCTTCCTCATATATAGAACATGGGATGAAGTAAAGTTTTTTTTTTTTATTCTTGCAAAGGATACGATTGTCTTAAGTCAATGTGACCTCTAGTTTTAGCATTTAAATCGCAAGTACCATGGACTTTTGAGGCTATGCTGTGAACTGAAGCCTTTGTGACATTTGTTTATTGAAAACTTTACCGTGTCTAGTTATCACATGATAACAGGATTTGGAATAAAGAAAGTGAAAAGATGAGATTCCACTTGTCATTTAATATCGCTTTGTCCAACTATATTTCCATTATCTTCCCCCATCCAGCACCTATAAGTAGAACACTAACTTTTTAACTGCTTTAAAACTTTCAGAAACACTCCAGCAGCAGACCCTGTGGTTATAAACGTGCGGTTGGTTATACACTTGTGGTTGGTTTCACAGTCACAGATTAGCACTAATCTTGGCCTACTTTACCTAAAATACCATTAGTTAGTTCAAGATTAGTGATAATAGGGGTCTGTAAAGCCAGCCATTAAACAGCAGTGAAATATCCCCAAACCATTTATTTAGCCTAGATAACATCTCATGTGTATTGTTGTCCATGATTACTACTGTATTTCATCATAACAATGTACTTATTTAAGCACTATTACTCAAATTCATTAAATAAATTTAAAAGGATGGGGATACAATTTTATTTCAACAGAAGGTTAACAACATACCTGGACATTTACGCCTATACAAGACCAAAGCTCTGAAGCAGACATATTTATCAGGAAGTACAAAACTCTATATTGGGATTTTAAAATTATGTGAAAAATGTATGTTCACATAACATGAGCATGTATAAGCATTGTACTTATTTTATCATTGTTTTTTACTTTTCCAATACTATATTTGAAACAGATTTTAAGTCAAAGTCATTTTCATATGCCTTGTTTCCAGACACAATAAAACACAAAAGTCCAGCTAAAATTCAACTTAACCTAACCTGAACAGTTTGGTATTTTGAAACCCAGTTATTTTGGTTCCAGATCCATATCTCATACTACTTGGATCTAGTTTTGGTCAGGCGCATGGAAACAAGGCAATAAATACTGTTGCAGGAAGTCTTTCCAGGAGTTAAATGTTTGCAAGACTTCTTTCTAATGCAATTACTTTGAGCAATATAGATTAACAAGAATTGGAATCTTAAATCAACAAGACTCACCCCCAGGAGGATTTCAATTAAATTAGTACTCAATATCAAGAAATAGAATCCAGTACGATGTTACATTGAACAAGGTGTAATTGGTTTAAGGCATCTTGGCTCTTTACCAAGAATAATACCCCCTTGAGCATTCATAGAAAACTGAAATAAATGCATCTCACTACTGAAACTGAAATTGTGACATAACTCCTTTAAATTCTTATTACAGATGTCATCATATCCAAGTGGTCTGGCAACTTGCACACGAGTGACACTGGAGAATTTTTTGCCTTTAGGCAGCCAAAACAGTTTAAGACTTGGATTAAGGTAGAATCACCAGATCATTTTACTTTCGGCAAATGCAATTTTCAGTGAGGCCAAGGTTGTTTTAAACAGCTGAAACTAAATAAATGTTATGCTACATACATAAAAGTACATAATATCTAAATGCGTACATTGCAACAATATAGGATGGACATTTCTGAGTTTAAAAGTATAATCCAGTAATACCAATCATGCTTAAAAATAAACACTTACATTACTTTTACATCTTAATTTATGTGATGACACAATGAAAATGTATTTATACAGATGTCTGGATAACAATCACTACACTGGAGGCAAAAAAGTTTCTCTAGGAAATGTGCTTTTTTTTTTTTTCTTAGTTACAGTATACAAAAAATATATGCCACAATTTTTAATTTTCACAGACATCAAAATGAATATATATCAGTTAGAATCTGTTTAACCACAGGGAATTTATTTTTAATTGTTGTAACATTTCATTTTAAGAAGAACCAACACAGCAAATAAAGTTGAGGGTCACAAAGGTACTCCAGTTTCAGCTTTTATCACACCCCTTTCACAATAAACGAGATGTTTACCACATACCTACAAACACCTTTACACAACTACTCAGACAAGTTAGAGTTGATGTGTACTGAAATGAACTGACAAATAAAACTAGTGCAAACCATGCGCATTTTATCTAATAATAATAATAATAATAATAATAATAATAATAATAATAATAATAATAATAAAGTATCCACATTATTATTAATCCCTCATTCATTTTCTCTTTTGCTGTACCACTTTAGATTTAAGTTTTTTTTTTGTTTTTTTTTTAAGGCAAACAGCTGGTCCATTTCTGGATAGGAGGTGATTCATTTCTGAAGAGGAGGTGGTTAAATAGTTCGGAAAACACAACTTTTGGCATTAAAATAGAATAAACAATAATGAGCCAATATCGCTATACAATGAGGAGTTTAGGGGTTTACTGGGGAATTAAGTAAAAGGTAAATAGGAGGGACAAAAAAAAAACAGGTCAAACAGGATTAAAATGGTGTCAAAGCAGGTTTGGACTATAGCAATACTGTTGCAGTTTCAAGCTCTAATTGTACAGTACAGAATGTAAGCAAATTCAGTAAATAATTCTAGCTTGGTAGGTATACACCAAAGCGTGTAATTATAACTATATATACAGAAAGCGAATGACAAATACAGAATTAAAACAGTCCTCCTTTCTTTTTTGTCTTCATCAAATGGCTGACAACTCTTAACACACTTCTATATTAAGCTTCAGGTAACCATAATAGCTGGGGATTTACCCACACAAACTGATTAAAATACTAAGATGACTTTGTAGTGTTTTTAATACAATTCAGTTTGAAGTCAAAAGGGCACAATAAACAAACATCAAATAAAAAAAAAAAATATACAATTTACCTAGAAATTAAATGTAAATAGATATGAATACAATTCTCAAAATCTTGTTGTTTTTAAGTGAAAGCTAGCCATTTCTGCTGGAGCCCAGATGGACTTCAAAGTTTTACAGGGATTGTGAAAGACTTGGGCTTTTCTCTTGACAAACAGCCATCTAGTAAATGAGTCGATTTTGCAGGTTGGGCTGGAGTGGGGAGGTTAAGAAAAGGTTAGTAGGCCCAACCAATCAGATACAGTTATGGGGCCTCAGCAACAGCCTCCACCTGCCTGTTGTCCTCCCTGGTTGCCTGCAAGTGTTGCATTGGTGGCAGCATGCTGGGGTCCGATCTTAATTCCATTTGCCTGGAAGTAAATGAAAGAAAGTGGAATTTAGTACAAGTGTTTAACATAGGACAAAGTCCGGTATGAAAAAACTAATATTAAAATGAAATCCTGAAACACGCAGATGCCATTTGTACAGGGTGTAATAAAGTCACTTGGCTGGTGATGATGGGCACTGTAAACAGATGGAATCCTTAATCCTTCGTTATAAATCCCACTTTCTTTCTTTCACTAAAATGATAGTTTAGAGATTAATTACAGAAAGTGAAAATAATACTTTTCAATCAATTATATATAGAGGGAAAAAAAGAAAAGAAATTACAGGTGTCCAATCCTAATCTCTATAGGCTCAATTTAATTTAATACTTTGGTATATGCCATACAAGTATTCCATGTCATCAATAATTTCAGCAATCCCTAAAGACATGGCAGCCTGCCATGAACTCACACACAGTGCAGTCTTTTCATTCATCAAACACACATATATCCCAAGTCTTACTCCCTCGAGTGGATTTCAGCTAAAATACAGCAGTTTGAGAAAGTAGCACAGTAGTTTCCGTGACTAAGCTCTTAAGGAAACTCTGCATCTGTCAATCTCAGATTTACAGTGTTTGGCAGGGGTTCCACTAGCCTGGGGGTTTCTGGCTTGAGTGCTATATTGACATCAGCTGATGTGGTTTTGACTTTGAGCCTTGCTTACAGTTAAAGGAGGGTTAGTGACTTTTCATAGCACTCTGCATTCAAACATCTGGGAGGCTGAATATGTTTAGTATTGTTCTATCTTAACATACTGAAAGACAAACTACCTGACAAATTAATTATTTAAAAAAAAAATTATATATATACACACACTATATATATATATATATATATATATATATATATATATATATATATATATATATATATATACACACATATATATATATATATATATACACACACACACACACACACACACACACAGTCACCTCCAATTATTGGCACCCTTGATAAAGATGAGCAAAAAAGACTGTATAAAATAAATATCAGTACTGAGCTATATTGTAATTTTCCAACATGTGGAATACATTCGACTTTATTAATGATTCAATGGAATCAACCAAAATTACACATCTCTCTAATTATAAATTCATTTCCAAAAAAAATGAAGTGTCACAATTATTGGCACCCTTGTTTTCAGTACTTTAGTATGTGTGCTTGGGGTCATCGTCTTGCTGGAAGATCCACTTGCGGCCAAGTTTCAGCCTCCTGGCAGAGGCAACCAGGTTTTTGGCTAAAATGTCCTGGTACTGGGTAGAGTTCATGATGCCGTTGACCTTAACAAGGGCCCAGGACCAGTGGAAGCAAAACAGCCCCATAACATCAAAGATCCACCACCATATTTTACAGTAGGTATGAGGTTCTTTTCTGCACATGCATCCTTCTTTCGACACCAAACCCACCACTGGTGTGCGTGGCCAAAGAGCTCCAACTGTGGCCCTTGGATTTCCCTTTGCCTCCTGAACCCTGCCTCACTGTGTGTGGGGGCAAGATACACCAGGCAAGTTTACCACTGTTCCAGTGGTTTTGAACTTCTTAATTATTGCCCTAATAGTGGTAAGTGGTATATTTAGTTTTTTAGCTATTGTTTTGTACCCATTGCCTGATTTATGAAGGTCAACAACCATTTGTCTCTCTTCATTTGTGAGTTCTTTGCCTTTCCCCATGGTGATGGATGACAAATGGATTTCATATGCGTGTTACCTCATTTTTATACCCTAGTGAAACAGGAAGCGATGGAAGGCCACAATACAGTTCCTTAAGACTGAGATGAAGTTAAAAAGAAGTAGAATGTTAATGCAGATTTAATTTTGTTTGATTTTATTTATAAGAATCTTTAGGGGTGCCAATAATTCTGACACCTATCTTTTTGAGAACATTTTTTATTACTTGTTAATAAAAAAACTCTGAGAAATTGTATTAGAATAAAAGAATATGGTTTTCCCATATATTGGAGCATAAAATATAGCTCATTACCTGTGTTGTTTATTTTATACAGCCTTTTTTGCTCATCTTTATCAAGGGTGCCAATAATTTTGGAGGTGACTGTGTATGTGTGTGTGTGTGTATATATATATATATATATATATATATATATATATATATATATATATATATATATATAATGAGAGAGAGAGAGAGAGAGAGAGAGAGAGAGAGAGAGAGAGAGAGAGAGAGAGAGAGAGAGGAGAGAATTTTATTCCTGTGGAAAACTAAATCATAGGCTTCCCAAAATGTAGATGTCAACAATAACACATTTAAAACACGTCCAATAGGATATTGACTCTGCTGACCTTGATATTTATTTTTAAATGACATAGCTACTGTATATGTACAGAAAGACAGTGGTTCAATACATTTCCAGTGCTTTTGACAAGGGCATTTTATAGTTTCGCCCAGTGTGCCAATGATGGGAGACCTAGACATCCAGGCTAAATCCAAAATCCATTTTAGTGGTTAGAGGTATCTTCATGAATATTTAGACAATGATTTTAAACACATTTTCACACCAGTAGTATTGTCTTCCCTTAAAAAGCCTAAGAAGACCAATCCAATTTAATGAATTAATTTGGTTTGTGCAATTTAGGAGGCTCTGCAACACATTCAGATACCTAAACAGGCAACTGTAGTAAGTAATCATACCTCGTTATTAATATCAAAGACACCTTCTTGAATCTTCTCATAAATCTCCTTGGCTGTGTTAATAAATGCCTAAAATGCAAAGAGGAAAGATTATTATTAACAAAGACAGATCGGCCAGCAAGAACAGCTGAAAAGTGTGAGCTTCTGAAGTACTTCATATTATGGTCAAGAAAGGCACGGACAGTAAGGCATACCCTTGTCTGACCAGTCATGCCAACTTCCTACTGCAAGTTTATGTGGTGCCACCGCATGAAGAATTCCCATGAAGAAGTCACAGTTTCATCACCTGACAAACGAGCTTGAGAAATAAATCCAGTCCAGCTTAGTATGGCAGGTATGGTAACAGTTGAATATGGTTAAATACAATGCATAATACAGTATTGAAAAAAAAACACTTATTACAAGCACTTTAATTATTAAATTAGGATACCATTTGAAAAAGAAAGTAAGTAGACCAATTACTGTACAACAGACATCCTCTGCTTTGCGCGATGACGCACATGAAGATTTATGATAGCCTCTTTTCCCTGAGCCCTTGTGCTTATTCTTACTTACTCCAATGGAAGAAACAGTGCAGTTCATCAAGAAAAATAAATGGGGCTTCTCAGTCCTACCCTGGAAGCATTTAAGTGCTGAACTTGCCACCAGAGCTTTGTTTCCTAATTAACAGGACTGATATGTTTTCACCTATAAAGGCTTACCGCTCCCTAGAGTAATCAATCTACTGCAGCTCAATTACTGTACCACGCAGTGCGCAGTCAGTGAAGGAGACTTGAACGACTGCGGCAGGTGCAGGAAGATATGAATATGCATAAACTCTAAGTGGGAGATCGAAACATCATACAGGGTCAGGAGGATTCACAGCAAACTAATGAGATGAATTAATCACGGAGGGTGTTCAAGGCACTTCCAGAAACGAACACATTTTCAAACAGTTTCAGGTTTTAAGTATGTGAAACTGGCTTTCAGCCAATGCTCAATTGATTCATTCTTCTTTCAGACTAAAGTGTTAACACACACCAAAGAGGGAATCCCTAACAAATAGTACACCTGTTATCAAAAGAGCTATTTAAACCAAATCAGTTTAACCCTACTGCAGTACATGTCATATTCCTGCAAGGCTGGAATTTTCTCCAGGGAATACTCAGTTCACACATTCACCAGATCATTAAACAGCACAGTGTTTCAATAAACAAGTACTTAACTGGGACAAGCGACATAAACCTGTGCTTTGTATTATGTAAAAGATCTTGATTATGACCCTAATTATGATAGCACGTTACACAACTGAGACTTTTGGCACACTCTGAACCATTAATCACCAAAAGGGAGGATACATTTGTGTAATGTGGAACGACTTTAAAACAAATACAAAACTAACCTTACTAGTACACAGTTCCGTTTGTAAAATGTTACATTGTGAAGTCAAGTAATGCTGCATCTTGTCAGGGCAACTAACATTACATCCTGTCAGTGAACTCTCAGTAAACTCACAAACACCATCACATGGCGGTGGTTTATATTATAAATAGGGTTTGGTGGTGTAAAAATAAAAGGAATGTTTATTTGTTTGTAAAATAGTGTGTGCTAGATATGACAGGGGAGGGGGATTAAACTTCCCTCCCTGCCTAACTGAAAAGAAATGTGCAGCAGGTGGCCAGGTGTCAATTGCATAATTGATGATCAATTAACGCTGGTCATCTGCCTTTAAAAAGGGCCTGGAAAACCAAGCCCTTTGTTGTTCTTTGTTTGGTGTTTATGCTGTCTTCTGCAAGCCTGGAGTCAAAGGAGAACAACCCTCATGACTGCATGTATAACCGATCGGGTTGTAGACCGGGATAACTACCTTTAAAACGTACGGGAATGGCAATCCCACAAAAGTTTATTTAGTGTACGCAGGAAGAAAGTTCCTGAAGCGGGACCTCCCTTTTAGTGGGAGTATCGCTCTGCCTGAGCTTGGCCACATTTTATTTTCTAGTTGTTTTTGTACAGTGTTTGTTTTGTAATTATGTACACAGTGTTTGTGTGTGTTCTCCCGCACTAGTACCCTAGTGGTAACCACCAAACACTGCAATGACTTGCAACCCGTGTTTGTAAATAAAACCTGGACGGCTGAGCGGCGTTTCAACTGCAAACCTTGCGTCTCTAATATCTTGGCGGATACTCGCACTGTGTTATTATTATGAAATAAAAACACAGTGAGGTCTAGTTTAATGATCAACAGTACTACAGAGTATAAAATAGTGAAATGTGGTTAAAGTGATTTTTTTTTTTTTTTTTTAAAACCTTGGGGGGTGGGGGGGAGAATCCCATCTTTATATTGGTATCCTTCTAATTGAGCAGTTACTTCAAACAATCTTCAATACATGTATTAGCAGGGAAATGTATCTTCAGTTAAACACTTGTGTATTTGTCAAGGTAAACTGCTGAGGCAATTCCTTATGTAATTTAATATACTGGACTCCAAAAGTTGGCTTTAATAACATATAGATTTGTATTGTAAACGAAACAAGCCAACCATAGTGCAGCATAGTTTCCTGTTTTGTACCTTATTTATAAATTCCAACCTAGATGCTTTCAAATTCCCAGGGGGGTTGGGGGTCGTCTACCCATAGCTACTGCAATCAAACATAAATACTGCTGCTGCTTTATTATTATTATTATTATTATATTCAACGTGTAACAAGCATAAACAAAAACACACAAGTATAAAAATGCACCTATTGAATGTTGATTTTTTGTTATGTTTTTCTATAAAATAAATAGTGTGATAAAGATTTTTTTCTTATTTAAAACATGTATATCAACACCCCTAATCCTTTCTCTCTGTAGTGCTTGGCACATATGTACTATAAAATACAACATTTGACATGGATGATAATTTGAGAACACATAATTTAAAATGGCTAAGCCACCCCCTACCCAGGCTTGAAAAGTAAGTCAGACTTGAATAGTTTCCCCAAGTCCTACTTTAAATATTGCAACTAGACCCATTTCCAGGTCTGACTTCAAGTCCGACTTGGGAGATCAGTCTAGTTCACATGCTTATTGCAACCGGCCCCTGCTTAAGTTACCACGTGCAAACGTGTTCATTACACAAAACTTCAGTTTTTTTTCTTTTTAATGTATAAAAAGAGGTTTAATTCAAGGTCTGCCAATCTGTGCAACAATATTTACACTTTTCTAGTCTATTATTCTGAGCTGCCTTTTTATTTCCTCGGTAGGACGGGGGGCTCATGCCACCCATGAATTCCATAGCTTCTTTAAATACCGATGTATTGAATAATATATGCTAATTAGCAAATTGGTCTAGCCAATAGTAATTAAAATAAGAAATTATACTAGTAAGCCACGGTTCACCAGGCAACGTATAAATATAAAAAAGTAGAAAGCAAGGTCTGTTACAAATTACAGTTTTAAGAACCATTCTGACTTGTTACATCTCAGACTACAGCGCCATGAGCAACTTCATTTATTTAACGTTATCCTGCCATCTAGTGGGTCCAGAAGCCATTACAAGGTAACAATAAGATCAAATGTCAAGTCTGCATTATGTATTTGATGTTTAACCCTTTGTAGTCCATTTATTCAGGGCCTGTCAGGTGTGTCGGGTCCAATTTATTTTCACATGCGCAGTTTAAAATTAATTTTATTCACAGTAAAACAGGTTTAAAAGGCACTGCATATCAATGTGACACTCAGTACTGCATCTCAACTCAACTGGTGGGGCAGCAGTGTGGAGTAGTGGTTAGGGCTCTGGACCCAGTAGGTCGTGGGTTCAATCCCAGATGGGGGACACTGCTGCTGTGCCCTTGAGTAAGGTACTTTACCTAGATTGCTCCAGTAAAAACCCAACTGTATAAATGGGTAATTGTATGTAAAAATAATGTGATATCTTGTAACAATTGTAAGTCGCCCTGGATAAGGGGGTCTACTAAGAAATAAATAATAATCTCCAGCCCTGCCCCACTCCTTGTTCGCTTTATTTATCACATATCTCTTCATAGTCGTGCATACTTATAAATCATCTGCTGATCACTCGTTTTATCACCAATAATGCGATCCAAGTCATTATTTTATTACTATATCATCTCAAAAAGCTTCGCAAAATTCTGTGATATTCTTTGAGCGCTGGATGCGGAAGCAGCTATCTTGTTTGTTTATGTCCGTGTTAGGGAGTATGTATTGCTCAGATCTGCCGCCTCTTTCTTTTGGCTTCTCTCTGCTTCTATCGGGCTCACTCGGCCATTGAAAGCTTTTCTCTGCTTTTTCTGGAGAAAAAACGACTAGAGACCTGTGCTTGACGTCTTTTTGATGATGTCGAATCGGGACCGACATCGGACCGGAAAGGAAAAATTGTAATGTCGGACCTGGTCCGACATAGGACCGCAAAGGGTTAAATTATGTTAATTGTGTTTAAGTCAATATTTGATTTCATACAATAGAACATTGCTTTTTCATTTCAGCTAGAGCAGAACAGAGGCCTATAGATTCTCAAAATTGTTAATGTAAGCCAGGTTCCTTGAAAACAAAAAAGCACTTTAGCAAACAATGCACCTTCTGTGAGGTAAATAGAAATACTTTTAAGTTCTCACATTCAACAATAAAAATGTATTAATAATATGGACGCAGGACAATACAGTACACCATGTTTATTTCACACATGCATCATCATAAGATTAGGGGTTTTTAGATGTGGAGGCAGGATTTCCACAAAGCTTTTTAAGCATTAAAATGAGTTGCCCAAACTAAATAATTGATTGAGATCTTATTTTACAAATGGTTCTGATACTGCCCTCTCAGCAGTTCAGGTGTGTAACTCCTCTCTGGACTGAGTGCGGTTCTGAGCATGTAAAATACATGTCCCAAAACAAGGATGTGTTAGTACAATGGAAAGACAGTCCTCACAAATTACATCCACAAACTTAAATAGCCCACCCACCACGCAAAAAAAAAAAAAAAAAAAAAAAAGCTAAACATTCAGATGTAGAACAGCAGTTTTTAAGCTCTTTCTCAGCATATCTAAATCTATCTATCTCTCTCAGACTTGTTGTCGAGTCCTCAAACCTAGAGTCCGAGTGAGTCATCAGGGTCTGAGTCACTATCAAGAGTCCGAGCCACGAGTCCTTGACTTCGAGTCGGAGTCCTTGTATGTGAAATAAACTCAAATCAATTTTCATTAAAACTAGTGGTAGTAGTGGGGGAACAGTTTATCTAACGGACGTTGTCCGATATCCCTCAGGAAAAATGCACAAATAATAAAAAATAAAATACAAAAAAAATGATTTATCTATTTTTTCTAGCTAGATTCTATTTGCATGCCTTTTTCAACTTGTCTGTCCCTATCTTCTTTTATTTTGGAATTGGAATACTGTTTGAATGTACCTGAAGTTTATAGATAAGCTTCAAGTTCAAGTTTGTGGATTTGTTTTTCACTTTGATGGAAGCCGTGATCTGGACTATAGAGCCGGTGTTGTGTTAGAAAGTGGTACGTCGTCAGAATGTGGTATGCGTACAACAACTTGACTCATGTAATGGCAGAATGTGGTACGATGTCATATTTTGGTACATGTCCAATCAATTGCGATCTGATGGATGTTTTCCTATTGTCAAAAAGAGGTACATTTACCATTAATTAAATTAAATTATACATCGTTTTTTTACAAACTTAAAGTAAAAAAAAAAAAAAAAAAAATGTACAAGACCCAATGTTTTGCACATGATAAATATTTGCATACTAGTTTCTTAATAGTGGTAAAAATGATACATTACATTAACAACAATGTAAAAGACTGGAAAATATGATAAATTCAATGTAAAAAAAAAAAAAGCAAAAGACCAAAAACAGCATGTACCAGATTTGAATGGGCGCTTCTATGCTTTTTTAGCGGAAGTTGTTTAGGCATGCCTGTGCAAGCACTGTGCGCCGAGTACCACTTTTTAACGCGTACCTGAAAATAACACTACACCAGTAAGAAATTAAAGTTACTTTCACCTCTGACTGTAGCATCTACTTTGACTTCAATTCGTGTAAGAATCTGCCAATCTGATTTAGACATTGCTGGAACTGTGTATTATGTGTATTATATATATATATATATTATATATATTACACACACACACACACTGTGTTTTTAAATAGTAAATTCAGTACTATTTTTATTATTTTTATATAATGTTAACTTTCCTTGCATTTGCACTTTATTAACTAACACAATGATACATTTACGAGATTGTGCTTCAGTTCACTTGATTTCAGATCATGCATTTTTTCATCTTTTCTTTTATACACAAACATATTATATTTATGTATTTCCCCTTTGTGTAGGTTCATAATGGAATAAAAACATGAAGTTCACACAGCCAGATTTCTAGGTATTGTTAATGTGTATTTCCCGCATCCATAATAAATTCATTTTGGTAAATGAAGTGGTATTAAGTTATTCTATCAATCAATCCTTCTGTCATATCAGTCTGATATTCCCGTTTGACGGTAGGCAATTTTCGATTTGAGACTTTAGTGCCTAGTTTTACATTGAATTTGCCAGGTGAATTCACTGACGTTGCTTGCAAACAGTGATGGCGTGTGCTGGGAACGAGTGGAGATTAGAAGCAAAGCACAGAATATTTAAATCACACAGCGACTTTCTGATATGAATTAAGAAGCTCTAATAGTATGATTATAACTTATATGATTTATTATTTTTTTATTCGTTTGTTTTCAGTAAACTCAAAATTATTAAGGTGACCAATGTTCTATTGTTTTCAGTGTGAACTAAATTATATTCCAGAGATAAACAGAGCTAACCGGTGATTGAATAACGTTTTGTTGGGTAGGTTTTTATTGTACACAAGTTTCCTAGTAACTGTAATATTACTTGTGTAATAGAAAATAAAAAAAGGACTTGTCGTTAATATCTCTGAGTCACGGAGCCCAAATGTTCAAGTCCGAGTCACACAAGGTTGAGTCAGAGTCTTCTGACTCGAGTCCTACAAGATATTATTTTTCTCTCTCTCTCCTTATGCAATACACTATATTTGTATTTGTCAGTAAATGTTATGAAATGATTTACCTCTTCTACATTTGAAGCTGTTTTAGCAGAAGTTTCCATAAAGATAAGTCCATGTTCTCTGGCAAATGCCTCCCCTTCTTCCTTCTTCACCTCTCGCCGAGACTCTAAGTCACTGAAATAGTTAATAGCATGCATGAGCTAATTAAGCAAAACAGGATTTTATGACTTATGAAAAAAAATAGAAACGGTATAACATTAAATTGGTTTCTTTTTTACTCACTACAGTTATAAATACCTTATTAGGTACTGGGGTGTAATATACAAGATTTATACACACTATATGTGTAAAAGTATCCCCCATTGACTGGATTTGACAATAAAATAGAAATATCTGTAGTTCCATTTCTAAGCACCAGGTTAAAATATTGTCAGCTACGCTCAATCATATGTCTACCACAGTTGGATATCAAACTGATTTTAAAATACATAAAAGTTAATTAATGAAATGAATGAGTTCTGTCAAACAAATTACCTCTTATTTCCAATAAGCATGATTACCATGTTGGAATTGGAATGTTGGCGTGCATCTTCTAACCAGGTTGTCAAATGGTTGAAAGTGTCCCTTCTATTAAACGAGAGTTAGAAAAAAAAAAAAGAAATTAAGGATCATAAAGAAATTAACATTGTGAGGTCCAACCTTCACTGATAGAGGGTGAAAAACATTTAGTCAAGCATGCAAGTTATTTATTTATTATTTTAATTTTCACAAGATACCTAAACATGTACAGTAACAAACATAAATCTATCACAATCTTTAAAATAAACCAGATTTTGTTTAACATTTTCCAGATAAATAATATTGTTTAACCAGTACTTTGCTAAATGCGTTTTAGAAGAGTATGTGTTATTTCTATCTAGTAGACTTAAATGTACATATTAAAAACTAACAGATGTTAACATGTACTTAAGCATTTTGTAAAGCATCAATAATTATTTTAGAAACACAAAACACATATCTTACTTGCCAGCCCAGTAAATGGCTTACTGGGTAAGAATTAAGAAATCATTTTAAAAGGCCGCTTTTTAAAAAAATAAGTTGGTATATATTTATAGGTTGAAACTATAATCTTATTTATTATTATTACCTTACCAGCTAATTCTTACCTAGAACCTAGAGCAACATACAAATCACATTTCTTACCTTGTGATATCATAAACTAAGAGAGCTCCAGCTGCACCTCTGTAGTAGGACCTAGTGATGGAACGGAAAGACTCCTGACCAGCCTGGAAGAAAAAAAACACACACACCATCAATGTGCAGAAAGGCACAGAAAAAATAAATAAATAAATAAATTCACCAGCTAAATGTGTATTTTTCCTACAGGTTGCAAAACAAGAACTTGTTCTTTAACCTTTCAACAAATGCAGATGCATGCTCCTCACTAACGCTAAAGAAGGGTAGTAATGCGTGAAGGCTACTGTTGTGAGATGTCATTTACTCTCCACAAAACAACCTCTCAACTCTCCCAGGCAATCCTTGACAACCCAATTTACTGAATGGCCTTATAATACACGCATCATTATCACAGCACAGAATGGACTCCTAGCAACTACACTCTGTAGGAGCCTGTGAAAGGAAACAAATAACCCAGAGCTCCACATTTAAATTCAATAACCCACTCCCCGGGCAGCTGTTGACATTAGAATAAATAAAGCCCATTCTAAATAAATGATGAATGACACTTTTATGCCCACCAGCTGCCAGAGTAAAGGTTGCTGGAAGGCCAAAGAAGCAGATTTGGCATGTTACATTATGTACAGTAGCCATCATTCAGATATATATATATATATATATATATATATATATATATATATATATATATAATTTCCCCCGTCTGATTTTCTGCATTTTTGCATATTATTGACACTGAATGTTATAAGATCGTCAACCAAAACCTAATATTAGATAAAAAGGGACCCTGAGTGAACAAATAACACAAAAATATGATACATATTTCATGTAACTAATTGCCCCCTTAGACTCAATAACTGGTTACACCACCTTTAGCAGCAATAACTGCAACCAAACGCTTCCTGTAGTTATTGATTAGTCTCTCACAGCGCGGTGGAGGAATTTTGGCCCACTCCTCCATGCAGAACTGCTTCAACTCAGTGACATTTGTGGGTTTTCGAGCATGAACTGCTTGTTTCAGGTCCTGCCACAACATCTCAATGGGGTTTGGTCTGGACTTTGACTAGGCTATTCCAAAACTTTAAATTTCTTGTTCTTCAACCATTCTGATGTAGACTTGCTTGTGTGTTTCGGATCATTGTCTTGCTGCATGACCCAGCTGCGCTTCAGCTCACAGACGGATGGCCTGACATTCTCCTGTAGAATTCTCTGATACAGAGCAGAATTCATGGTTCCTTCAATGATGGAACAGCAAAGCAAACCACCATGCTTGACCGTTGGTATGAGGTTCTTACTGTGGAATGCAGTGTTTGGTTTTTGTCAGACATAACAGGGCCCATGTTGGCCAAAAAGCTCCACTTTTGACTCATCTGTTCATAGAACACTGTTAAAGAACTCTTGAGGATCATCCAGGTGCTTTTTGGCAAACTTGAGACGAGCATTCATGTTCTTCTTCGTGAGCAATGGTTTCTGCCTTGCTACTCTGCCATGAATCCCATTTTTGCCCAGTGTCTTTCTGATGGTGGAGTCATGAACACTGATCTTAGCCGAGGCGAGAGAGGCCTACAGATCCCTGGATGTTGTCCTAGGGTTCTTTGTGACTTCCTGGAAGATTTTACGCCTTGCTCTTGGAGAGATTTTGGCAGGACGGCCACTCCTGGGAAGATTCACTACTGTCCAAAACTTTCTCCATTTGGACAATATGGCTCGGACTGTGGTTCGGTGGAGCCCCAGAGCCTTAGAAATGGCTTTGTAACCCTTTCCAGACTGATAGGCATCAACAACTTTTTTCAGGAGGTCTTCAGGAAATTCTTTTGTTCGTGGCATGATGTGCCTCTAGAACCTGTGTGCTGACAACTTCACTCCGATGATAAAAGCCAAAGTTAGTCAGATTTATATTGGGCAGGGCTGGCCCAAATCAGGCCTGGTTGTTAACCAAAGTACTCAAACAGCTGACCCTAATTATCCCTTTAATTGGGTTGAGTTAACTAGGGGAGGGCAATAACTTTTTCACACCTGAAGATTGCATGTTTGATTACCTTGCACACCAAACAAATGAAAGAAGCACCAAACTTTGGTGTCATTTTTTTCTCTCCGACTCCCTCTATATACTACTACAACCCACAAAAAAAAAAATATCATCTGACCAAATACAATGTGAAAAATGTGCAAAAATGCAGAAAATCAGGACAGGGGGCAAATACTTTTTCACTATACACACACACACACACACACACACACATAGTGCCTATAGAAAGTCTACACCCCCTTACAAATTTTTCACCTTTTGTTGCTTTATAGCCTGGGATTAAAATGCATTAAAATAATATATTTTTTTTCCCATTTATCTACACATCCTACCCCACAACTTCCAAGTGAAAAATATTCTAGAAATTTGTAGAAAATTAATTAAAAAGATAAAAACTGAAATAGCTTGGATGGATAAGTGTCCACCCCCCTTGTAATAGCAATCCTAAATTAGCTCAGGTGTAACCAATCGCCTTCAAAATCACACACCAAGTTAAGTGGCCTCCACCTGTGTTAAATTGTAGTGATTCACATGATTTCAGGATAAATTCAACAGTTCCTGTAGGTTCCCTCTGCTGGGTAGTGCAGTTGAAAGCAAAAACTCAACTATGAGCACCAAGGCGTCTTCAAAAGAACTCCGGGACAAAGTTGTTGAAAGGCACAGATCAGGGGATGGGTATAAAAAATATCAAAGGCCTGAATATCCCTTGGAGCACGGTCAAGACGATTAAGAAGTGGAAGGTGTATGGCACCACCAAGACCCTGCCTAGATCAGGCCGTCCCTCCAAATGGGTGACTGAGCAAGAAGGAGACTGAACAGAGAGGCTACCAAGAGGCCAATAGCAACTTTGCAAGAGCTACAGGCTTTTATGGCCAAGACTGGTGAAAGTGTGCATGTGACAACAATATCCCAAGCACTCCACAAATCTGGCCTGTATGGTAGGGTGGCAAGAAGGAAGCCATTACTCAAGAAAGTCCACCTTGAATCCCGTTTGAAGTATGCAAAAAAACACTCAGGAGATTCTGTAGCCATGTGGCAAAAAGTTTTGTGGTCTGACAAAACTAAAATGGAACTTTTTGGCCTAAATGCAAAGCGTTATTTTTGGCGCAAACCCAACACAGCGCATCACCCAAAGAACACCATCCCTACTGTGAAGCATGGTGGTGGCAGCATCATGTTATGGGGATGTTTCTCATCGGCAGGGACTGGGGCACGTGTCAGGATAGAAGTGAAAATGAATGGAGCAAAATAAAGAGAAGTCCTTGAGGAAAACCTGCTGCCCTCTGCAAGAAAGCTGAAACTGGGACGGAAGTTCACCTTTCAGCATGACAACGACCCAAAGCACAAAGCTACACTGGAGTGGCTAAGAAACAAAAACGTAAATGTCCTTGAGTGGCCCAGTCAGAGCCCCGACCTAAATCCAATTGAAAATCTGTGGCATGACATGAAGATTGCTGTCCAGCAACGCTCCCCAAGGAACTTGACAAAGCTTGAACAGTTTTGTAAAGAAGGTCAAATATTGCCAAATCCAGGTGTGCAAAGTTGGTAGAGACCTATCCCAACAGACTCACAGCTGTAATTGCTCCCAAAGGTGCTTCCACCAAGTATTAACTCAGGGGGGTGGAGACTTATCCAATTAACTTTCAGTTTTGCATTTAATATATAATTTCTCAATAAAAAGTTTTTCCCCCTTAACAGTGTGGAGTATGGTGTGTAGACTTTCTATAGGCACTGATTTTATATATATATAAACACAAGAAGATATGATCTGTTTTCAAACCCCCAACGACCACTGCTTCTGTGACATGTCTTTGATGGATATTACTAATGCACTGAAAAACTCACTCAGGAAAGTACAGAAGCAGATGTTGCATAAAATCTGAAATGCAGATGTATTAACATATTACTAATATTTTGTTGCTTATTATTTTGGTAAAGATACCTGTTCTTGTATTCACACATTTAAAACTGCCACTTCATCACTATACAACAGTAATGACCTGGAAGACTTCTTGACATGATTAAACAAACTTTGTTAACTTGTTAATGAAATAGCCTGTCAAACTACCTCATGTGTCTGGCTTAAGTACTAAAACAAAAAAAAAAGCAATCACTTTGCTGACCTTGGATAAACCATTTTTCTTAATGCATAGAAAGTCATCAGCTTTGAAAGCATATTGCTACTAGTAGCTAAAAACATACCCAGATTGGCCAGAGTAAAAGACCATTTGCATGAAGCACTAAGGCTCAAAGCCGAACCACTTTCATAGTTTTAATTTTACAGTTGTAGAGAGTTGATGTTTTCAGGGTTGGTTTTTTTACTTGTTCACTTAAAATCACCTTCTGTTTCATTTCACTGTCTGTCAGTGGAAGAACTTTCTCCTGTGGATGTGTGTGGAGTACAGTCATTTGTTATTTACTGATCTCTGTGTCTGAGGCAGGCAGGAGTTCTGCAACTGTACATGGATTTCCCAGAGGTCATTTTTAAGCTGATTAGGTTTATTTTTAGTCATATGAAAAAATGTCTTGTGTTATTAAAAATTACATTAATTATATTGAAATCCACATTAGTTATGTCAGAATTCGAACTGTAGCCTACTTACAAATAAATAAATAAATAAAATTAAGATTTGGGAGCATCATCATAATACAGGTTCTTCGTGTGACATCTAGCACTGTTGTATCTAGATATGAAAATAAACCAGGGTTTGCCAGGTAAGAAACAAAAGTAGTTTAAAAAGTATAAACTTTAGCTGCATTAATTAGTTCCTGTTGAAAATACTGCCCATTGACTCGAGAGATAATGTTTTAATGCTAGTAAAAAACAGAAATGCATTAAATAAGTGAAAATAATCTTGATACAATTAAGGAATAGGTATAAACTGTAAATATATTTGTATTTGTAGTGTAAAATAGAGTGAAAATAAACAGAGGACTACAAAAGCTTTTGTAAACAATACACTGAAGCTACCAGTACGAGTCTATTAAATTACAATGAAGACTCAGGCACACTGAACTCGTAAATCTGTGTTTGTATTGGGTAAAATAGTTAATTTCCTTACAGTATTTAAACTAGAAACATTTTACAGTATGTTCATATACTATTCCTGCTTTTCAATGCGCTACTTACAGTATATGTGCAAAATACCTGTATCAATAAACATGTTGGTACAGTTAACACAAATACTTAACTAGATACAAATACAACCCAGAGCAAGGGAAGTATTTTGCACCATGCTGATTTGATAAAATTACAGTAAAACAGTGTGCAATCTATTAGAGTGAATGAACTTAAATCAACAGACACACTTGTATTGATTTATATATATTTATATATTATATATATATATATATATATATATATATATATATATATATATATATTATATTATATTATATTACATTATATATATATATATATATATATATATATATAATGTGTTGAAGTTTAAATGCAATGGTTAATGCATACCTAAGCTACCACTGAATGTATTTATACAAGCAGTTACATTTTACTCTCCAAAAATTACATTACAGTCTTCAAATGTGTCTTTAATGGTATACAAACACCTATTATCATTGAAGGATGATATGTATGTTACCAGCACCACCTTTGACACAAGACAAAGATGTACCTTTTGATTTATTATTAATTTACAGCTGCCACAATTGTGCGGTATTCCTTATCCATCAAGCTTTACATGTCACATATTAGTTATGTTCATCTTAGAGTGCAGGAGGCACAACGATATTGTACATGGAATGCTTCCTAGTGGAACTGAAGGGTACCACAAAGCAAAAAACAATGTTTATTTGAACTCAAGTTACGTTGCTTCTATAACAAGCATGTCCATGATCCCACGTCACACTGTAAATGAAATATTACATCCTCATGACCTGTATCCATTTGTGATGGGCTGCCTACCCCTATATATATATATATATATATATATATATATATATATATATATATATATATATATATATATATATATATATATATATATATACACACACACACACATATACACACACACACACACACACATACAGTGCCTTGCAAAAAGTATTCAGACCCCTGACCAATTCTCTTATATTACTGAATTACAAATGGTACATTGAAATTTCGTTCTGTTTGATATTTTATTTTAAAACACTGAAACTCAAAATCAATTATTGTAAGGTGACATTGGTTTAATGTTGGGAAATATTTTTAAGAAAAATAAAAAACTGAAATATCATGCTTGCATAAGTATTCAACCCCCACACATTAATATTTGGTAGAGCCACCTTTTGCTGCAATAACAGCTTTAAGTCTTTTGGGGTAAGTATGTACCAGCTTTGCACACAGTGTCGGAGTAATTTTGGCCCATTCTTCTTGGCAGATTTGCTCCAGGTTGTTCAGGTTGGTTGGACGACGCTTGTGGACCGCAATTTTCAAATAGTGCCACAGATTCGAATGGGATTGAGATCAGGACTTTGACTGGGCCACTGTAGGACATTCACCTTTTTGTTCTTGAGCCACTCCAATGTTGCTTTGGCCTTGTGCTTGGGATCATTGTCCTGCTGAAAGGTGAATTTCCTCCCAAGCTTCAGTTTTTAGCGGACTGAAGCAGGTTCTCTTGCAGTATTTCCCTGTATTTTGCTCCATCCATTCTTCCTTCAATTTTAACAAGATGCCCAGTCCCTGCTGATGAGAAGCATCCCCACAGCATGATGCTGCCACCACCATACTTCACTGTAGGGATGGTGTGTCTTGAGGCATGGGCAGTGTTAGGTTTGCGCCACACATAGCGCTTTGAGTTTTGGCCAAAAAGCTATATCTTGGTCTCATCTGACCACAAAACCTTTTCCCACATCGCAGCTGGGTCACTCTCATGCTTTCTGGCCAAACATGCTTTCAGATGGTACTTTTTGAGTAACGGCTTCTTTCTTGCCACCCTCCCATACAGGCCAGTGTTATGCAGAGCTCTTGATATGGTTGACTGGTGCACCATTACTCCACTCCCAGCCACTGAACTCTGTAGCTCCTTCAAAGTGATTGTTTGCCTCTCTGTGGCTTCTCTCATAAGTCTCCTTGTTTGAGCGCCGAGTTTTGAGGGACAGCCTTTTCTTGGCAGTGCCTGGGTGGTGTGATGCAGCTTCCACTTCCTGATTATTGATCCAACTGTGCTCACTGGGATATCCAAACACTTGGATATTATTTTGTACCCTTTCCCTAATCTATGCATTTGTATTACTTTATCTCTAACTTCTGTAGAATGCTCTTTGGTCTTCATTTTCCTTCAGATTCTCAACCTGACCAATGACCCTTCAACAGTGGGGTTTTTATCCAGAAAATGTGACAGCAACTTTAATGGTTCACAGGTGGAGGCCAATGGTAAGGTAATTGTGTCCTCGTTAGGGCAATTTCTTTCATTGGTGTAAACTGGGAGCTTCCACAGCACAGGGGTTGAATACTTATACAAGCAAGATATTTCAGTTTATTTTTCTTAAAAATATTTCCCAACATAATAAAACCAATGTCACCTTACAATAATTGATTTTGAGTTTCAGTGTTTTAAAATAAAATATCAAACAGAAATTTCAATGTACCATTTGTAATTCAGTAATATGAGAGAATTGGTCAGGGGTCTGAATACTTTTGCAAGGCACTGTATATATATATAAAATTAGGGCTGCTCCAATTAACAGATTAACCACCAGACTGATTAATCAACTAAATAGATGATTGCAGATTAATTTAAAAATCAGGCTTTTTTTTTTTTTGTTTGGGCATTTTGAACTCCATTTCCCAACATCCCCTGCTGAGAAAAAATGTGTGCGAGAAGGCTTCCCACGTCAGTTCGTATCTGGTTTGTTGTACACACTCCTTATATCTTCTGCAACGTCCAGAACGATCCTCAATGTCTGCTGACAGCTTCGAAAAATATGTCTGCATTTACTACAATCAAAGCAGACTTTATTCATTTTAAAACTGTGTTGGTGAAAGGGGAGTTTTTATGTTTAAGTTGGGTGTACAAAGTTCATTTCAACGGAGTTCACTGTGCAGTGCAGCATTTATTTTTCACGATTCGTTCATTTGGCCTGGCCTGGTTTCAGGCGAGTAAATGTCTTTTACTAGTGTCACAAGCTGCGACTATAACGTTTTGTTTTATTGATGTTAGTTCTGTTAACATTACAATACTGTTCAAATTGTTTATGTATACTGATTTTTACTAGTTTATATTGTGGAACATGGGTAGGAAAGTTGTTTTGACCGATCTTTACTTGTTTCATGGTCCTGAATTTTTTTTTCTTCTTTTTTTTTTTTTTTTTTTTAATGCTGAAAATCCGGAAGCCCTAAATATAATGTAAAAAATAAATAAAATAAAGGTTGTTCATATGGAGCCATAAGTGTTATATACGGTATGTTTGCATCAAAGACAAAAATAGAAAAAAAAATACTCAGTTCTTGTAAATTATATTTTGCTATTAAACTCTTTCATGGATTGATGTTTTTCTGTGAAAATGTGTTACATGTACTGAAATAAAAACACTTTTAAAATGACCAAATTCCCATTGGGCTTATGTTATTTTAGATTCTATTGATTTTTTATGTATTAATATGCAGGACAGCCACTATAAGATCATTACCTTTAGTGACAGCACTAACATATATATATATATATATATATTGTGTTTGTGTGCGGACGGACGAAAGCCGTCCGACGGTATTATTTATTATTTGAGACTGGCGAAAACCCGGTCTTATAATATGTAGTCGGTGTGGGTGGGGTTAAAATCCCCATTCCGGTAAACCTCGTGGGAATGTGGCTGGAGCCTTAATAAGGTAATTATTTGAACAAAAAGGAACCACTCCAGGCTCATTAGGAATGAGTCGGAGTAGAGAACGGGAGCAAGGAGGTAAAAGCCAATAGTAGAATGGAAACAAATTTTATACGTTGGCACAAAATCAGCAGAATACTTGTTTTTCTAGTAGGATTATTATTTGTCTGTTTTGTTTGGCCAACTTGTTTTGTTTAAATATTTCATTTATTAAATAGCTGAGCAAGCAACGCTTTTCATATCTCAGTACTGCCTCTCGTGTCTATCTTCTGGGTCTGTGACATCATCCACCAGCCAGCTTGTGACACCATTATATTTACATTTAATGATGTAAGGTTGACAGACAGATGCCTTTATAACACATTAGATTCTAGCTGTGCTAGTATTTCAAGTTTCATAACAACTGAATAAGTTGTTCTCTTGTAAAATAGTCTTACTTACATACACAACATACATTTCCATAAATATTATCTCATGTTATTAAAAGAAGTCCAAAAATGTTTTCCAAATTTATTAAGGTGTATCTCTAATTTTTACTGAGATATTTCAATACAAAAATGTTGTAAATTGCCAACTCTAAACTTCGTTGTTAAGGGTGTAGATTATATACGGTCTAGTATGTTTTTCAATTGCAGCAAGTCAGAAAATGTAGTACAATGGGTAGATATGTCTACAACTGTTTTACAAGTCATAATTACATGTAGGTACAGCACAAATAAATACTACATTTTATGGAAAAAAACAGATGACAGAACGGTCATTGATATACACATAGCTTATCAATAAACCTTGGAATATATCAACTATGTTTCAACAATCCCTGACAACCTAAACCCTACTGTTTTATGTAGTATTGGGGCTAGTATTGTCAGTATATAGCAAGGGTAAAACAAAAACAGCTTCTTTAAATTCAACAAATAGTTAAACTATACTTACAGTATCCCAAATTTGAAGTTTGATCTGTTTTCCATCAATAGTGATCATCCGTGCACCAAATTCAACACCTATTGAATAAAATGTTGGTCAAAATTTGCATAGAATTACATTTTATATCTGAAAAAAAAAAAAAACACACCACAATTGTATCATTTTCTTAAAATTACATATCAAACTACTTACATATAGCAAGTTAAGAGGTCTGTATATGGGCACCCGCAGAAAACATTACAATGGTAAACATAGTTGCACTATGGTGTAGAATTATTCACCCAACATATTCACTGTATGCTCTTTGTACATAATTTTCTGTGTCAGTCTTCACACGCTGGTTAAAGATTACCTGTAGCCTCCAACATGTCATTTCTCTTAGTTCAGCTGGTACAATTCAGTGTAACCCTTAATTAAGGCTGCCACATTTAAATGTTTACTACTAATAAACGTTGATAAACTTTATTAAAGATTTGTTTAATAAAATGTTACACCCGTTTGCTCATTTTCTACATTCTGTATGCAGCAAATCACGTAAATGAAATTATGCTAAGCCCCCCTCCCCATTTATTTATTTATTTATTTTTATAAATGTAGTCGTTGCCAATTTTTTATTTATTTATTTATTTTTTATTATTTTCTCCCCAATTTGGAATGGCCAATTATTTTTAGGTTCAGCTCACCGCTACCACCCCTGCGCTGACTCGGGAGGGTGAAGACGAACACACGGGAGCAAAGCAAAAGACACGAATACAGCACGACTACATAAAAAAAAAAAGAAAAAAAAACAACAACCTGTAGCTAGTCATGAAAATATACTGTCTGCTTTCGCTCCTTTTTTGGAGATGAAATAAAATAAATAAAACAAAATAAATAGTCTGGATACACCACACACAAAAAAAAATGATCATGTATAAAGGGTTTCACAGCCTCGCAAACAATGACAATCTTATGCACAAATGTGAGAATCCATTGCACGTCCGTGAGTCTCTCAAAATTGTGAAAAACCGTGAGTTTCATAGGTAAACCTTGAGACTTGCTGAATGCAAACATACCCCCGTATGCAACAGCACAGTCACATCACACTTTTCATGGAGTAAAGTTATGCAGTAAACCTGTAATATATAGTAACGGCAAACTGTTGTATACTTTTGTGCTTTGTTGCTTTGTCTGAGATGTGTTCTTGAGATCATACTGAGAAAAAATAAATTAAAAATCGGTGCACAGAAATATATACTTTTTGTAACTTTACAACTGTCAGATCATGTGCAAGACATTGTTGAACAATATGCTTTAGTAAATTACATTTGACGTTACTGTAATGCGCCAATACAAGTTAAACCATTTGGGAACTGCTATTTTTTATTAAAATAATTTGTAAACTATTTTGTAGCCTATTTGATAAGTGTTTCACACATGGTGCATTTAAATCAACGTGGGTTCTATTTCGCAGAGAGATTCAGGTCACCCCCATCACGGTAATTTTTTCCTCATCGCTCTCAGATCAGGTGACACAGGTTGAAACGTCATTAAAGAAAATAGTGGGTTATGGCAAAGATGCAGCTCTCCTTTCTTGTAAAGGTAAAGTAAACGGTTCTGTATTTTGACGTTTGTTGTGGGGGGAGGGGGCTAATGGTAAATTGTGCAAGTTTCAAACTGAAATCTTATTCAGGGATATATTTCCATTCGGTAATAAAAATACTATTAACTAAAAGGCTCAAAACTATAGATTGTGCGTGTCCCTTGTTAGTAGCTGCCAGTCTGGTTTTCATTCAACAGTTTCCTTCAGATTTCGTAACAGTTTTTGTAGATTCTGTATTCGGCCGAATCTTTCGAGATAGATTCGGTATTTCGGCCAAATCCCCAAAACTTGGATTCGGTGCATCTCTAATTTTTATACATGTATCTCTAAGCAGAATACATAATAAAAAATACATTAAAAAAAATGAAAAGTTTGTATGGTTTCTGAAGTACTTTATAACGTTCCCTAGAGTGTTCTGAAAAAAGGGCACCTTTTCCAAGATGCTACTGTAAAAAATAGATTTTTTAGTGAATTTTTATAGGAAGAGAGTCAACTACAGCCAAAAAAACGCCTGGTCCTGGGGGAGCATCCCACTGAAAAATACTTGGTCCTGAAAGGGTTAATCTGGCCCTCTGAATCATTGCTCTAGTGGATGTGAGAAATACCACATTCATTTCTTGCTAATGTACTTCTTACATCCACTAGCGCAGCGTTTCTCAACCCTGGTCCCGAGGGCCCACTCCGTCTGCTGGTTTTCATTCCAACCGAGCTCTTAGTTACTTAACTAGACCCTTAATTGAACTGACAATTTGCTTAATTTGACCTTTCTAACTGTTTTCAGTTCCTAAAACAGTTGTAGATTTCAAGTTAGCTATAACATTTTATAAGTAACTCTGCAACTGTTCAACAGCTGAAAGTAATTCAATGTCTAATTAGGCAAATTATCAGTTCAATCAAGGATCTAGTTAAGTAATTGAGAGCTCAGTTAGAATGAAAACCAGCAGACACCGTGGGCCCCCAAGCCCAGGGTTGAGAAACACTACGCTAGAGGCCAGGCTAATGGTTACTAGTGCACCAGCTAAGATTTCCGTTACATGAGAGAAGATGTTAAAACTTCATGCTGATCTGAACTCGGCTCTCGCCAAGATAAGCACTAACTAAGATGTAGCTTTACAGTAAACTAATGTGATCCATCTGCATCTCCGTCCATTTGCGTTCCATCTGATGATGTAGATATCCTTCTGCCTGGTGTTGACGGCTGAAGTGTAATGCTGGCTCCAGGGATCAGCTTATTTTGCCTCCCCAGCACATCAGCACACACAACGACTGCGATGCTGGTTCCAGCACATCAGCATGACAACCATCTGGATTGAGCTAAGTAAGGTACATCTCTGGGGTCTTCAAGTGGGCACCTTCCGTCCGTGGGTGTTCTGTCGACTAGCCCACGACACCTCAAGAGGGCTCGACAGTGATTCTGGCATCCCAGCATCACCCCCCTCCATCCCCCCACTCAACTCAGCACAGCTTACTTACCTCTACATCAGCATTGCTTTCTTTCTATTGTGCTTGAGATCCCCAGCCAGAATCTTTCCGTCTCAACCACAGCCAGTTGCTGCTCCTCTCTGCTGCTTCAGATAAGTTCTTCACTGTGTGACGCAACTCTTGGCCACTGAACCCGACATCTCTGAGAAATCGGGTTGTAGAATGTGCTACAAATCCTCAACAACCCACCTCCACTGGGTAATCCCGGAATCTCCACCTTCACTGTTCCACTTCAGCATCTAGTTGAGCACACCGAAGTTTCTTCCTCTCATACGCCTCATCTACAGCATCCTCCTATGGCACTGTTAAGTCTACCAGATGAACAAGGCGTGCTGATCCAGACCACAAGACAATGTCTGGTCGAAGGTTAGTGGTGGCAATCTCAGGTGTAAAAAATAAGCCGTTGACCAGCATCTGCCAGCATTTTCCAGTCTCTAGCAGCTTCCAGTTGTCCTGGGCGAGGCTTGGTTTTAACACCTTTTCTTGGTGGTTGCTCTCCTGGACGAAGCAATATTGTCTTTTGTGTGTAATGCTTTGATGGAACTGGTGGCAACTTACTGGTTATGTTACGCTTGTCTTCCAATGCCAAGGCCAAACATCGCAGCACCTGGTCATGGCGCCAAGTAAACCGTCCTTGGCTAAGACCCACCTTACATCCTGTCAAAATGTGCCTTAATGTTCCAGGTGATGAACACAAAGGACATGGGTGATCCTCACCCACCCAGAGGTTTAGGTTCTGTGGTCTACTTAAGAAAGAACACAGGTTTGAGCGCCTGACTGACACAGAATTATATAAAAAATGGACTACTGTGATCTGAGTGATCCATCACTGTCAAGTGTTTGGAAAAAGCCCTACAATGAGCCCAGAAGCATATCTGTAACTCAATTCGAACATTAGACAGAAGTTGTTTTTATTTATTTATTGGAAATCATGTGCAAATAAAAGCATGAAAAGAAGAAACTAAAATCTCTTACCGATAGTAAGGTCATGGACTGGTTGAAACCTCTTATCTGTGAACTGTAATAATAAGCATGACTTCCCCACTCCTGAAAAACAAAAATAGAATTAGATTAATATTGGCAAGATATTTCATGTTAAAAATAATAAATAACATTTCCTGCCCCCTCTAGCACAATTTGCAGGCAGTGACAGGTACACCAAGTCGAATGTGTCAACTAAGAGATGAGAAGTACAAATAAATGAACAAGAATGGGAGTCTTTGTGAACAGAAAGTTACTGGATCCCCGATAACATACTCTTATGGGCATGTCATTTCAGATGGTTGATAAGGATGACAAAAAATCAGTATCATTCACATATCCATAAGGTAAAAACATGTGGCAGTGAAAAGGTTAATTTCTTCTGAACACCAACGAAATTATATTGAGAGAATCAGACTATAGCCTGTAAAGATTACACAGGCAGCAGTGTGGAGTAGTGGTAAGGGCTCTGGACTCTTGATCGGAGGGTCGTGGGTTCAATCCCAGGTGAGGGACACTGCTGCTGTACCCTTAAGCAAGGTACTTTACCTAGATTGCTCCAGTAAAAACCCAACTGTATAAATGGGTAATTGTATGTAAAAATAGTGTAAAAAATAATGTAATTGTATGTAAAAATAATGTGATATCTTGTAACAATTGTAAGTTGCCCTGGATAAGGGCGTCTGCTAAGAAATAAATAATAATAATAATAATAATTATTATTATTATTAAAAAGTAGTGCTCTGTGTCATTAGTATAGCCTAAGGTTGAAACACTGTGGCAGTGAACGGGTTCATTTTCATTGGCCAATACCAGCATTGAAACTATTAAAAGCAATGAATGTAGACCAAACATTAAGAGTAATATTCAGAAGCAACTTCAAAAGTCACATGACATCAATATGGCAGCCATATTACTTTCGGTGACAGTTCAAAGTCATAGTCATTAACACAATTAGCATGCATGCTTTATTTAACCCTGCAAATATTAAGTCGATTTACTCAAATGGTTTCCAATACTGTGGCGGCGGCAGCAGCTATGCAAAAAGCTTTTTCTTTTTTTTCTTGGAAGGCACCCATGATCAAACAAGGTAGTACATATACATATACATATATATATATACATATATATATATATATATATATATATACACATATATATATATATATGTCAGAAGCCAATATCTCAAAACATTAGCTCTTGATCATCTGAAAAATAAAAGGTCACATTACCCCAATATAGTGCCCATCTTAGGTCAAAGTGAAGGGTGCTGTTAGATTTTGCTCAAGGAGTTACCATAAATATGAAACTGACAGTTTATATGGTTACACCAGGATTTACACAAACCGATCAATTTGCAATTCAGTCCTTTACCTCAAGATGTCTGTGTAGCAAATTCAATCAACTATCAAGAAATTAACACCTTAACTACTACCAAACCAAAAAAATGTAATCTAATAAATGGACAATATACCATTGATGTGCAGCTCAAGCTACTAAATTCATTATCTCTAATCTAATACCTTGACATTTTTAATGCAAGTACCATTCTCTTTTCTTTAAAATGGAAGGCCATAATCATACTTTAAAAGATAACAATCTAAATTATTTGAAGATTAGCACTTTTCTAACCACACAAACCACGCATTAGGTAAGTGTGGACTACTATAAAGTACAGTAATTAGAACAGATACAATGCCCAGCACTGTAAATCTGCGTCTACATTTGCAATCGTCTCTGTGGATGACGTGAAGCACTCATACTGCGCAGATGTACACAAATCAAACTTTAATGAGTGAAGGAATAGATCCATTAATTTAGTCTATCTGTGTTCAATTACATTACAAACAAACGGTAGTGTAATTGACAAGTTGAAAAAGCATTCAATCAGGGTGGTTCAAATCAGGTCACCAGGTCAGTAAACGCGATCTTCAATTTTAATATGGCCAGTAGATTTTACCATCAAGTAGCCACACCGGTGACTAAGCATTTACAGGCTATACAACAGAACTTCGGTTCTGTAATAAAGGCTTTCTGCTTCACTGTCAGAATCTGCACCGCCCTGTTGATCTTGCAGAGCCAATCCTTTCGTGCAACCAGCCCCCTTTTCTTGTTTCTATAGTAACGTGCACCAGCCAGTCAAGTTAGGGTAGAACAGCGGAAATTATCATTCCAAATTCATTCCGCGTTGTCTGCAGTTCAGAAGAGACGGCTATTGCCAACTTAAGAAACTAACAAAACTTGAAAAGCCAGTAGATTCCCCTCACCCCAACAAGGGACGAAGGAAGTGTTGAGGTGTCTGTGCTGCCTTACGGCACAGACAGGGGGGGTTTAAAATAACTACACAGCTTTTAAAAAAATTCTCTGTGATTCAGGAGTGCTGCAGCGCTACAGGCCATTGAGTTTCCCTGACTTGCTCGGTTGATCAACTTGGACAGCATGGAAAAAAAAAAAAAACACACACCTCAAAATATCTTACCCTAAATAAAATGTCAAAGAAACTGAAGCAACAGTCAAATCTATTTGCATTTGGATTTGGAAAATCTACATATGGCCAACTTCATGAAAAAGAGAATGTAACCGAAAATGAGGATGAGGATTTTCTTATATTGTTGTCTTCCCTGGCATTTGATTACTATAGTTCTATTTCCTGGTATTTTATGTGTATAGTCCCCTGGCATTTTATGTATATACTTCACTCACATTTTATGCACACAGAAAATAGTTCCCTGGCATTTAATGTAAAAAATTACCTGGTATTTAATGTATATAGTTCCCTACCATTTTATGCACAGAATATAGTTATACACAGAATAGAGTTAGTTCTCTGGCACATCGACTGTATAGTTCCCATCCCAAAATTTTAAAGATAATAAAAAAAAACACCCATTACATGAAAACAAAGCATGCAGAAGCAATGTGTGTGCAACATGTACATGTCTCCTCATATTGTCCCTGTTTGAAAATGTTGGCCACCAGCATGCAAAGTGATTTGTCCCACCCTGCCTACAATACAAGTGGATCAGGTTTGACTGTAGAGAGACACCGTTGTTCATGGAGCTGCACAAATTTCCATATTTGGGAAATACAGCCAGTGCATTCTGCCAATTCTACAAATTAAAATATTGCTGCCAATTTTATTTTGAGTAAACAGCCCATTGAATACAGCTGTAAACCATGTTTCCAAATGTGACGATAACTCAAGTGTACTGCATGTTACAGGTGCATATTAACTGTAAAATAGAATAGGTGACGTGCTACTGAAATCCAATTTGTGTATGTCAAAACTTCAATTGGAAAGTTGTGTCTTATCGAGTGATGGTGGCGAAAGATTTGGGTCACTGCAAATGTTGCCATTCCAGAAACACTACATGTATGTAAAGTCAGTACCTCACTGGTACAGATAATCAGAGTTGTGAGATTTGACAGTCCAGCCCTTTTAGAATGTTGCAAACATGTCAGCAAAGCTAGAGTACACTAAAAACCACTTTTCCATAGTACAGTCTTGTGGGAGGAATAAAATTATTTTCAGGCAAGGCTCTCGGGGACACGGGTATCCTTTATGCACGCATGATGTGTCGGGACTCTCAGGTTTGCAGTTGTCTGCATCCCCGGAACGCATCTGTCTGTCTGACATGGGCAGCCACACCGCAGATTATTATTGTTATTACTTTATTTAAATCATGCAGGTAACACAGCTACATTGTGTGAAGGGCAAGCTTCAGAATGTTGGGGAGGTCAAACATTGGGTTGTACAGTAGTTCCCTCTGTGGAGAACTGGAAAACATGGACACATGTACGTCTTGGAACGGAGCAGACTGAAGGACTGAACACTATACTGAGTTGTGACCCTTTTTTTTTTTTTTTTACTAAAATCCATTTTAGGCATTTGTGGATTCTATTGCTATGCCTTTTAGAAAGAAAATATTTTCCTATTGTTAAATTGTCAAAACTTTAATATATGAAATACTACGAATAATTGTGTACCATAACATTAAGACTGTATGGTTTTCAGCCTTAAGCAGTAACATTGTTAAATCATCACGGCTTTGCTATTGTATTCACATTTTTTATAAATACACAACTGTAGCAGTGTGCTCAGCAAGTTTACATCAGAGTAATGTATTATTAAATAAACTTATGGATTACTTGTTTAATAATTCTGATTGTGTTTAATATATATGTGGTCCAGTGGTTAAAGAAGGGGCTTGTAACCAGGAGGTCCCCGGTTCAAATCCCACCTCAGCCACTGACTCATTGTGTGACCCTGAGCAAGTCACTTAACCTCCTTGTGCTCTGTCTTTCAGGTGAGACGTAATTGTAAGTGACTCTGCAGCTGATGCATAGTTCACACACCTTAGTCTCTGTAAGTCGCCTTGGATAAAGGCGTCTGCTAAATAAACAAATAATAATAATAATCTCCCTTTTCTCTCCAAAAATCTCAAATGGGCTGTAGCCAGTCAGCTGATGAAACACAGATAACAATCTGCTTGAATCTCTACAGTCTGGCTTCCGGCTGCATCACAGTAGTGAAACTGCTCTGCTCCGGATTGTGAATGATCTCCTGTCGATGCTGGTGCTCCCTCTGTGCTTGACCTCCTTGACCTAACAGCTGCTTTTGACACCATAGATCATGCCATTCTTTTTGACCGCCTTCAGAAGTATGCTGGAATCTCTGGAATCTGTCTCTCCTGGATGTCCGCTTACCTATCCGGATGCATGCAGTCTGTTTTCTATGCTGGATGCAGTGGTGTTGCAAACCTAGTCATTTGTGGTGTCCCCCAAGGATTTGTTCTTGGGCCCCTTCTCCAATATCTACATGCTTCCCTTGGGTTACCTCATCCGCCAACACAGCCTCATTTTTCATTCCTATGCTGACGACACCCAGCTCTATATAAAACTCGACCCTGGAAGCCCCTCTGCCATGGTCCGGCTCTCGGCTTGCATTCAAGACATCGAGGCCCGGATGTCTGCCAATTTTCTTAAACTGAACACTAGCAAATCTGAACTCCTTCTAGTAGGATCTAAAACTCAACTTATAAATCTCAACATATCTGCCCTTAACCTCGGAAACTGTCTGCTGCTGCCTTCCCCCACAGTACGAAGCCTAGGTGTACTTCTAGACAACCTCAACCTCTCCTTTGATGCCCACATCTCCTCCGTGGTCAAATCTTCCTTCTACTATCTTCGAAACATCTCCAAAGTCCGTCCCTACATTTCTCTCCAGGATTCGGAGATACTTTGTCATGCATTTGTCTCCTCTCGACTCGACTACTGCAACTCTCTATATGGTGGTCTCCCGGCACGCACCATAAACCGACTGCAGCTAGTTCAGAATGCCACTGCCAGGATTCTTACCAGATATAAAAAAGTGATCACATCATCCCCCGTCTTGCCCAGCTGCACTGGCTACCTGTAAAGTTCAGGATTACTTTCAAAACTCTCCTGCTCACCTACAATGCCCTTCATCACACAGGTCCAGAGTACCTCTTCAACCTGCTGACCCACTATGTCCCTACCCGCAAGCTGAGGTCCTCCGACTCTGGCCTGCTTGTTATCCCCAGGCAAAAGTACACCACACTTCATGGCTCCGACTCTTTGGAACTCTCTCCCAGCTTTGGAGCGTGATGCTCCCACTGTCGCTCGCTTTAAATCAACTCTCAAGACACACCTGTTCTCTCTTGCTTTCCATGCTCTTTAAGCCTGATATCTGCTATTTGCTGCTACTAGTTCATGTATTATGCACTTTTCACTGTATTTAATGTATTATGTATTGTTTTTTACTGTATAGCACGTATTATGCATTTCTCTGGATTCTTATGGATTCTATTGTCTTTACTGCATCTTGTAAAGCGCTTTGTGATGGTGGTCCACATGAAAGGCGCTATATAAAATAAAGATTGAGATTGCTTGATGACTCATAACAGAACACTCATGATATTATGTAGCTGTATTAAGAGCATTAGATAAACAAGATTATGAACCTGAAAAATAAACTACACAGTGAGAAAGGGTAACTAACACATAATTAGTTTGATGACATTGATATAAAGCAACTTGAGCTTCTTTCATCAGTGGAGGCACATGTTTCGATTAAGGTTTATACTGAAGTAAACAATTCTTATTAAAAGTACTAGACATGCTTTTTGTAAAGGTCATGGGGGGGGGGGGGAATCAAACAATGTTACAAATAGGGGTGCACTGACAATTGGAGCAGAATCAGCATTATAGATTAATAATAAATACAGTACCATTATCAGTAATACAGTAGATATTTCTTTATGTAATGGTAACTGATTACGCAAGTTTAAATTACTTCTGTAGAATAACTGCAATGATCCGCAAAGCAGACTTTCAGTCCCATTCTGAACAGGCACGACTGTGGCCGGAGAAAAGCTTTTTTTTGTAAGAGAAACTAGCTGTACTAAGAAGGTTCTACATACTGCATTAGGTTCTTTTTTTATCATTTTGTTAAAAGTATACAAGCTGTGTGCTGAACCATATGCTTAGTAGATATTGGTCAGCACTTACTGAATTAATATTTATTTTAATAATACTTTTTTTCAGAGGCAGTTTAAATATAATACTTTATACCCACACATGTATAGAGGTCTATGGTTTTCAGGGAAGCTACTGTAGCTTTCATAGGCCTATATATAGTTCTGAGAATTTAAAATCTGTAGTACAACGATAGTCTCCTTAACAAATGCACTATGGCTAAGTATAAATTGTGCTTTACAGCATACACCTCACAAAAAAATATTGTTCAGCCCAATTAAAATCAGTGGCAGTGGCATACAAGGATGACTAACCATTGATAAATCTATCAGTATCATAAAAAAGGCATCTTGCTCTAGGACAAGTAAGCTGATATTTTGATAAACAAAATTGCTTACTGCTTTGACTTTAAAACAAAATTGTAGAATAAACATTTAAGATATCACCATACCTCTGGGTCTTCCTTATGAACGGTTTTCCACAGCAACAGCTGTTGCTAAGGTACAGTGGCACTGATATGTTGATGTGGGAAAGAAAGCCTTTAAATGTACAGACAAAACATGTTGAGAACTAATTAAATAATGGACAGAGGACTGGCTGAAATATACAACTGTTATTTTTATTTCTAAGCTAGGAGGCCATTGATCTCAAACAAATGTATTAATTATACAATTATTTCAACTATCAACAAATATAACCCATGGTCAGCTTCACTGTGTTCAATGTTTTCTTGCTGGAAAATATCTACAAATTGTATTTGAAGATGCAAAACCAAAATTAGACTTAGAAATGATCTGCCTGATAAAGGACCATGGTAATTTCCATAGATTTAGGGCTGCAAGAGTAAGAAAACACTGCAGTACAGTGACTGAGTGAAATAAGGGTGTTGTATGCCAAAAGAAAAATGTATTTAAAAATCCTCCAAAAAATCTAACAAATGGAAGTTTCTGATGGGTGAAAAGATGTTTCAGAAAAAACAGGATCTTGAAGTATTTTTCTGAAAATGTATGTAAAATAACAGGTCTAGTCATAAATGTTTAAACGGTGGAAGTATAAGATTCAAATAAATGCCGAGGCAGTTTTACTTGAAGTTATACACAAATAATCTTTTTACAGCTCTTCCTAAAGAGCTAATTGGCAGGCCTTTCCCCCCCCCCCCCCCCTCTGGCTGATGCCACTTAAACTTAATATAATTACCACCTTGAGAAAAGGGAGAGGCAAACTTTTGGGGGGGAAACTGTAAAAGCGGCAACAATCAGTGGCACTGTGCATCTGACATCACAATACCTGGAAAAATGAAAAATGAATGCGATCGCCCTGCTCTACCGGAGAAAAAAAAAAATGTAACTTCACTGTGGGTCCATGACATCCTCAAGAAAAGAAAAAGGTATGGCGAATATCATCAGCTGATACAGGAGCTCCGGTTTGATGAAGGCATATTTCATACCTACTTAATGTTGTAATATACAACTCTGGAAAATTTGAACTCAGAACCACAAGCTTTGCCTCCATTATTTTGCCTTGTCCTGTGTGAATGCCTCTTTAGAGTATTAAAATACACAGGTTGCCATAAAGCCAATGACCTATGATTACTATTGTGCCAAATTGTTTGCCAATAGGTAAAGAGAGCAGTATACTCAGAGATAGGACCCTGCCTTCTTTATAAGAATTAAAGTCTATAAAAATATATATAAATATATATTTAAAAAAAAAAAACTCAAACTGGGGTTTAAAGTGCAGAATATTAATAGTGAAACTGACATATTTCCAACTTGCATCACTTTTTCATGTACCAAGGTACAATATGTTAGCTTACAAGATGGCAATAAGACAAATCTGGATTTTCTTAATCAGGCTGAATATAACTGAATATCAAGTTTCAGGTAACAAAATGTGTTAATTTTCCACTAATACTGAGTGGCCTGAATGAGTGAAGAACATACTGTCATTACAGCCACTGCCTTGGCCCTATATATACCCGCACAGATTTCTCGAGTAAAAAAGTGCAGTTCTATGGTAAACCCAGCAGATACTTTGAAAATAAAAATTCATGGAATACAGTTGTCTCCGCGTATAGGAACACCTCCTAAGAGAACACTTCGCCTAAGAGAACACCATTCTAGTGAGACTGATTTTTCCCATTGTAAATGATCCACCTAAAAGGAACAGGAACTTCGCTTAAAAGAACACCTTTTGGCAGCGCTAGCGAGTCATTCACAACCGATACAGTTCTGTTTTGTAACCTGATAACTCATCATCATCAAATTTAAATTCAAATGGTTTACTCAATCTTTTCAAACGTAAGTTGTCATCTCGAGAGTGTCTTGAGGCCCACTGATTGGTTTATTAAATCTTTCCAGAACAGCAGTCATATCATTGCCTCGTTTTGTATTCTGATTTCCACGAGTGAACTTCGTTACAAAATGGTATGTAAACAAACGTCAAAAAGAGCCACTGTGTCTCTTGCTACAAAAAGCTGGAAATTGTTTGAGCTCCTGAAAAAAACCTGAATCAGACACAAGTCGCCGAGCAACTTGGTGTTTTCCGTTCTGTTAAATCATTTTGTGCAGGTCTTGAATATTGCTCCTGCACAGGTATTCATAATTAATCTAGAGCTGCTGCTGCATTTAACGTGTATAGGGGTGCTCTGTGTTAGTTTGACAGCTAGTTTATTAACGTTAGTTTGTCTGTTACTTTATTATAGTTTATTAACACACTTGCCTATTGCTTTTCTGTTACTTATTCTATTAATTTGACATACTGATGCACATTCATCATGACAAGTAATAAATACTAATGTATTTATTGATTGTGTCTGGTGGGCATCTCTGTCGTAAAAAACACTTTGCTTGCTTCCCGAGATGGAGACTACTGTATTATATATTTATTTCTGTACAGGAATGGAATTTGTATTTTTGTGGCTAAACTATACTGCTAGTCAAAAGAAAACTGCATTGACTGCGAAAATTTAACACATTCTTTACAACTATGGACATAGTAGGGTATTGGTATATACAACTTCTGCTTCCATAAATATGACGTTAAAAAGGCGCAGTATGGGTTTCGCTACCTTAAATCAGGTTAAGTGGTTCAGTTTCCCCATTTTTATGGGTTTCTTTTCCCCCCCCCATTTCTCATTGCACTACTAATAACATGTTTCCTACTGTACGTTACATTATCTTATATAGGGGTCCAGTTAGTAGACACTGCTGTGCTATTATGCTTTCCATAAAGCAGGACAGAACAGCATGTGCATTTCCATTTGAAAAGGGACTACACCTCTCTCCATATTGTGGACCAGCATGAAATAAATTATGGGTTGTACTACTGCATGGTATTGTACTTTTCAAAGTAAAGAAAATGTATTTGGGAAGCTGAGGTGAAAGGTTAATAAAGGAGAAATTAGATTGGAGTACATCTCAGGGTCTACAGCAATTGAACAAATTTAAAAACCATAAAGGACAAGTTTAACATTGAAAATATCTTACTGTACAGACTGTACTGTTGAGAAAACACAAATTACTTTAATTGAAAAGTTTTAAAAAATATATATAATAATAATAATAATAATAATAAATGAATTCTACAGGGGTGCCCTGACAGTTTTACAGCCCGATCAGTAAACAATTGTATCTTATCCCCTATTAACTCAAGTGTATTGTGTAACAGAGCAGCTGCTGTGTATATGACATTTTGTGCAGTTATACATACATAGTCAACTAAATGGGTGCATTAGGCACGTAATTAGTGAAACATTAAAACCAAAAAATTAATGAGATGTCATCTAATGATACCGTCTATACAGAATAGCTGACAGTCTCACAATGAGAGTTTTGTTAAAGGCCTTGACTAGTGGAATTGGACTAACACAGCTGTTCATGGATAATGCACACAAATTTCAGTATTCTTGTCTGTGAAACTGGCAGCTATGCTGGATATAATCATCACACAGGCCTACACAATATACAGCCCACATTGACAAACCAGGACTGACATGCATACTGAATGCATACTTGCAATTTTACAAAGGACAACCCCCTTTCGGCATTGTAAATATACTAATACGTAGTTGTTTTTCGTCATATAGAAAAAATAAACCCTAATACGTTTTTAAGGAGGCCTAATAACCAGGTTCATCTTCTCAGAAGCCATTTTCAAAAAGGGTATGCTGTACGATAAATAATCAGCACCACGTCGCAGTTATACACCCAAATCTACTATGATGACTTTTGACTAAACAACTCTGTCAAACATCTTTGAAATCCCAACATAGCGTGCATCCTTTGTAACTAATTTCTGAAAAACAAACAAACCCTCCCCTCCCACCACAGCCCAGAGCGAGCGCCTCTGCCTTTACCACGTCATTGACTCCAACACTGCGGAAATACGAGAGATACGTACCATTGAATCTATAACACCGAAATACAGTGACTGCTTACCCGTATCACCAATAATGATGTATTTGAAGAGATACGCATACGCCATGGCTGGAGATATGCTGTAGCTAACTGTGTTAGACTCTGTAGTATCTCTATTTATGTCTTATTAAGCTTTTAAAATGTCTGTATTCTTCGTAGCTCTCCGGTTTGCTGGTCTCTTTCTCCCCACGACGAAGGAACAATAAACACCTCTGCTCTCCGGCTGTACGTCACACGCTCCACCTCCGCCACGCACGCACAACACGCTGCTGTGCCCGGAAGTGCTGAAATCCAATTTCACACACAACCCAAGATCAACGTTCTGCTTGAAGCTGACAAGCTTTTAAAAGATAACAAACTCTCAGTAATATTTGTTATACAGTGGAAACTTATGTTTCTCACACAACGTAAGTCACTGAGGTTTGGCAGTTTTATTTGTAACGGAGTCACTTCTTTGTATACACTTCCCAAAACAAATTAAACCTTGCCTATACAGCCCCCGTCCCACGAAACCCAGGCATTACTCTGGCAAAGGGTACCGGTTACTTACGCAACTACTTTAGGTAAACAGTGGGATCAAGTGGTAAAAGACAAAAATAGGGACACAAAATTGGGACACATCTGAGTGTGTGGTAAGACTTTCGACTGCATGAGTGTCATTTCCAAGATTTTTTCTCGGAGGTTAAAACTTAAGGTATTGCTGTCATCTGCAACGTGAGCAGCTAATACTTATGCATACTATTTTCCAGCCCTAGTAGTCCGCTGTTAGTGGGTCAGAGGAGGCGGCACAGCTCAACTGCTGGTCACGCTGGTTTGCCTTGCTGGTGCTATTTGAGACAGGTTAGATTTGTTCATTAAATGACTTGCCACATTTCTCTCTTTTGGAGACTGTGTCCCTTATTTCAGTTGAAATACGTTGTAAACAGTCTTAAGCCGAATAGATTCAGATTCAAAATTTGAAATAACTGATATTGTAACAAATTACAAAGGTGGAGGAAAGAATGAGGAGTAAGTGTGTAAAAATGTACAGGTGCTTTTATTTGGAATTCACACAGGTCAGGAACCAACTACAACCCCAACCAGGTTGGGAACAACTGAGACATAACATAATAAACAAAGTAATACATGTATGTAAATAAGCACAGAAAACACACCAAACAGATACAGGCATAACACAACCAATGAGAACTAACACACTCAGTCCACAGTCCAAGGGCTAAGCCCCCCTGCTCCTGCTGCAGCAGCTGTCTCTGACTGCGCTGCACTGAACAGTGCTGCCACCACTCCATTGAAATATGTAGTATATACTTTTGTCTAAATGGGCTATCACTTATATCAGTGATTTCAACCCTGGTTCTGGTTTTTGTTTCAACCAGTTACTTTTTTTTTAATTGTATATTTAAGCTGTATCAGCGGTGAACACTGTAGCTAAACACTTTTTCACAAGTGTCAGAGCCTGTCTCTAATTGCTGACTTCTTTATATTTAAAGCAAATATCTAGCTTGTGATTGAAACAAAAATCTGTCCTATTGGAAGTACTTGAAATGTTTGAAAACCCTGCAGTCACCAAAGGATGTGTTCAAAACCAGCACCAGCTATAAGCAAAAAACAATAGTTTGCTTTGGGCCCTGCACTGTCCTGGTCACAGCTTTGACATCACGTGGCACATCGGTTAGGTTCCAAGTGAAGCCACAGGAGAGAGCAGATTTGACACATGTTGTTAGAGGGCTGATTGTAGTATCTAGGTTTGCATGAACTTCTCGACTGGTGAGTGAAAATTCTGAGGTTTAATTTACAGTGAGGAAATTAGAACATTTTTATAAACCACACCACGACAGCTCAAAGAAACCACTATGTGTATTTTAATTCTCAACTATTGCTGCAAAAATTTATATAAAAAAAAACCTTTAAAGTAAAATTATGTTTTTTTAGAATAGTACTTCTCTGCATCCACAGGGCATTCCAATGTAGTTGCCATTCAGTCCTAAATTAATATTCTGGTGATTTCCTGGCAGAAATGGTTGTTCAAACGCAACAAATGCATGACAAAATTGTATTGTGGCTTTATAATGCCGGACCATTCTGTCAGGATATTGCGTAACAGGCTAGGGGTTAGAGCAAACAGAAGTAGAGTAACATGAGTAGCTGATGCATGTATGAAACCACTGCATGCAACACATGTTACATGGTATATGTCTAAATAATAAAGATTATTTCATTAATCATAAGTCTCATCTTTGTATAAGCAACACAACATTACACATTCTAATCAACATTCAACAGTGCATTATTGTGGAGAGTTTAAAATGTCATTAGATATACATCATTTCTTGATGTTTCACTACACCTATCTCCAGAGTTATTGGTCTTTTTGTTATGCAGTTTTGGAAACTTCTTGAATAAGTGTGATTCTAATTGGCTGCCTCAGTGGGGTTAAATGTATCACTGGCCCACTGGACAGTCATAGTTGTCATGATTCAATTTCTATAGGTATTTTTATTGTCAAAGTTCTTCACAGATAAGAGCCCCTAATCTTTGATGTCCTCTACAGTCTCGGTGATGCCAAGCAATACTGTTTTATGTACACATAAACCACATCATGTAGCTATACAGATTATTGTTAATTAAGCAACATCCAAGTCGAGGGAGAGACAGTTCTCTCCAAGTACATTTAATGTGCCCTGCAGTTATGGCTAAAGTGTTTTCATCTTGCTTTTTTAAAGGTCCTGGGTTCAAAATAAGAAGGGGCATTCGGCTTGAAAACAGGTTGTTGTCACTGAGGATCCTTTGTGGTATTTGTTTATCCAAATTACACTGTGTTGTTTATTGAAGGATAACAGGTTTTCGAATCCCAATATAAGTGATTGGAATGGAGACTCCACTTGTCATGTACTGTTTAGTGAACTTCAGGTGTGTTGTGAGGCAGAGATGTGTACTTCCGTAAATGTCAATGTGGGAAAACTTGGGAAACAGGATTTTCTGTTAAAACCAAGGAAAGACTGCCCACTTCTCAGTTCTTTAGTTTGGCAAGCTTGCAAAATCAGTTAGTAACTTACAAATGTAAATTTACTCTGTGCAATTAGGTTGTGAGTTGAGTAAATTAAATAGCATAAATTATGAAATGTACTTAAAACTTTTGGTATTCATTAGTAAACACCATTAAAGCAATTATAGCTAACAAAAAAATTCTATAATTTGTCGTGCACTTCCATTCACCATAAAACAGGGGTGTCCAATCCTGGTCCTGGAGGGTCGGTGTCCCTCCCGGTTTTTTGTTCCAACTGTGTCCTAAATTACTTAATTGGACCAATTATTACCAATTATTGTTCTAATTAAGTAATTTAGGGCACAGTTGGAACAAAAAACAGGAGGGACACTGGCCCTCCAGGACCAGGATTGGACATCCCTGCCATAAAAGGTCTCAAATGTGCAGTTTAAAAAGAAACACAAACATGTAATTTCAATGAATTGCATGTAAAAGACCATTCTCAGATTAAAGTCATTAGGGGAAGCAGCTGGTTGGTTCCTGACAGGAAGGAAGTCCCTGAAGGCGTGGAAACGATGCCACTCTCCGGGTGAAATTATCTAGTAAGTGTAATATAGTCTAAAAGCTATCATATATATATGATCATATATAAATTATTTTTATTTCAACCCGGCCCACTGCTGCTACCCCCACGCTGACTCAGGAGAGACGAAGCCGTCCACATCTTTTCACTCTGCAGGCCTGCCATGCAGACACCTCAGAGCTACAGCATCGAAGGACCACGCAGCTTTGGGCAGCTTACAGGCATGCCTGCAGGCGCCCGGCCAGTCTACAGGGGTCACTGGTGCGCAGTGTGCTAAGGACACCCTGGCCGACCTAAGCCCTCCCCTACCCGGGCGGCGCTCGGCCAATTGTGCACCACCACCTGGGAGCTCCCATCCACGGTCGGCAGTGGAATAGCCTGGACTCGAACCAGGCTATAGAGCGCATTCTGCACTCCACACGGAGTGCCTTTACCGGATGCGCCACTCGGGAGCCCCCTCGGATATAATTTTTGCCTTCCAGATGTCATGTTTAATGCTAAAAACTTACTGCTGTCATGTTTCATGCTAATAACCTAAACACATCATAATTTAATTATATACTGTACAATGCAGGGATATTTCACCTCAGGATGTAAGTTTGAATGGTAGTTCAGGTTACAACAGATCCCAGATCAGTCCCTTTAAGCAATATTGTCCCAAAAATAGTACAACCATAAAGCTTGTTTTTATTAGTAACCTTTGATTAAAAAGGCCCAGTGTAAATTCTACCAGAAATCAGAGAATTACATACAAGTGCCTTATTAAACAATGTCTGGCAGTAATTCCTGTTAATTATTGCCAAGTCATGTCAACAGCAGTTGTAGTTGATTTTTCACTGTGTAGTCACTCTTAAATGCTTTGCAATTGAATTTCTGAAACACATGTTTCCATCACAACATCGGTATTATACACTGTGACGGGGTGACCACCCCTTGTGTATATTTATTTATTTATGTATGTATTTTCATTTGTATTGTCATTATTGTTATACCCTGTTTGTGTGCGGGTGGACGAAAGACGTCCGTTATTATTATTTATTATTTGAGAGCAGCGAAAAGCCAGCTGTATAATGTGTAGCTGGGTAAATTGGGTTATTTCCCATCCCTATATAAACCTTGTGGGAATGTGGCTGGAGCCTTAATAAGGTCATTTTTTGATTACTGGGTAATTAAGACTCTAGCCACAGAATATAAAAGACCCACTCCAGGCTCATTAAGGGAGGCTTAAAGAGAGAGAAAACAACGGTAGATTGAGAGCGAGAGCTATCCGATTAGTGAAGAGCCAAAAAGGTACTTGTTTCTGTGCAACACCATTAATGTTTGTGTTTGTTTTGGCCAAAGTGCCCTTTTCTTTTGTGTGTTTTTGTTTAAAGTATTTAAAAAACCACTGCAGCCATCTCTGCCACATATACATAGGCACAAACTGGATTGGGTGAGCTTGCATAAGGGTCGTGGGTTCAATCCCAGGTGGGGGACACCGCTGCTGTACCCTTGAGTAAGGTACTTTACCTAGATTGTTCCAGTAAAAACCCAACTGTATAAATGGGTAATTGTATGTAAAAATAATGTGTAAAAATAATGTAATTGTATGTAAAAGATTATGTGATATCTTGAACAATTGTAAGTCGCCCTGGATAAGGGTGTCTGCTGAGAAATAAATAATAATAATTAAACTCTAAATAGAGGTGTAGCAGGGCAGGGCCCTGCCTGTAAATAATATTGTTATGTGGTGATTTGGTGGTGGTTGGCAGGGATGGGGTTAATTTCCTGTCCCTGCCAAAATACATGTGAGAATGTGGCTGGAGCTAATTGAATCATTGATAATTAGGCTCCAGCCACATGCTATAAAAAAGGGGAAAATCCTTTGTTTGGGGGAGGTGTTGGGTGAGTGTTTGTTTGTGCTCTCTGTATATTTGTGAAAAAAGAAAAAGGTGTAGTGAAGGCTAATGCCCAGCCTACATTTTTGTATTTTGTTTAAACCTTTTTTGTTTTGGCCCTTGCGCCAGTTATTTTGTAATTGGTTTATTGTGTGCGAGATTTGTTTTTGTTTGACCTTTTATTTTTGCTCGGTGAGCAGTGTTTTGTTCAACTTTTTGATTTACTGTTGTTTATTAAACTGCGCAGAAGCGCATTAACTGCAGTTCCTTGTCTCTGAGTCTCTCTGCCTGCCCAATACCATCAGGGCCCATGACGCTACCCTGTCACATATGCTGTCAGAAGCAGGATAGCGCCCCCTAGAGACTCGGAGCGGGACTGTAGTTTAAAAAAAAAAAAAAAAAAAATGGGAAAGAAGCAGCGGCAGAAGCAGCAGCGAGGGGCTGGTCGCAAGCCGCACCGCGCATCTGGCAAGGTGGACGTCTGCATGACCTGCTTGAGGGGGGAGGAGTGGTGTTTTGAAGTTGGCGAGGTTGGGCACGTGTTGCCCGACTACTACCACTCCCCACCTCAGGAAGAAGAGGTGGAACCAGAGCCACAGCCACAGGAGGAGGATGACTGGGAAGCCTTCCTCCACAGCATGGGCGTACAGTATTGTTGCTGCATCTGTGGGGAGTGGGGCCATTTCCCAGCTAACTGCCCCCTCCCACCAGAAGAATGCCTGCTGCCTCTGCATCCACCACTGCCACCAGCAGAGGGAGAGAGCCTGCTGGTCCCGCCTCCGCCAGCAGAGGGAGGATGCCTGCTGGTCCCACTGCTGCAGCCAGAAGGGGAGGAGCCCCTGCCGCCTTCGCAGCCAGAAGGGGAGGAGCCCCTGCCGCCTTCGCAGCCAGAAGGGGAGGAGCCCCTGCCGCCTTCGCAGCCAGAAGGGGAGGAGCCCCTGCCGCCTTCGCAGCCAGAAGGGGAGGAGCCCCTGCCGCCTTCGCAGCCAGAAGGGGAGGAGCCCCTGCCGCCTTCGCAGCCAGAAGGGGAGGAGCCCCTGCCGCCTTCGCCATCAAGAGGAGAGGAGCAGGAGCTACCTCTACCTCCACCACCACCATTGGGAGAAGTGGAGCTCCTGCTGTCGCCTTCATGGCCAGGGGCTCCCCTTCCACCGTCGCCCTTGCCTGGGGAGGGCTGTTCTGCATCGTCTGGGGCTGCCTTTTGTTTCCCACAGGATACAGGGTACGAGGGAGAAGTGGAGCTCCTGCGGCCGCCTTCATGGCCAGGGGCTCCCCTCCCGCCGTCGCCTCCCGAGGGTCCGCCGCCGTCGCCTCCCGAGGGTCCGCCGCCGCCGCCGTCGCCTCCCGAGGGTCCGCTGCCGCCGTTGCCTGTGGTCACTACAGGCTTAGCTTTGCTTGGGGTCACTGCCAGCCCTTCATGGCAGCAGGGAATCCTGTGGCCGGAGCCGCACAAAGAGGAGCTACCGGCCACGAAGAAGGGGGGGGGGGGAGGTGAGGAGACCACCTCCACCACAGCCCCGACCACCACCCCTGTGCCATAGCCCGGCGCCTGGGGGTTGGTTCCCTCAACCTGGGCTCCCAGACACCCAGGCTGCATGTCTGGACCTCTGGTCGCTGGGCCTGACTCCCAGGTCGCAGCACCACCAGGCACAGGAGGTCGCCTGGTCTCCTGCTCCGCTCCCCCTGGTTGCCCAGACGTCGCTCCACAGTCGCCTGGGCTCACACCTCTGCCTGGGGCTGCAGCCGACTGCTCGCCTGCCTGCGCTCCTGACGCCCCATCCACTACGCCTGGGTCCCCTGTCGCCGGGTCTCGGTCCCGCCAGGAAGGCGCCGGACTATGGACTAACCCTCCCTCAAGGATGGGAGAGGAAAGACAATAGGGGACTTGAGGGAGGGTGGATGGCTTTCAAAGGGGGGGGGGGGAGGTGGCCGTGGGGCCATGTGTGCTGCGCACAAGGGGGGGGGGGAAATGTAGCAGGGCAGGGCCCTGCCTGTAAATAATATTGTTATGTGGTGATTTGGTGGTGGTTGGCAGGGATGGGGTTAATTTCCTGTCCCTGCCAAAATACATGCGAGACTGTGGCTGGAGCTAATTGAATCATTGATAATTAGGCTCCAGCCACATGCTATAAAAAAGGGGAAAATCCTTTGTTTGGGGGAGGTGTTGGGTGAGTGTTTGTTTGTGCTCTCTGTATATTTGTGAAAAAAGAAAAAGGTGTGGTGAAGGCTAATGCCCAGCCTACATTTTTGTATTTTTTAAACCTTTTTGTTTTGGCCCTTGCGCCAGTTATTTTGTAATTGGTTTATTGTGTGCGAGATTTGTTTTTGTTTGACCTTTTATTTTTGCTCGGTGAGCAGTGTTTTGTTCAACTTTTTGATTTACTGTTGTTTATTAAACTGCGCAGAAGCGCGTTAACTGCAGTTCCTTGTCTCTGAGTCTCTCTGCCTGCCCAATACCATCAGGGCCCATGACGCTACCCTGTCACAAGAGGACTTAACTCTATTTATTCCTCTATTTAGTGGTGGATCATTGGAAAAAGTGCTGTTTTGAGGATTTCAGCAGTGGAAAAACATTAATAATCTTATACTTCTGAATATCTGTCTTTATTATGATTTCCATTACACAAGAGTAGATGTTAAAACTTCATGCTGATTTGAACTCGGCTCTCGCCAAGATAAGCACCAACTAAGATGTAGCTTTACAGTAAACTGATGTGATCCATATGTGTCTCCATCCATTTACGTTTCCTTCCATGTGATGATGTAGATATGATGATGTGGCCAACTCTTGGCCACTGAATCCGATGTCTCTGAGAAACCGGGTTGTAGAGTGTGCCACAAATCCACGACAACCCACTTCCACTGGGTAAACCCGGACTATCCATCCTCGCTGTTCCGCTTCAGTGGCTAGTTGAGCATACCGCAGTTTCTTCCTCTCATACGCCTCATATACATCCTCCCATGGCACTGTTAACTCTACCAGGTGAACAAGCCGTGCTGATCCAGACCACAAGACAATATCTGGTCGAAGGTTAGTGGTGGCAATCTCAGGTGGAAAAATACAACCATTTGACTCGGGCACTTTGTTATAGATGGATCCTATAAAAAATAGTGTCACTTTCCCCTCTGTGTTCAATTAATAATTTCAGTTCTGCATTTGAAAGCCAACTACTCCAAGCGTGACGCGTGTTGCCTCTAGTAGAAGACAATGGCAACAAGCATACTGACAACTGTGTCAAACTACTACTTTAACAGAAGAAAAACTTAAATGTTGTTATGGATGTATCCATAGTAGTTTAAATACTGGATCTTTATCCCACTTTTTTTTAAATAAATAGTTTGCTTAGTATTTAACTTGATCTAACATGTCTTCTGCAGGGTCTGGCTTTATTGCTCTGTGGGACAACAAACATGATCAGGTTCAGGAGGTTCCATTCACACCCAACAGAGCTGACCATTGTGATATTCAGGGGTCATTGAAGTGCAGTTATGTTTTTGATGAGATGTGGAGATGAAAGGTGATACAGGTGGCACATTAATTATGGTGCTGCTGCTATAGCTTTACATAGTCTGTAATAAAGTACCACATAATCAATCCTGTCTTTAGGAAGCACTTTTTTAAACATTTAGCTTTATAGTTTAAATGTGTAAAAAAATATATGATATTTTTAAAGCATTTACTCTTATTAATCTTTTAATGATAATTTTACACAACCGAGTAGAGGTACACAGTTTGTCCCCACAATAAATTACATTAAATTCAGATAAAAGAGAAAGCCAATGTTTAAGAAATGTTTTTTAATTAAATGTAGTGTTTGAGAATATACTTTAGATGTCACAGAAACACTCGTGTAACCACAATAAAAATTTAAAATAAATGCAAGACCTTATTTTAATGCAGTAATATTTTGTTCACTATTTTGTTTTAAAAAATGTATTTATAATTATACTTGTAAATGTAAACATCCATAGTTCATTAATATACTGTAAACCATGCAACTAAAGGCTTGCAATCTGCCTTCTATAATTGTATTTCCAAAGACATTAAACCGGTTTCCTTTTGTGTTTTCTGTTTGCAAATTTAGTCAGATATGTTACCTGCTGTGTTCAGTTACGGGAAAAGCACCTGGGGATTGGTCAGCTGTGGATCCCTAACCAGCTGGCGGGGGTGTCCCGGCAGAGGATCTCGCGATAAAAGGAAACCGCTGATACAACTCAATGCTTTGAGTCAAGGACCAGGACCATCACCACTACCCCTGACAACAAACTCAGCTCTCTCCAAGATAAGCACCAACTAAGACATAGCTTATTTTACTGTAAACTAATGTGATCCATCTGCGTTTCCTTCCATCTGATGATGTAGATATCCTTCTGCCTGGTGTTGATGGCTGAAGTGTAATGCTGGCTCCAGGGATCAGCCTATGTTGCCTCCCTGGCGCATCAGCACATACAACGGCTGCAATGCTGGCTCCAGGGATCAACCACAGTGCGGCCTCCTTAGCGCATCAGCATGACAACCGTCTGGACTGAGCTGAATATGGTACTTCTCTTGGGTCTTCAAGTGGGCACTAGGGAGTTACATGAAGACGGGACTCCCGCAGGACCCACAGGATTCCCGCGGTACGGGAAAGAATGGTGTTAAATTTTGCAGGATGGGATGGTACAGGAGTGAAGCTCACGGGAACGGGAAATAAAAAAAAAATAAAGCTCTCAGGACGGGCAAGAATGGGATTTAAGCTTCGGGGAATGGGAAGGAATGGGACTACTCTGTCACCAGCAGACAGGAAGAGTATTTTATTTGCTCTTTAAAGTCATTAAAGAGCCTATAACATGGAACTTGACTGTTACCACAAACATAAAACATAATATTAACAGGTCTCACTTGAACATGTAATCACATTAATTTTGCCAAATTATGTTTAATCATGCTACAGTTAATCAAATAATATCCGTAAATTCACAAAGGGCGATTTCCATTTCCTGGTGTGGGGCCAGGAGACTGTGACCACAGGCTCCTTGCATCTGCCAGTATGGATGACAGCGACAGTGAAAGTTAGAGTAGCCTAATTTTATCAGTTTCAGACACCTCTTATGAATGTGATTCATGTTGTGATGGATCTGATGTAGAGAGAGAAACCAGGGATTGTCTCCTGTATCAATTCGAGCTGTAGGGTCAAACTCGGAGAGAGACCGACAACACGAACGCGGATGGACCGGAGGGACAGCAGATGTCCGCGGAGAATCAGCGTCTTGGCAACACGGAATGGTTAATAAAAACCCTTACATTTAACATAGATTGATACTTAAAATATTTCACATTACCCATAATTGTATAGTTATGTCAGTCCTTTAGTTAACAATATTGATACATGAATTATTGATACTAGCAGAATAACCGAACGCTGTGGATTGCTACTGGGATGTATTTAACATATCTCTCTCTATATACATATGTACAGTACATTAAGGATGTGCACATTTTCGGTTTTTATGAATATTACCCCTAATCATAATGCAGAGATGACAACGGCTACGATTTGGCTGCAGCAGCTACTATTTTGGAGGTTCTGCTACTGCACTACCTTGAAGGGGTATGTATAATACTACGTTTTTAATAAATAAATACATGATGGATACTCCCCTGAACGTTTATGAAATATTATTTCAGTTTTTTTTTTTTAATGAATTAATGGTTCGTAATTCTGTATTTCATTGACATTAAATGATCTGAGTCGGGTTGCTTAGTAACCGGTTTAGAAACTTAAACTGCTGCCCAAAACTCTATTACCGAATTTATATATTGCATCATTATATTGCACATTGTGCTTATAAAGACCCTGTGCTTGCACTCTATTTTTTTCAGAAAAAACAAAAACAAATTACTTCGTATACCGGTAGTGTTTAATGCAAAACCCTATAACCCTAATTTTATACATGAATACGAAAATATCTGTACCTCCAAATAATAATTGATCTCTGTAGATTACGGGATGGGATGGGACAGGATTTTTTTAAGGGACGGGATGGGACGGGAAAAATTTGGACATTACAGGATGGGACAGGATTGGAAATGATGACTGTTTCATGGGATGGAATGAGACAGGAACATTTCTGACATTCCCATTCACTCCCTAGTGGGCACCTTCCATCCTTGGTGTTTCGTCGACTAGACCACAACACCTTGAGAGGGCTCGACAGTGATGAAAAAAACCTCCCACCACCATGTGTGGAACCGGGATCAAGGTTTTTAACTGGAGTAGGGATGAGTTTAGTGATTTGTGTCAAAATAACCCTGTGAACAAAGCTATGGGAACAAAGCTACAGGAACACTCTCTTGCACTTTGTATGACAGACTTGACTCCCATCTCTCGTTGGCCTGACACAGCAAAGTATGCATGAGAAATACACTCAACTTGACTAGAGGTAGCCACCACATATAGGGGTAGATGTAAGTATACTCCTATATGTGCTAAGAAATAAATAAAGTATAGGCTCAGTACAAATAAATAAATTATAGGCTGATGCAAAATTCAAATTGCACTGTGCCCTATGTAAGCTTAAGAGCAATGCAAATTACTCAACACGCACAAATAATGATCCGCAATTATGATAATGAGGGTCTCAGTGAGCGCATCGGTCTATTTAGCGGCCACACTTGCAGTTAGGAGTACAGAGAGCAGTAGTTGCTGTATGACATTTGTGGAGCACGAGAATACAAACCAAAAAAATATATGTCAGAGGAAGGGCAGCAAAGTCCTCTTGGTGCACGGAAAAGAAATGTTGGAGAGACCTTACGGCTGAGGTCACTCAGCATGAAACTGAGTTGTTTGGAAAAGCCTCAGCTAATATCAGTTATGGTATCCTTATGTACTGGCCTGCCCTTTTCAGCATGACATCCAGAAATTTGCCTAGCACTCTGGAAAAGGTGGATAGGGCTCTCCCTCCAGACATTCCAACTGTGGTCTTAAAGGAACCAGAGGCTAAGTAGTGCAGAGAACACAGCACTTTCACATGAGCAGGGATAGCGGTCCCCAGATTGACGCTGGGGTCTAGTTCATCCCTTAATTCAGCTATTAGGTCTAGGATGACCTGCGGATTGAGACGATAACGCTTTAGCACCATTCTTTACATATGCTGCATTATGGGAGTTTTGCACCCACAAATCACTTTGCGCGTATCCTTACATCTACCCCACAGTAACAAAAGCTAAGAAGAGTTAAATAAATACTTGATATATACATTTAAATGTCATACACCGGTATTAAGACCGGTAGGTACACATTTAGGGGCAGCAGTGGGGTGTAGTGGTTAGGACTCTGGACCGGAGGGTTGTCGGTTCAAACCCAGGTGGGGGTCACTGCTGCTGTACCCTTGAGCAAGGTGCTTTATCTAGATTGCTCCAGTAAACACCCAACTGTGTAAATGGGTAATTGTATGTAAAAATAATGTGATATCTTGTAACAATTGTAAGTCATCCTGGATAAGGGCATCTGCTAAGAAATAAATAATAATTTAGGTAGATGTGTAGACAGGTATGACAGATAAATAAATTAGAGAAATTAAAGGAAAAATATAGGCAATAAGGATGTATATCTTTCTGTGCAAAATTATCAATTACCTTACATTGATGTGTTTTAAATAGTAGGAGAATTTTACTGATTCTGTCAGTTTAGATTTTTTCCATTTCCTTTGTTGGGTAAATCATGATATACCACTAACAATAAGCACAGCTTTTTTCTTTTCATCTTGCACATTTTAATGACTGGTTACAAAAAGTAGAAGAATCTCTTTGTTTTTGCTTGTTTTTTTGTTTTTGCATGCCACAGCTGTAGAATCACTGTTCCATGATGCTTGTTAATCTCTAAACGTACTGCTATGGCATCATTTTAGCCATAACTTTCAGTCATACTTTTGAATTTTTTGCAGATCATTTTTCACACCAGTTAAAAAGACAGCTGTGAGAGGACCACGCAGAGGATTATGTGTATGCAGTCTAACTTCATGTAGTTGATTTACTGTCTATAATGTTACACATCGCACCAAGTTTATATATTGTATTTTGAACAGTATTTTGTTTGGTACTCTTAGGTGTATATGTTTAACATTTTTGTAATACTTTTAATTTCTTATCTGTTTAATATTATTTATATTTTGTATAGTTCTCTATTGCTGTTGGTGATATGATTTTTTTTAATGTACTATGCATAATAACTATTCAAGCAAAATTTTTATTTGGAAAGAACCACTAGGGTGTGCATTTCAAATTCCTGCCCATCAACAACAGGGAGTAAGTAAATGAAAAATCTCTAAACAAAATTAGTTTCATCTGCTCACCCCTAGGGATCAAACCAACTCACTTCAGAAATATATATATATATTTTTATATAGACGTGCTCAAATTTGTTGGTACCCCTCCACAAAAAACGAAGAATGCACAATATTCTCTGAAATAACTTGAAACTGACAAAAGTAATTGGCATCCACCATTGTTTATTCCATATTTAATAGAAATCAGACTTTGCTTGCTTTGATTTTTTATTCAACATAATATTGTAAATAATAAAACAAATGAAAATGGCATGGACAAAAATGATGGGACCGCTAACCTAATATTTTGTTGCACAACCTTTAGAGGCAATCACTGCAATCAAACGTTTTCTGTAGCTCTCAATGAGACTTCTGCACCTGTTAACAGGTAGTTTGGCCCACTCTTCCTGAGCAAACTGCTCCAGCTGTCTCAGGTTTGATGGGTGCCTTCTCTAGACTGCAAGTTTCAGCTCTTTCCATAGATGTTCGATAGGATTCAGATCAGGACTCATAGAAGGCCACTTGAGAATAGTCCAATGTTTTGTTCTTATCCACTCTTGGGTGCTTTTAGGTGTGTTTTGGGTCATTATCCTGTTGGAGGACCCATGACCTGCGACTGAGACAGAGCTTTCTGACACTGGGCAGTACGTTTCGCTCCAGAATGCCTTGATAGTCTTGAGATTTCATTGTGCCCAGCACAGATTCAAGGCACCCTGTGCCAGGCGCAGCAAAGCAGCCCCAAAACATAACCGAGCCTCCTCCATGTTTCACTGTAGGTATGGTGTTCTTTTCTTTGAAAGCTTCATTTTTTCGTCTGTGAACATAGAGCTGATATGACTTGCCAAAAAGCTCCAGTTTTGACTCAATCGTCCAAAGGAGATTCTCCCAGAAGGATTGTGGCTTGTCAATATGCATTTTAGCAAATTCCAGTCTGGCTTTTTTATGTTTTTCTTTCAAAAGTGGAGTCCTCCTGGGTCTTCTTCCATGGAGCCCACTTTCACTCAAAAAGCGACGGATGGTGCGATCAGAAACTGATGTACCTTCACCTTGGAGTTCAGCTTGTATCTCTTTGGCAGTTATCCTTGGTTCTTTTTCTACCATTCGCACTATCCTTCTGTTCAATCTGGGGTCGATTTTCCTCTTGCGGCCGCGCCCAGGGAGGTTGGCTACAGTTCCATGGGCCTTAAACTTCTTAATAATATTTGCAACTGTTGTCACAGGAACATCAAGCTGCTTGGAGATGGTCTTGTAGCCTTTACCTTTACCAATCTTGTCTGTTATTTTCTTTCTGATCTCCTCAGACAACTCTCTCCTTTGCTTTCTCTGGTCCATGTTCAGTGTGGTGCACACAATGATACCAAACAGCACAGTGACTACTTTTCTCCATTTAAATAGGCTGAATGACTGATTACAAGATTGGAGACATGTGTGATACTAATTAAAGAAACGAATTAGTTTGAAATATCACTATAATCCAATTATTTATTATCTTTTCTAAGGGGTACCAACAAATGTGTCCAGGCCATTTTAGAATATCTTTGTAGAATAAGCAATAATTAATCTCTTTTCACAGCTTCTTTGCTTTATTCTATGACATACCAAAGGCATGCAAGTATACATGATAAAATAGCTTTTAATTTAATCACTTTTCAGGAGGAATGAAGCATTATTTCAATGAGCTGTAAGGGTACCAACAAATTTGAGCACATCTGTATATATATATATATATATATATATATATATATATATATATATATATATGCCAGGCATACTTTTAGTCAATGGGAGTCAGCAGCATTAATGTTTAAAAATATACAAGTATTTTGAGTAATCCAACACAACAGTAAATTATGCAGTATCATCCAGTAACCATCCAGTGTGATTGTGAAAAAAAAGAAAAACCTTAGAATGGAACATTAGTATTGTCATGTTCATGTCAAAGACAAAGGGAAGCCACTAGATGGCGATAATACTCCAGGTGTTGTAACACCACATGATGCAAATATCTGCAACGTCAGTATGAAGGACAATGAGAATTTGCTGGATTTATGAAAAGCAAACACACAGGAGTACTCTGAAAGCTACACACGAGTACTCTGCTATATGGCGACATTTAATCAATCATCAAACCAATCAAACATTTTAAGGAATGTGATTGAATAGCTCCATATGACAGGAAAATAATCCAGGTAATAAAATGAGTATTGTATATTTTGATTGAAGATTGAATGTCTCCATATAACAAGGGAATTATGCAGGTGTTGTATCCTTTGATTACACCCCTCACTCACTGGGAACCAAGTATACCACAAAGGGTAAGAACAGGTCATTCACAAGGCTATCCTGTCACGAAATTGCAATATGCAGAAGTTTTTCGAAGCAATACATAATTAAACAGTTTATTTAGTGCAAATTACAACATTATACTGAATATGGATACATGTTTGGAATTCGACCTTAACCTTTCAATTTAAAATGCTTCTTTTTGCATTAGTTTTGCTGGTGAAGGAAAACACTGTGCAAACATGGCTTTTTTATTTTTATCTTTCTCCTCTCCAACAGGATAGAACGGGGATCTGCAAATAATAGTAGGCTCTGTGGTTTACCCACCATGAACACTGGTGCTGAGTTAAGACTGAGCTAACCCTAGATAGTGACTGGACTAACTATGTTCTGCTTTTAATGCTTTGATCATTATTGTTCCAATTCTTAGTAGACTGATGACAGCTAACAACATAATGCCATGAATCTTACATGTACTTTTAATATACAGGTCTCAAATGTGAAATTGTGAAAGAAAAACATTTAGTAAAAAAAATATATTTTATTTAAACCATAATATCTGGTAGTACAGATAAATCTCTGTTTGCAAACCATGTTTTCAGCTGGAATGCACTTCCTGGGTTTTTTCTCCAGGAGAGTGAAAATGTCCTCAGCATTCCAATGGCTTCTTTCCTGTTATTAACAACAATTTGCCACATTCTCACGAGCTGTCTGGCAGATACGAGCTGCTACCATCGCATCTGCCAGACAAAAGACAAAACATTTGTTTTCTTTAAAATCACAAAATACATTTAAATCATACAATAACAACATCACCCGTTCCCAAACAATACATTCTTTTAAATAATAATACACCAATACATTTTTAAATCATAACAATACATTCACCTGTGATACATAAACACACATTTAAACTGTAGGGCTTTGACCAAGAGGGGTATTGCTGCAGAACGAAGGCTCCCACATCGTAGCTGTCGCACGGTAGCTCACACAGGGTAGTGTTGCGTGCGCAACTTGTAATAGATGTCATCATTATATGCTACAGGCCGATCACATGATAAAGGTGATAAATTTAGGTACTAAAACTAAATTTATTTCATAACAATAAATTAACCCTAAACTTAAGGTTCGTGGGGTATTGGCCGTGGATCACCAATTAATTCTCACAAGGTAATCGCTATGTTCAGTGTTCTCCCCCTCCCATACCCTGTTTATCGTCACATGATAGCGGTGTTGAGGGTGAATGAAGCACAATGTAAATTATGAGTTGCGCACGCAGCACTACCCTGTATGAGCTCCCGTGTGAGCTCCCTGCAAGAGCTACCCTGTGTGAGCTACCCTGTGTGAGCTACGCTGTGTGAGCTACCCTGCAAGAGCTACTCTGTGTGAGCTACCCTGTGTGAGCTACGCTGTGTGAGCTCCCTGAGAGAACTACGCTGTGTGAGCTACCCTGTGTGAGCTCCCTGCGAGAGCTACGCTGTGTGAGCTACGCTGTGTGAGCTCCCTGCGACAGATACTCTGTGTGAGCTACCCTGTGTGAGCTACGCTGTGTGAGCTACCCTGTGTGAGCTACCCTACGAGAGCTACGCTGTGTGAGCTACCCTGTGTGAGCTATGCTGTGTGAGCTACCCTGTGTGAGCTCCCTGCGAGAGCTACGCTGTGTGAGCTACTCTGCGAGAGCTACCCTGTGTGAGCTACCCTGTGTGAGCTACCTGCGAGAGCTACGCTGTGTGAGCTACCCTGTGTGGGCTACGCTGTGTGAGCTACCCTGTGTGAGCTACCTGCGAGAGTTATGCTGTGTGAGCTACCCTGTGTGAGCTAGGCTGTGTGAGCTACCCTGTGTGAGCTACGCTGTGTGAGCTCCCTGCGAGAGCTACGCTGTATGAGCTACCCGGTGTGAGCTATCCTGCGAGAGCTACGCTGTGTGACCTACTCTGTGTGAGCTCCCTGCGAGAGCTACGCTGTGTGAGCTACCCTGTGTGAGCTATGCTGTGTGAGCTACCCTGTGTGAGCTACGCTGTGTGAGCTACGCTGTGGGAGCCTTCGTTCTGCAGATACATACTCTTGCTTTGCCCTGTCCCCTCTCATTATGTGCAGAGCTTTTCCTCTGCCCTGCCACATAAGGATAAAAAGAAGAAATGTATTATGTATCCTTCCACTCAGAAAAAGTAGTCCCTGAGGACTTTTTCATTTTTATATTTATATTTGAACTTTTTTTCATTTGCCATAAACGTTAAATTGATTGCCATTCATTGTACATTTTTCGAGATGACATGGCATTTTGGAATTGATGGCAGACTGATTTCCCGCATCTGTGTGTGTGTGTGTGTGTGTATATGGGGGGGGGGGGTAATTAAGCGCAGTGATTGACTGTGCAGTAAGAATTGTCTTACTGCATGGCTGTGACATCACAGACCAACTCACTATTAATATCACTACGCCTTCATAATAATACATTTTTTTAATGACTGGCTGAAACAAAAAAATTGTGCAGTGTTTCAATTCAATAATGTCTTATGTTAATTAGATACCCACTTCATTTGCATAATATTCCTTATACTGTCAGTATTGGGGTTTTGAAACTGTTCTCACCCCTCCTGGCTATTTTTGATTTTTGATTTTTGCTCGGAACACAAAAAACAGCCGGAAGTTAAAACACAGCCACAAAAGCCCTCCTCGACGTTTGGAAAACCTTTGATATTCAGGGACATTATGACTGGATTGTGAGCTACAGGGGCCAAAGGGATTTTTGGTCCGTAACTAGCAGAAATTGACCTACAGGATGGTTTTCATTCACATGGTCATGAAATTATTTATCATGATTGATAATAATGTTTTTTTTTTTTTCATTAGTGCATAATTTTCACAGTATACATGAGGCTTTTTAGCAAGTTGCAGCAGAATAAAAGGGTCCCTAATTTGTCAGGAGGTTTGTTACAGGATTGTGAGTCTTTTTGACATCTGTATTCCGACACTACTCTGAAATTAATTACTTTACTCAGGTCACAAAATGGATGAACATTTATATTTAAAAATACATTTGCCTGGAACCAACATGAATATATTGGATTTAATTTAAGACTGATTTCAGGTAGCCATTAATTTGTTATTTTTACCTTCACTACTACGAATACATAATTGTATTAATCTTTATCAAGAAAATGGCAGTAAACTTTGATAACTGTTTGTATCTGGTAAGGTTTGTTAATTAAAAGTCAGTGGAAGGAGGGAGTGTTCAGATATAAATTGAACTCAACCTGCCTGTGGATAAACTCTAGGTCTTGTCATTTGGATAAAATTATTTCAGTAGTATTTTCTAATATAGTGACAAGACGTCTAACCTGTTATACCTTAAATTCAATGAAAAATGATATCTGGAATCCAGGTTTGACCATCATTTGCTCAGAGGAACAAATGTGAGGCGGGCCTTCAAAAATAAGATAGTAGAGCAGCACTGCACTAAGAATAATTGGATGTGTCCATTGGATCAGAAGATACTGTTGTCTGATTTGTGGGTTCATGTATTGTATACAGCAGAGAAAGAAAAGTGCAATGAGCAGCCATTTCAAATCTAAATTGATAATCAGATTTAAATGATTAAGTCAGAGATTGCAGGGCTGTGTAACGATACAGGAACGCAAAACAGACAGCCCACTCGGGAATTTAGATCCAGCATTCGAGAATTCGGATCGAAAAAAAAAGCTTTGTGTTGAGGGTAAAATGGGCAGCAGCGTTTGCATTTTTTGAATAGAATTATATATCATGATTTATCAGAAATACTGTTACCATGTTTCACATAGAGGAATTTAAGTAGTCATGGGTTATGTCATGCTAAAATGATTGTGTTAATGATGTCCCTATTTTTAGTGAACATAAAGTACAGAACAAAGTGACCTCATTCAAATAATTTCAGTGGAGACAGCGTTCTTTAATCTGCTTTCTTGTTTAATTTAAAAGATAACAGGCCAAGAATGGCAGGTCTTAATCTGAATTTCAAGGATATTAATAGTAACTCCAATTTCTGCTAAATAGCTCACAGTGAAGTGTTCAAGTTGTACATTTTGCTAATTTATTTTGTTTTCATGAATAAGTAAACTTATTAGTTTCTGAAGGTATGTAATTGTAATAAGTGACACATACAGTATTACACTACCAATAAAGTTTATTGATAGACAGGGCTTGCACTGTCACTTTGTTAAGTTTCAGTTGTAAATAAAGTTGTTGTTGTTGACCTCTAGCTGGTGTCAGAGTCGTCGTACGTTTATAAACATGACATGGTGTCAGAAGCAACAACAAAAAAAAAGTAAATAAATAAATATAGATATATTTCACACAGTAAAAATAAACTATGGATCAGTTTAAGCCACTGCAAAATTTATAGCTTGAAGGAAATGTGAGTGTGAATTGGGGAAGGTGGATCCAGAGATTCAAAGTGTACATGAAAGCCTCTGGTGCGAATGAGAAACCGGAGGACACTCCATGTGCAATTCTATTACACTGCGTCGGGGAAGGAGCCCTGAAGTGTACAATAACTTCATATATATATACTACGGAAGACAAAAAAGATGATTTGGAAACTGCAACACAGTGTTTGAACAATATACATTCTAGTAATGCAGTCAGTTTGTGACTGAATTAAAAACTAAAACCAAATCATGCGAGTTTGGTGATCAGCATGATAGTATGATAGAGACAGAATTGTGTTTGGTGTTAGGGACATGCGTCTAAAAATGATTAGCCAGATTTAACACTGCACAAATCTCCCTCGCAGGTGAAGCAATTAAAAACTCAGATACGAACGCTGCAAGGCCATGGAGAAAAAGCAGTATATGCAGTAAATCCGAAAGCCACTGTCCCAGATCATGTCCAGCATACGGCAAAACATGCAGAAAGTGCAATGGAAAAAAAAAATCCCTTTTCTACAATGTGCTTTACAAAAAAACAGAATACACCCTGTAGAAAAAACAGAATACACGCTGTAGAAAAAACAGAATACACGCTGTAGAAAAAACAGAATACACCCTCTAGAAAAGGGATTTTTTTCTGTTGCATTTTCTGCATGTTTTGCCGTATGCTGTAAATGTATTACCTCTGAACTGCTATGAGAAAATGTCTGAATAATCACCACTAATGAAGACAGACACTGTGTTAATGGCATACAAAAATTTTAGAGTGAAGCCACTAGGGAAAACGACCATGAAGTGCAGCACTAAGGATACAATTCAAGAGCTAGTATTTCACATTGTTGATGTTGCATCACCGCCCATACTAGGTCTGAAAGCTACCAAAAGCTTAACCCTAATAAAGAAAGTGGAGATGTTAAACAGCAAAATGCCACTGACAAAAGAGCAGTCAGGTGAAGAATACAAGGATGTGTTCAGTGGATTAGGTCAGCTAGAAGGCAAGTATCACATTGAGACAGATGAGAAGAGTCATCCATTCACCAAGAAAAGTGCCATACGCTTTGCAAAGCAAATTAAAATAAACACAAATTAAAATATTCCTCTGCCTCAGCAGTCTTCCAGAAAAGAAACGAGAAAACATTTGGCGACATTCAAGGAGTAAAAGTGTTTTTTGATGACATCATAATTGCTGCTGAAGACATCTCGCAGCACGACATGATTCTGAAGAAAGTCATGAACAGAACCAGGAGAGGAAAATGTTAAGTTTACAAAATCAAAATACAACTGAGAGTCAAAGAGGTTAAATATGCAGTCAATATAGTCTCTGAAGACGGGCTGAAGTCTGATCCGGAAAAGATACATGCCATCACAGAAATGCCAAAACCCAAATGAGAGTCCTGTTAAAGAACGATTCAGCATAGATATGGTATGAAGAACATGACAGAGCTTTGGAACAGCTAAAGCAGTGTTTGACAAGCAAACCTGTGCTTATGTTTTTCAATGTGAACAAGCCAGTTAAATTACAAGTAGATGTGTCAAAAAGTGGTCTAGGAGCCTGCCTGTTCCAAGAAGAACACTCCATTGCTTATGCATCAAGATCGCTTACACCAGCTGAACAGAGCTATTCTCAAATTGAGAAAGAGTTACTCGCCATTGTATATTTGCATGTGAAAAATTGAATCAATATGTATATGGCACATTAGTGGATGTATAATCAGACCATACTCAGAAAACCTTTGAGCAAAGCAGCTCCCAGATTACAACGAATGCTCACGAGACACAGAAATATCAGCTAAATGTAAAGTTTTTACCTGGCAAGTATATGTATGTAGTCAACACACTGTCAAGAGCCTACATAGAAAAGCCAGACACCGTTGAGAATGCAGGCAGTGAAGAATGAGAAGCAGAAGTACGCTGCTTAGTGAAGAATCTTCCTGTAACAAAGAAAAGACCGTCACAGCTGAAGCAAGCAACAGCAGAAGACAAAACATTGGAAACCAGTGGTTCCCCTACCATTCTACAGAAAATAGGCTTTTTACGTTTTCTGTTGGCCAAAAACATTTATTATATATAAAGTTAGTTCCAGGGCACTTTTGTAGATTCTTGGCAATTCAAACAAATGTCAGGATTTCACACACATTCAATACAAACAAATATCAATGAAAAACCTAGAACTATGTGGAATTACAAGTTCCCTTTAAAATAAATACCACAAAGCTATTGCACATTTCAAATTAAGCAGTGGACATGCAACCTGCCCTGGTTCCCGATGAAATTTCTGCTGACAGGAAGTCACATGACAATGAATTCACTGCATAAAGCTAAAGATAAATAAAAAAATATATATTGATCTTCGTAAACTCTCTGCATATACAAATTCTGTAAGTCTTTACAGAATCAGAATTGGTTGTCAAAATGACTAAGATATGTGAATTTAAAAATTGTTAGTAAAGTAGAAATTATTACTGATTTACAAATTGCTTATGATGAGCTAATAACAATGCTGTTGTGTCCAAACATGGATGGTACCAACATATATTGAACGAATAAGGAATAAAGCTTCACTCTAGCTACATTAAGTAATACTAGTTAGTTAAGTTATTTCAATTTAAATACACATTGTGTAATGCAAATAACAGCAACACGTTCAATACATTCTTTTAAAACGCAAATATATAAATAGGCTACATCATATATTATAAGAACCCAGAAAATGATCGATACATTAAAACGCTATTTACATCACACATCAAGAAAATGCACTTAGAATGATGAACGGATTATGATATGAGTGCGCGCACGTAAAGTAAAGCAAGTCCATTTAAAACGTTGTAACGTTAGCTACTAATTGGTGGTGCAATTTGAGTTGTGAGAGCGACCCAGAAAATGCATTTCGTAAACGAACAAGTCAAAACTACACAAGAACAACAGTGTCCAATGCGTAATTAATTAAAATAATTACACTTAAAGCAAAAAAAAGAGACCGGAGACCGCATTACAGAAGAAAATCGTAACTTCGTGCTCGGGTCCGTGAATCTGAATGGCTAGAAATTGCGGTGGGTAGCTATCTAACGTTAGCTAATATAATTGTAATCGCTCTAGCTAGAGGAATAAATTATGCAAGGAGTACATTTGCCTGCCTACCTATTATCAGCTTCAGGTGATCTCTCTGGAACAAACAACGATTGAATAGCCTGATTTGGTTCTCCTTGTTCGTCATGAGCATGGTCTTCTCCCGCTTCATGCTGTCTAAGGTCACAAACTCCGCCGTGAGAGATTGAAAATTCTTTTCTGCACACAGTGCACCGGGCTTTGAAAATATTGACATGAACTTTGTTCACCCATGTAAAATCCGTCTCCCATTTTTGCTTTCGTTTTTTTTTTTCTTTTGAGGTGTTCCCGAATTTGCCAACGTGTCCGAAATCATGGTTAGGTCGGCCAGGGTCGGTCACCGCGCACCAGCGACCCCTGTAGTCTGACCGGGCGCCTGCGGGCTTGCCTGTAAGCTGTCCAGAGCTGAGTTGTCCTCCCACTCTGTAGCTCTTGGGTGGCTGCATGGTGAGACCGCAGTGTGAAAAAAAACGGTCGGCTGACGGCACACGCTTCAGAGGACAGCATGTGCTCGTCTTCGCCGCTCCCGAGTCAGCGCGGGGGTGGTAGCGGTGAGCTGAGCTAAACAAAAATAATTGGACACTATTAAATAGGGGAGAAAACTACAAGAAAAACTAATTGGTGACTACTAAATTTTTTTTAAAAATGGGAGAAAATAATTACTGAATAAAGAATACAAAGATTAACAAATTCCGACATTATTTCTCAGTTTGTGTTATTATTGCATACATCACATTATTTGAATTAACTTATAATGTGATTCAGAAGGATTCCCTAAAACAGTCATGGAGCAGACTACTTGTTCGTAGAAAACAAATTCATGATTTCAAAAGTACAGTTTAATAACATAACACACATTCAAACAATTACATCTAATGGAAAGCTCTCTTTTGACCAGTCCAAAAAAATTCACTTTCAAACCCAGTACTTCTCTCGCACGTCTCCTCACTCTCGCGTGATTTTCAGACTCACACGCGTGGTACACTGGCGTGTTGGTGGACAGCTGTTGACTGTGTTTGTTATCACTAAAACCGGGCAAGTGGCAATACTGTAGCAATGCTCTTAATGTTCATATTGAAGTAGGCTACAATATTTGTTTTCATTAAAACTTGTTGTTCTTTGTTGAAGTTAATGATCAGCTTTCATATTTTGTTCTGTACTCATTTAATCAAACCAAGTTGTGTAGAAGACGTTTTTCAAATCTAGTAAGGTTATTTTTTAATAAAAAAAACGACAAGAGTCGCAGTCCTTGTTGTGCTGCCAGTGTCATTAAAGACACTCAGCTAAAATCGTAGAGTATAAAAGTACGAACTTGGCAGCGCAGTGTCTCTCTTTAGCGCGGACGCAAGAACTGTGTTGACAATTTTAAGAAAACGCATTTGAGAGGAAACATTTGTATGATATTTCATAACTGAACAGGATTCAGGGTGCGCCCCGGCAAGCCACGGCACAAATTAAGCACTGGTAGCACCTCACGTGAGCTCAGAGCCTTAAGTCAAACTGCCCTAGCCGCCCCAGTCACTACTGTATCCACAACAGTGCAGACTTCAGCCAGCCAATCAGCAGGGTCAGATTGGTTAGTCACTGGGTGACAGATTTCAGTCTACCTCCTATGCATTTGCACTGTAAAGCTACAGCACAGGTTCAGTAGCTCGTTGCTTTCACTGAGGCAAGAGTGCTTTCTGGAGACTCCAACTTTATTCACACTGAAGGAGTTTGGGCTTGAGAGAAAGGATAGGGAGAGAAAAAGGATAAGACAGACTTGCTGTTACACTGCCATCACCACTTTTTTAAAAATGTATTTATCAGTTTGAACTGCAGAAGCTAAGCAACACTTTCTATTACCTACCCTAAGATCACAAATGAATTCATGAGATGCTAGATTACCTGCACTGAATAACGAAGGACATTCAAGATATTGAAGTTATACGTTACCTGTATTGACAAGGTGGAAACTATAGCCACCCCTTTTTCCCTGTATTATTCTTTTAAAACCTTATCATTTAGTTGGTAAAAAAAATAAATGTACTGAGTAATTTGATCTAAATTTGAGTGAACATCTGGTTGGAATGGCAGATAATACGATTGAAGAGTCAGACTATTATCCTGATAAAGATGATCTGGAGTGGGGCTACGAGGAAGGTAAGTTTAATTGTTTTTCTTTTTTTGTTAGTTTTGCCTTTTGTCTTTTTATTGAGCTGCTTTTTTATGGGATGAAGTCTGCTAATTTGTATGCTTAAATACACATTGGAGAGTGGAGTCCCACACATAGTCTTTCACCACAGAGTCACAAGATTTAGTGCTATTGTCTTTTACACCCGATTTCTCAAATTAACATGTCATTAATAGCTGGTAAAGTGCTAACCAAACTAAAGACGTTTTGTATTATTCATTTTATTCCCTTTGTGATTAAGGGGAGGATCTACTAAGTTCATTTATGGAATTGCAAGTGTAACTTTGTTGTTGTACACTGTTTTTTTTCCTTTATTTTCTTACAGTAATAGTTTAATTTTCCTTTTACAAAAAAAAAAAAAAGAAAAATGGTTTGAAAACCCTAGACTAAAGTATGCACCAGAAGTTCTATATTTTATGTACAGTGGACATAAAATGGCCTAAATAAGTATTCATGAGTATGTGGGGCATGTATTCATGCATGTCACCTTATATAAAGGATGAAAGAAAGGTAAATCCTGAACATCAAACCTGTCAGATTATACTTGATATGGTTATGTCACCCCTTGTAAGTACAGTGAAAATGCATTCCACACTATCTTTTTGCTCAATAAACAAATCTTGTTCATAATGTTAAAGCGGTTCTTTTTAAGCAAAGCAATGGATAATAAATATCTAGATATCCAAAAAACAATTACCTGATTTACAAATGCTAACAAATAGAAAATAAAATGCTGCTGTTGTTGCTGAAATATAAGAACTGTGACTTTTGCAATTAGGTTTGACTTATTCTGCATGTTTTTCATTACCATTGTAAACAAAATATTAATCAATGTGGGCTCATACTTTTGTAAATATTTGAATCTGTAATTTTTAAAAGCAAAACCTCTGTTTTTCCATTACTGTATGTAATTAAACATATTTATCCATCAACATTGCTTTATGGCTCCTACTGGTTTCATTCAATTGTAGTTACCACACTGTATTGTTGTCAGTTCAGATTTCTTGTAAGGGGCTATTTAAAAAAAAAAAAGTGATCTCTTTATTACTTCCTCTATGGTTTGCCCTTTGGCTATCTTCAATAAAGGACATTTCTTTGAATCAAACAATATAAAAAATAACTTCAGTTACAGCAATAAAATAGCAATTCTCTTCGCCTTTGTGGTGTTACCCGACTTAAAAATGGCAGTATAGTTTCAGAAAATGGTAATAGAATTTCACAATCATGCTTCGCAAACACCAATAATTAGTTATGCTGAATTGGTTGCCACTGTGCTGGACTACATACAAATCTGATTGCTGTCCAGTGCCTGTACCTGTGTCCTGTTTAGAATTGCTATTTTAATCCTGGAGAATCAAGTCATTACGCATACGTAAATATGTGCACACAAACAAACATTTCAAAAATGATAATGCAATTGAAAATAAATTGCCATATTTCTGTAAGTGCAATGGTAAGTAAAATAAAATAAAAAAAATTCAATTTATAAATATAAAACACACGCACACACACACACACAAGATTATATTAATACAATCCGATACACACAAACATGTAAAAACACGATTGTACAAGCTATTGATGACAATTTGCAGACAGAATGCACCACAGTGATTGCCAGTTTTGCTCCAATTGTTATAATATAACAGTTTCAGTTATTCTAGTTAATATGGTCATTTAAAAATATACCTGCCTGTGCTGTTTTTATTGGAATAACCAGCATCGATTTGAAATTTGTAGGAGGATTTGTTTTCACCTTGAATAAAATAATTGAAAGTCTGGCTAATATATCTTCAACTAAAACGTACTTACAAATGAACCCTTTTCACTAATATGACTTGAGTTTGCAATAATAAATTAGGCGAGAGGCGAGGGGTTGTGTTAATCATTTTCTATTTTAAATGGGGGGGGGGGGGGCTTATTTAGACAGGCTTACTAACTAGATTAGGAATTGGAAAATGTTCACACAAGATAATTTCCCATTTGCCTTTAATATAAAGCCCAGGCTGTCATCCCAGTGATACCTCATCAAAGTCCCAGTTTTTTTCAATTAATGTTATAACGTTAAGCAATTGCTGCTGCATTGTCTATAAGAAACTGACAAGTAGAGGGTGACACACTTTCAGGTAGTTTCCTGACCAGTCATTCTGTTCATGTAATGAGAATATAAACCTTTCCCAGGCGCAAAAACTTCTTTTCATGGTCATCAACTTTCCTCTGTTATTTAAATAAATCTTTCTAGATAGGTGAACAAGGCTACCATGTCCAGGGTTCATTCTGCTCCATTCTCATTCTTGAGAGGAACAAGTGCTAGTAGGACACGCAGGCATAGCCTCCTTTTGCCCCTTGTATGGGGGTGAGGATCAGTCTCCTTTGAGACAGCAGTCTCAGGTTTCCTGGTCACTCCCACCTGAAGTTGAGAAATATCGGCGAGCTTCTTTAAAACCACAAAGTGGAGAGTTTACATGTTCTAGTTTATTGAGTGCTGAATGGACAAACATTTCATTGCTCTACACAGGTTGTACCTTCATTCTGAAACTCCCTCTCATGGCTAGCAGTCTAATGAGTCAAAGAGTAACTTTTTACACTTATAACTTTAAAGTCTGTTTCAAGGCTCATTTCAAAATGTCCGCTCTAGTGTGGCCATTTTGAAAAGCTTTGAAACAGACTTTAAAATTATAAGTGTAAAAAGTTGTCAGGATGTTAACAATGAAAAGAAAAATTACAGGTACATTATGTAACAACAACACGTGGGGCCATATAACGCTGTATTTTTCGGAACCCCGCTACTTACCCTTTAAGGATGGGATAAATACTTCTATGTGACCTTTGTTCTTTGCTACTTATTTTAAAACAGAGATTTTTCAAATGGTAGATTTAGCAAAATTAGGTCACCTTTTAGTGAATAGGGATGTTAACAGTTTATTGCAATAAAGTATACAGTGTTATCACTGTAAGCTGTACATGTACTATACTGTACAAGGGCCCTTGTAAGGCAAATAACAAAAAAAGGGAGCACTGTACAGACACATTTGTGCTTTTATTCTATTTTTTTTTGTTCTGTATTTTTTATGTTTCACTTAGTCCCAGAGTTTTGAAAATGCTGCTCTTCTTTTCAGGTGTGGAATGGGGTCTAGTGTTTCCTGAAGCTAATGGGGAATATCAGTCTCCAATTAACCTCAACTCCAGGGAGGCTAGGTATGACCCAACACTACTACAAGTACGCCTGTCTCCGAATTATGTTGTGTGCCGGGACTCTGAAGTTATAAATGATGGCCATACAGTTCGGATACTGCTTAGGTCAAAATCAGGTATGTTGAACTTTCTTTTTTATTAATTGCAATCACTTACAATGGAAATATTTTATTACAGCCATGCACGTTGAGATAAGCTTATGCCTGATGCCCTACACCATATTTGATTATGTTAAGGGATACAATCTCCAAAATGTTGAGTTTGTTACAAAATGTGAGGAAAACACGTGTTTGCAGCAACTTCTGGTTGTAAGTACGGTAGTTTCAATCAATATGTGTACATGAGATAAAGTTCATGATAAGTGCTAAATCGGAATGTATTTTTATGAAAACTGTGCTTACATGACTTGGAACAGGGAATCCAATATTACAATTGTTTTCTGAAAACTGTATTTACTTGACTGAAAAAAAAGAGTTATCTTTCAGAAAACATTTTTTTCCGCAAACTACAGGAATTCTTGTGCATGTAACCGAAATGACTGTCCTGTGCCCATCAGTTTTTGATTGTCAACATTATGCTGAAAACTAACAATTACTCCCACATTCTTCATATTTGAATTTTCTAAAGAGGCCCCTTTTAGAAACAGAGCTGAAAAACTTAAGAACATGAGTAATTGTTTCCTAGAAGTATGCCATTCCTTACAGCTCTCAAGTAGTCATGAGTAAGAATGGCCTCATGAATGGGACAAACAAAAACACAATCATCAGTGTTGATGGCTAAATAAAGTGTGATATTCTCAAAACTGTTCTAGGCTGTTTTTGGTATATCTTATATTTAACATTTGTTTTCATTATTTTCATAGCCAGAATTATTCGAAAAGTTTGTGTACTTGACTTTCTTTTTCTATTAGTTTAGTGTCTTTTTTATTTTCAGCTAACATAATTCAATCTGTGCTAACACATGTGTACCCATTGCAGTTGTTACAGGAGGCCCGTTACCTAGAGAACATGAATATGAATTACACGAGGTTCGATTTCACTGGGGGAGGGAGAATCAGCGTGGCTCTGAACACACAGTTAATTTCAAAGCTTTTCCCATGGAGGTAAGCATTTGCCTTCCCATTGCCAGGCTTGGGCAAAATACTTAGATAAATGTTTTTTCAATAAAAAAATACTCAGAAAAACGTATCCAAATACAAAATACAAACTACTTTGGAAACACTGTATTTTCAATACAAAATAAAATTGTATTTGGAAAATACCATTTGAAATTACAGAATCTATTTTGTCAATAAAGGAACTGGAACAATTAACAAGTTTCAAGCTACATTAAGCAAACATGCAGTGGGTCCTTGTTTCCACCTAATATAATGCAGGTCTACCTTTGGCAGCAATCACAGCTCGAGTCCTGTTACTAGCACTGGCCACTACATTTTGATAGATGTCTGGTGGATTATTGTGTCAATTCTCCTTCAGAACGTTTGACATTTCAGCAAGGGTTGGTGGTCTGATGCCACAGGTGGCATTCCAAAACATCCCACAGTGTTTGATGGCGATTAAGCTGTCACTCTGGGCCAGCCACTGCAAATTTTCAACATTATTGTCCATCAACCACTGTCTAATACCTAGAGCCTTCTGGTGGAAAAAGAGCATCTAGAATCACGTGGCTTGGAGGACCGCGGCGGTCCTGAGCTCCTTAGGCTGAAAGGAGGACGCTCGACTGAGAGACTGTATTAGGCACTACTAAATCAGGGGGAAAACAGAAAAAACGATTTCTAAAAATAAATAAATAATTATATGGGAAACATCTTTGCTATCACTAAAAACAAATAAGTCGTCCTCTTCCTCTTCATTGGGTCTCCCACAAGTTATATGGACACAAGGAAAAATGTGCACTTGAAGAAAAAAATGCCCTTTCGAAACTTGCATCTCTTTTGAATATCTGGCGCTATGTTTTTGCTTTGCAGCTATGAAACATTAATGAGGACAAACCTGTCATTTCCTTTAGGAGTAACTGGCATTGGTTTGCTGGAATTTGATAAACAAGACCACAACACAATTAATACATTGATTGACAGAGTTTAAATTAAAACTGGTTTGATCTTCATCTACTGCCAATGGAAACAAACCAGACTGATTTTAAATCGCAATATCATAAAACCATTGTAATTTGCTATTTATTTAAGTTTTAATAACCATGTCATTGTGTTGCTGCTGGTAGATAGAAACTAACAATGCTATTGCTGTGGACCACAGCTGCAACTTGGACTGGAGAAACTTTAAATTCAATTACTGGATTTAAATGAAGTGTTTTAAGTGTCAGGCTTTCAGAAATGCTTTGGAATGTTTGATCCCAAATAAATGGGAACAATTTAAGAACATTTAAATGAATTTCCTCCATATAAGTTATATACTATTTAACAAGAGCTATGTATTAACTAATGTCTTTAATGATAATAGCAGCACTAAAGTTCTAGACACTCCAGAGTATACCCTACTTACACCATGCATGTTGTTTAATAAAATACTGACTTATACTGTGTGTATATATGGAAATTCTTATTTAAACAATACAAGTAATGACAAATAAGTGTAAGGCAATGTAATGTTGTGTCCAGGTATTGTAATTTACCAACAACCGAGTTGTGTATACATTCAATTTAATACAATAGCACACTTGAACTGTTGTGAGTAAAACTGCAATGCATGTTTTTATTCTGTGACTGTCTGTCAATTTTCATTGGAAAATATCTTATATATATATATATATATATATATATATATATAATATATATATACCAATATTTTACATTTTTAATTAAGGAGGAATCCTAGAATACAAAACCATTTTAGTCTTTTAGATACTTAGTATACAGGCCATGCCTTTGACAGCTGTTATAAAGACATAAGAGCCACCTGAAGCTGTCTGTTGCAGGCTGCTACATAGCGGAAGTTGTGGCAGCGGTGGATTCCTAAGATATCTAAAGTCTTTATGATGTGGCATTTGTTTGTGACGTCAAAGACTTTGATAACAGCGACAAGCAGCAAGCAGTGAGCTTTAATTTCGAACTCTTGATTTCAATGGCCAAAGGAATACATGTTTCTTATACTTCCTAAGATGAATTATTTATGGATACACTCCACGCAGCATTCTCACAAGTCCTTTATTGTTTTGCTATGAAGCGAATTCAATTTCTCAGACTTTACTTTCACTTTGACTCACGTCAAGCCCATGTAAGTCTGATGGTTTTTACTTCCTGTGTTACAAAGACAGGTACCGTAATTTACGTAGTTTGACATGCCAGAATTTCCATGTGATATACACATGAAAATTCACAAGGAGGTTAAGTGACTTGCTCAGGGGCACACAATGAGTCAGTGGCTGAGGTGGGATTTGAACCGGGGATCCTGGTTACAAGCCCTTTTCTTTAACCACTGGACCACACATCCTCCATGGGGTAGTGTGTGATATGAGAATTTAATGAGGGTGGGAATTCAATTCTCATTGATCACACACTGCCCAATGCAGTATTTTTTATAATAATCTCTGGTGAGCATTTTTTTCTGGCTGAGAAGTGAGCGAGAAAAGACAGCAACTATGTGATGTATGATAGGAATTCCTTTCAGTTTGACAGCTCGCACCCTAGCAGCTGTGTATTACGGGAAATATTAACTGGATGAGCCCATTGAAAAATTGCTCCACAGTTATTATATACCGGTAAAGTTATAAAGTAGCAAGAACAAAGGAACAATAACTTACATTATTTACATTTATTAGGTCAATAGAAAAGTTAATTGGTAAACCTCCATATCAAAAGTACACACGATAGAGCCATATCTTCAAAATGTTTGCCTTACCTTGTTTCCTATCTTTATACACTTAGAAAGTGTGTCCTGTAGCTTCTTATAAGTGAGCATGTGTCAGTTTACCAAGCTGACCTTTTTCCAAATAGCACCTTTCATGACGGCTACACTGTAACTAGGTATTTCAGATGTTATTCCTATGATAATTCCTATTTATTGATAGGAATTTAAATAACTCTTTTTTAAACTCATACTGATAAAATAGTTAAACACCTTCGAGTCTGTCTGTCATAAAGTTTAAATAAGACACATCAATGTTTTTAAAATTTGACACGAGCCAACTGATTTTTTGTGTGACCAGTTTCTCAATGGTATTTTTGACACAAGGATCTATTTCATTAATCAAAACAGTGGCAGACCCCAACACAGCCACCATGTAATTATTATGAATAGAAACATTGAACTTCCTTTTAAGGACACAGATATACTAAAGAGGCTCACACACACTATGATGTTGTTTCACACAAAGTACCTTTGGTGCAAATATCTACTGCAAATACAGTAGCTGCAGCATGTGCAAGAATAGAAAGTTTGAATTATATTTCCATCATGTTCAGGCATGTTCCATTTTGTATTAAAAATACTATCCTTTGTTGTCTGTTTACTTTACATAGTGTATCCTTTGGCCATGCACTTTAAAAGAACAGGTTTGTTTAAGAATACTTGCCAAATGTATTTTTAACTGTATGCACACATTGGTTCATACTGCTTGCTTTTATGTGACTGTAACTGTTTGACTTTTTTCAGCTTCATCTAATTCACTGGAACACTACACTATACAGCAGTATTGATGAGGCATTGGGGAAGATGAATGGAATACTTATTATTGCTTTGTTTGTGCAGGTAACTTTTTTTCTGAATACATTATACTAAATTGGAAAGAAGTGTATAAAATGACAAATAGAGCATTTAAATAAAAGATAGGAACTTGAAGATCAAACCCTGGTAACAGTACTTTTACATATCATCATATCTGTATTCTCTCTTCAGTAATTTAGCAACAAAGAACTTGGGAACAAATACAGCATGTAAGATCATTAGGTCTATAATAAAGTACTGTACTGGATAGACCAGTTTTCCGACAATTAATCAGCTCACTTTTCAGACAAACATATTTGTTTTGACTTGACTTGGATTCTTCTTTGAAATATTATGAAAATTGTGTAATGTGACTGATAATTGTAAAAATTGTGACTTTTCATTGGATCACTTAGTACACGTACTATTTGCCTTAAATCCATTGGCTCTTATTTGATTTCTAAAGAAGATTGTCCCAAATTTGTACGTGTAGTAAAAATATTATGTGTAGTTAACAAAATAGAAGGCAAGGTGTATCGCAGTGACTACATGTAGTCATTTATTTGAAAAGTGAACTAAACAGCACACGCTTTTGACACAGATGGCCTTCCATACATACCATCCAAAACCCATATTTAGTACACATATTGATTTGGACCAATCAGAATACATAAAATAGTACGTGTTCTAAATAAATGTAAACAAACTAGCATTTTTTACGTAGGAGCTGGTCATTTTACAGTAGTTGTCACTTTTAATGACTTCGTATTCACAGCATAATTACAAGAGTAGCCAATCAACTGGAAAATACCGCAGCGAGAGATTTTCTTGTATCTTGCAAATATAGATTTGCTGAGTGCTGCTGATTTAGGGTTACCAGGTTACCAGGCGTCTCAGGAAAACGGGGATTGTCAAAGTTTTCAGTCCAGATTTTTTGTCCTGTTCGGAAATATTATTATTGTACCATACAAAACTATAGCTGTGTGATTGTGTCGTTCAAAAATATATAATGTTACAGTTATTTTAACTGCTTCAAGGAGTCATTGAATTGAGAAAAAAAAATATGTCTAGATTTTTCAATCTGGAAATCTGGTAACCCTATGCTGACTTCTTGAGACAGACGATGTCGACTGTGACATGATCCAGTTTATATTACCCAGAGGTTTTTTTTTTTTTTTTCGATTTCAAATGTAAGGCACATACTATTTTCTTCAGATTCATTGGCTCTTATTTCATTTTCAGTTATCTTATTGGCCAAATTAGTAAGTGTTATAATTAGAATTACAACACATACTAAATTCAAATTAGTACGTGTACTAAATATTTGAAATGTGTATTGAATAACAAGTTTTTGACCTGAATGGCCTTCCTTGGACATCTAGTGTGTCCAGAATGACACTGTGTACCTGTGTTAGAAGCTTGTATAAAACAGTTGCAAATGTCCTAAAAAAAGAATATCTAAATTCTCAGCAGCACCACATGCTAAAATCAGCTTGTCACAAATGCTGCAAACTAAGGTGCTGCTTTGTTATTGAAAGAAAGTACAGTTTCTTATATGAGAGAGACAGGAATTAACTGAAAATCATTTAATATGTTTTTTTATGGGGATTTTTTTGCCTATCAAGTTACTGATGCACATTACCGGGAGAGTTCTTCTTGATGTATTTGTACCCTTTAATATGATCAAAATATTGTAACTTTATTGTAATTGTTAATGTGGATAGCGATATTGCTTCTGGCTGCCAGAGTAATGAATGGCAGTGATAATGTGTATATGCACACACACATTTTTATTGGTAAATGTCACTACATTTGCCAGTATGTTATACAGGTAGTGGACAAACAAAATGGAAACACCTGGGCAAAACAGGCGAGCAATGGCAGATCAATTGACTGCAAATTTCAACCTGGGGCGCAAGCAGCCAGTTTCATCAAAAACGGTCCGCCGAGAACTCCACAGAGTGGGATACCGTAGTGGCCCAAAGCCCTATTAAGTGACTTTACATTGGTGTTTCCATTTTTTGTCCACTACCTGTATATTAACAGTGTTGCCTGCATACAAAAATAATAAGAAAAATAATAATACAAAAATAAAATAATGCATTGCATTTGCGTTTTGACTCGTTTTTTCCCCCGTTTTGGGACAGGTTTCGATTGTGCTTATCGAGCATTACTAACACATTTGAACTAGTACCATTTTTTTGGCAGATTACATTGTTTAAATGCTCATTACCTATTTATTTAAAGCTCCTAAGAACCACACTAAATTATGCATGAAATGCGATCTGCTGGCGGGTAAAACGGAGGTCCACTTTAGGAAATAGGAGGATATTTTTTAACGGATTAAAAGGTGGAAAAATTCATCGGATTTTGCCATTTCCACCGAAAATGAAACTCCTTTCCAAAATCAGGCCCGTAATCTTTATTATACACAAGGAGATACAAACTGGCTAATATAATCCATAGGCCGTACAAGGGGCATATAGTACAGTACTATAGTTTAAAATGTTTATTTGAGTACCAGTATTTCTTTTTTCTTTTGTTTTAATCATTTTTATTGTTTAATACACCTTTCCGATTCAGATTACAGATTGATTTTATCAGTATATTGAATAAAATGTTCATGTTACTTAAAGAAATCTTTATTGTGTTTTTCATGCAGATAGGCAAAGAGCATCTAGGTCTGAAGGCAATTACAGAAATCCTTCAAGATATCCAGTACAAGGTGAGCGATTGTAAATCATGAATTGGGAGCACTGTGTGTGTGTGTGTGTGTGTGTGTGTGTGTGTGTGAAAAAAAAACAGAAAAGTACTGTAACCATGGATTCTCTGTATTCTGTGGTTTTTGTGTTGAATGACAACATTTAGAAACACGCATTCATGGTGTGAATAAAAGCAGAGAAGAGATAAGGGGATGAAATGGTGGTTATATCTTTAGAACATTACTTATACACTTACTAGGAATATGGTACTGTATTTAATGAAGCCAGACTGTAACCAGTTAATTTCACAAAGCCTTAGCAGGCTTCTAGCTATAACAAAAAATATGTGTCCGTTTCACAAAACAACATTTCAAGATAATTCTGGTAAGAACTGTCTTACTGCACAACCTGGTGTGGGCTATTCGGCTTTTATTGTATTAAGTGTTAGGAATATTAATAAGTGTTGTTCTATGACATCACAGACAGTCTTACTGCACGGTCATGTGACCTTGTTCAGCCAATGACTGTGCTTAATTTATCCATGCCATTTTATAACATGTCACATTTAGGGAGTCTCTAATTTATATAAGAAATAATAAAATGAGTGTATTAAGTTGCAATTAAATACATTACTGCTAAATACTGCTTCCTGGAAGTAATAACATTATTTTGTTAATCATATAGAAAATCTAAAAACTAGTACTGAGTATGGAACAAATAGCGCTGATCATAAACCTACTTACTAGCAATCTTCTCTTACAACAAAGACATTGATAAATGTTTTTATGTTAATGTCATGTGACCAGTTTCCATCTTGTGCCAGGTGGAATATAAGCAATATCTTTGTATGTCATGTCTGTATTTGTGTAGATGATTTGTGCTATACCTTTATATCTGGAAAATAAATACAATAAAAAGGCTGTAAAGTCATTCAATGAATTAAGAAAAGCAATATATAAAGATTAAGCAATATATAAGAAAACCAGACTGCCAAAAATTGATTAAAAAAATGTAGAATTATAACAAAATTAGACTTTAATTTGCAATAATGGAAAAGCATGTGTTTTTCATACATAAAACAAACAAAAGAAAAAAGAAATAAAGGTATACAGACAGTATTACACAGTAATTACTAAGGGGTCTGTTCTGAACGATCTGCTCCTTGCGGTGCAGAGCTAGGGATTTATTTACGCCACAAGGTGGCACTGTAGCACTGACTCCAGAGCACAACCCAATACCAGCAATGGTAAAAGGCTGGCCGTTCACTAGCGGTGCACACGCAGGTGCTCAAAATAATAGTACAAACAAAAGGGCGAAAGTAAAAAGGAAAATAAAACACAGTAACACAACTACAAAATAAAAGGTGCTGCTCTTGCAGCGTTCCCCCACCGTCGCTACCCGCACGGCTCGGGTCTTCAGCCTACGCTTTGTTATTCCCCTACTATACTACATGGGGTTGCCCTGGGTTTCCCCGCTAATCTACACGTGTCCTGATTCAGGTATGTAAATACAGATTATTTTATTTATTTTCTTCTCCGGGTTGGCTGTCTTCCTCAGCCTTGTTTGCCTGTCCTTTCGTGGTTTCTCCAGACCCTCACGACCAGGACTGTCACTGTTATTCTTCCTAGATGGGCGGGGCTGAGGAATAACAAAGCACAGTTTTTATAGGTGAGGCACCCCCACAAGGCCCACCCGTTGACCACTAAGAGAGGGAGAGAACGCACCCTCACCCAACTTCTCTGTGTCATCGCCATGATTGACAGGCGGATCCTACAGGGCTCCTGACCCCTCCCCTACAGGATCATGCATACGCCAGATAGCTAGTACAGATCTCGCACCGTTACAGTGACCAATATACATTTTATGTTGTTTCCAAGGTTATTAAGTACAGGTCTCAGTTGCAATGCAACCTTTTAAATCTGCACATATTCAATTGACTGTGTCATGTTTATGCTTTTATGATCTTGATTTTATACTCCTTAGACTCCCAGTGTTAAGAGCAGCAAAAGAGAGTAATGCAGATTTCATGCTGAGAAAGTCAATATTTACTTTAAGGAGATATGATTTCCTTTACAGGCTTATTTTCATTTTAGTCTTAGTTACATGCATGATTAATTCTGTCATTTCACATCATTTTACACTGAAGCATATGTTTAGAGTGTATCTGATATCATTTCATTATGTAGTGTATATAGATGAAGCTACTGTGCAGGGAAAGGACATTTGAATGATAACCTGAGGATCACCTCATGGTATATATGATTTACTACCTTATCATTTTTATGTGCAATGATACAGAAAAAAGAGGCGAGTTGTATGCATATGAAATGCATAACAAATGAAAGCTTCTTCAGATTGCTGAAATGCAATGTTTTTTAATGATCATTGTTGAACAGCAGTGTCTTCACTATGATCTCTATTCTGAAATGTGTCTTGCCAAGCCAGTGTTTAGAATTTGAATATAATGTTGCAATAGAATTTCAAGTTCTTCTTCCAAGGCAGCAGAAGAATATGGTATCCAGTGCATGTACTGTGGGACTCAACCTGCACTGCTGTGTAACTCAAGCTTTCTTTTATTTCGGCAGGGGAAGACAAAAATCATTCCATGTTTTAATCCAAACACACTGCTGCCTGGTAAGTTTGCTTATTTAGCATTCAAACAGAATGTTTTTCTAGCATTTTTCCATAACCTTTCAACAATCTCCAGCACTCTACCCTGCTGGCAAAGTCCAGCCATTTAACTTGTCTAATTAACTAACATTTTCCATTTCAGCCCACACTCCGCTAATCAATTGTGCAAACTTTAATGTGTTCCCCTGAATCTATGTCAGTTTAGAGTTTTAGGTATACCGTAACAAAACATATTGCTATGTTTCTTTGTAAAACCTTGTAAAAGGCTCTTGGGAAGGAGAGACAAAGGTTTTCTTTGTAATGCCGCTGAGGTGTCAGGTTTATTCACAGATATTTACAGAATTCTTCAATTACACAGTAAAACGTCACAGAAGTTATAAATAAACACTGAGAATCTAGCAAAACAAAAGTGTGCCGTGCCCTATAGGGAGGATTCCTGCATCAGGAACAATGCTGTAAGTAACTAACACTATATGTTTTGTCCGGGCATAATGTCTCTTGGTGGAACACACCTTACATCCAGATCATTGAACTTTCTATACTTTCAGCGGTAAAGGACTAAAGATTCAATAAAGAGGCTCAGCTTCTCCCAGCTGTCTCCATCTGGCAAATTAACTCTCTGGTTTAGTTTTAGCTGAAAAAAGAAAAGCCCCCTTGGTCACAGGTTTTATACAGAAACAAAATATTACATTATTTATTTCATATTTAATCAAGCCTCTCTGTCAAGCCGTGGCCACGAGCTGCGCAAGAATACCGCAATCAAACGCTGCATTCTTATCAGAGCTTCAAAGGCTTTTTAGTGTTTTGACCGCAAACAGGCTTGAGTTTTACCCTAAAAAGCTTAATACCATTCGCAAACAGACTCCTTTCTAACTCAGTTATAGTCTTTGGGGATTCGAGTTCGAGTTAAAAAACAGTGTATGGGATTGGACCATTTATGAATTGATTCCAGCATCTGAATCCACACTGATTACTTTTCTCACTGTATACCACATAATATTGACCAATATCACTTCTTATCTCAAAATCACAAACTGTTTATATTATTCAGGCAAACAAAGGTGAATTTAAGTAAGACTACTTAAATAAAAATCTATCCAATAACCCACTAAGCCACTTATTAGTTACTCTAAGTAAGGAATACTAATAAAAAATACTTAAAAAAAACTAGAGAAATGATTTTAGTTTGGAAATGTTCATACAGCATAGAGAAAGTAAAACTAAGTAGCCTATGCACATGCAGAACAAATAAAGTTAATCCAGTACTACAATACCCATTTGTACACATTATTGTCATTATTGAAAAATAATCAAAGAAACTACAAAATTATATTGCAAAAGTCTACCGGAAGCCATAATAATAGTACAGTATTTCATGTTAGATTTCGAAATGTCACATGGAAAACTACAAAGCGGTATGTCATTCAATATGTTAATATAACATTATTCAGCAGCTTTCCTTTTGATGTTTGTCATTCTTTTAGATCCCCTTCTTCGAGATTACTGGGTGTATGAGGGCTCCCTCACCATGCCCCCTTGCAGTGAAAATGTCACTTGGATTTTATACCGTTACCCTCTGACTGTGTCCCAGATTCAGGTAAACACACTATCTTTACCCTCCCCAAGTTCAATTGGGGTGACTCAAAGGCAGCACCGGGTACATAAACTGTGTCTGTTTCTGCTCGTAATGAGAAGTCTCTTTAAAATACTTCTGAGTAATGCATTGCTTTCAAGTAAAGGTTACTGCTCATTGAGTTATTCCCCACTGTAGTAAAAATGAAAGGTTGCACATGAAATAAGTGACAGGTAGCTTTTATCGTGTGTATTTTAACAGATTGCTGGAGCAAAGAACAGAGAAAAAAGAAAGCTGTATTTGTTGTTATTGTTAAAGTGGTTAAATGTCACAGCTGTTTGACTACTCTTGATCAAAGTTACTTGCCATAGGGGCATACTCAAGAAAGGTCTGCTTTGGTAAATGACTTATTTTTCCGAGACTGCACTTGCCATCTTGCAGTTTTGAGTGGCGTTGTTTTTCCTTGAACTCTTCAGCATTCTGACTGCAATGTTGTACGAATTATTTCATGTTTCTGGGAAGCACTGAAAGAGAACTCTTATACACTGATCTGAACTGATAGAGGTTCTGTGAATGTAGTTCCAATTAGATTATACTTCCAGAAGGACATAAGGGAGACTGACATATTTATCTAAAAAAAAAAAAAAAAAATAGGTGCACAGATGCTGGTGATACATTTTGTCACAATAAAGAATTGCTCTTGGAGATTTTATATTTATTACTCGGTAACTATGAACTTAGGCACCAATAAAGATATAATATTTAGCTTTCAGCTGATCAGGTGTACTGATCTGCTTGTTAAATATTGGTTTCCAAGATATCTTTGTTTTGCTTGAAGTAGGGGGTTGTTGATCTTTCCAAATGCTTTGGTTGTCGGATGTCTTTTAGAATATCATATATATATATATATATATATATATATATATATATATATATATATATATATATATATGTGTATATATATATATGTATATATATATATATATATATATATATATATATATATATATATATATATATATATATATAATATTATAGTTAGCATTTTTCAAATGAACGGGTTAATTGTTTCATTGCAATTGGGTGATATACATGTCTGCTGATTTTAGTGTAGACTGAATTAAGTGATTATTTAGTACCATTTCACAACAGTCTTATACTGTATGGTTTACTGTTTCACAACAGTCTGAAATGTTACCATTTTATATGCAGTAACGTTAGAACTATAACTTTAAATTACAGAAAAGTGATTGTAGTTCAATATAGCAAATTTCGTAGGCTTATTCCCCAATCACACAACACCCGTTGAAAACACCTATAGCCCCTTTCACACTGGCATGCTCTACCCAGGTTGGAACCGACCCAGGTCAGGACCCGGTGTTATGTTAGAGCACATGTAACACATTTGTTCGAACAGATGTGACACAAATTGTGGGTTGTGTTCAGAGACAAACTGGGCAGGAAAATCAGTAATGGCATCTGCTGAAACAACAACAAAAAGAAAACATACTAGCATAGCTATCTTATATAGATAGATCCTCTGCTAGAAGAAGTGCACATTAATAAGGACATTTCATTTTTTTTAAATTAACAGCCATGTAACGTTTTCCTCAAAGAGGATTAAAAGGAGTGAAAATTGCAATTAAAATAATGCTGCTAGTGGGCCAGAACATGGGATCAAAAAAAACAAACCATGTCAAAGATACTGCGCACACATCTTCTGATACCCTCTGTCTCTGTAATTGTCTCGGCTTATGTCTTAAATACACAGCATAATTTAGAGCAGCCATAATTCTTAAAGTTCAATGAGGGAAATGAGTAAGTGCATTGGTATCGGTGAAATACGACCAAGCAGTGTGAGCAATGTTATATAGAATCGCTACTCCTATCCTATATATACTAGCCTGATATGACATCGTATTGGTATATGGAAACGAGCCCCAGGACTTCACTAACTACACAATTAAAGGTGCGGTCACCAATTCCTCACACATTTTCTTTTATTGCAGGGGCCTTGATGCTCCGAAAGTAATTTGTTCTTCTTGTTGATCTTGCCTTGCTGTGAGCAGTGCTGACATAAAGTATGAGTACACGCTATACTGAGACGCATAGACTCTGTACTGAGACGCATACACTATATAAGAACATAAGAACATAAGAAAGTTTACAAACGAGAGGAGGCCATTCAGCCCATCTTGCTTGTTCGGTTGTTAGTAGCTTATTGATCCCAGAATCTCATCAAGCAGCTTCTTGAAGGATCCCAGGGTGTCAGCTTCAACAACATTACTGGGGAGTTGGTTCCAGACCCTCACAATTCTCTATGTAAAAAAGTGCCTCCTATTTTCTGTTCTGAATGCCCCTTTATCTAATCTCCATTTATGACCCCTGGTCCTTTTTTCTTTTTTCAAGTCAAAGAAGTCCCCCGGGTTGACATTGTCTATACCTTTTAGGATTTTGAATGTTTGAATCAGATCGCCGTGTAGTCTTCTTTGTTCAATTATTATTATTATTATTATTATTAATTTCTTAGCAGACGCCCTTATCCAGGGCGACTTACAATTGTTACAAGATATCACATTATTTTTACATACAATTACCCATTTATACAGTTGGGTTTTTACTGGAGCAATCTAGGTAAAGTACCTTGCTCAAGGGTACAGCAGCAGTGTCCCACCGGGGATTGAACCCACAACCCTCCGGTCAAGAGTCCAGAGCCCTAACCACTACTCCACACTTCTGCCCTATTGTTACAAGATATCACATTATACATTATTTCACATACAATTACCCATTTTACACAGTTGGGTTTTTACTGGAGCAATCTAGGTAAAGTACCTTGCTCAAGGGTACAACAGCAGTGTCTCCTACTGGGGATTGAACTCACAACCCTGCAGTCAGGAGTCCAGAGCCCTAACCACTACGCTACACTCCTATTGCATGCATGCGTTCAAGACTGAATAGATTCAATTCTCTAAGCCTGTCTGCATACGACATGCCTTTTAAACCTGGGATAATTCTGGTTGCTCTTCTTTGCACTCTTTCTAGAGCAGCAATATCCTTTTTGTAATGAGGTGACCAGAACTGAACACAATATTCTAGGTGAGGTCTTACTAATGCATTGTAGAGTTTTAACATTACTTCCCTTGATTTAAATTCAACACTTCTCACAATATATCCGAGCATCTTGTTAGCCTTTTTTATAGCTTCCCCACATTGTCTAGATGAAGACATTTCTGAGTCAACATAAGAGAAGCATACACTGAGACGCATAGACTCTATAGTAAAATGCTTACACTATATACTGAAATGCATACACTATATACTGAAATGCATACACTATATACTGAGACGCATAGACTCTATAGTAAAATGCTTACACTATATACTGAAATGCATACACTATATACTGAAATGCATACACTATATACTGAGACGCATAGACTCTATAGTAAAATGCTTACACTATATACTGAAATGCATACACTATATACTGAGACGCATACACTCTATACAGAGATTACTTGCTAATGCAATCTATACTGAGATCGGTCATCAGTCACGTGAGTTGTACTCTTCACCCACATTTTTGAAAATTTCTTGCTGCATAGCCGCCATTATTGAAGATTACAGATGAGACGACAGGTCGAAGAGTTTTCTTGATGAGTTTATTTATTTTTTTACAGAAATACTCAGTGACTCCCTGTCTGATGTTATTTTTATTAATAATATATTAATATATAATGTTTGAATGCAATTAGCTCAGGTAATGAGGTGCTTTAATATATATATATATATATATATATATCTCAGTATACAGTGTATGCATTTCAGTATAGAGTGTATGAATATCAGTAAGTGAATTATGTACCAAACGGCACCTCATAATAAAGCTCTTTCATTGCAGACTAGTCTAGCACATACTTAAACCATGCACAAACATAAGTCACAAATAAGTAAGGTAGATGATAAAGCACTGTAAATACACAGCAAACATTGGAACAGAATGGAAAACTAAAATGATTGTGAAAATTAACTATAATAAAAAGTCAATCTTAAAATGCCCGTCACAACTTTTCACTAAATTGAATGAACAATACTGTAGTCCATTAAAGTTCACCAAACACTTAACTACTGTTCTGCACATCTATTGAAGAGATTAATTAAAATAATTATGCTTGGCCAGACTGACATGTTTTTCTGTCTCATTTCCATAATTACAGATCGAGGAGTTTCGAAGGCTAAGATCCCATGTAAAAGGTGCAGAGCTCCCTGAAGGAAGTGACGGGCTGTTAGGAGATAATTTCAGACCAACCCAACCTCTCAGTGACAGAATCATCAGAGCTGCTTTCCAGTAGAGTCACTGGTATACAGGTATGCATTTTGTGGGGTGTTTTTTATGCTATAATATTTAATTTTGGGAACCATATTCCTGATAATCATCACAAGTATCATATTTTTTTTATATTTAGTATCATATTTTTCAAATATATTATATTGTTAACCCTCATAAGGTAACTAGGGGTCCATTTGGACCCAACGGTGCTTTAGTATCGTTATTATGTAGATCCAGTGACTTGACTTTTGTTTCCTTTTAGCTAGTTGTTAGGCACCCATCATGTCACACTATGCAAAGGATAATTCTAGTCCAGGTAGCCTGGTTGGATTTCCCAAGTTGTTTTAGGTTTGGGGTCCGTATGGACCCCAGGTGTAGTGATCGGCGGGCCTGACCTTCTTGCATGAACATCTCAGGCACCGTAATAGCAAATTCCTGGTTCAAGGCTTGTTTGAAAGTACATAATTAGAGCTTTCCAGTGATGTATCGCATGTCCTGAACAGAAGTTCCTAAGCGAAACTACAGCAAACCGAAACTAAGGCTTGAGTCATGTGACATAAGTCAGCTCCTAAGTTTCATTTGTTGCCTATTACTCGGTTGCTTCAACAGATAGCTTTCTGGTTTCAACTTCATTTAAAAACGCAGGCATTGCGCTTTCAATTGATGTCAGGCATGCCTGTATGCGTACTTTCTACCACCCCCTCATTCAGTGCTCCAGTGCAGTGATGCGCAGCAAATCAGTAGGTGTGTTCAAGTGCCTGTAACTCAAAAACGGAAAGAGCTAGGAACACAGTCAATATAATGAAAGAGGAGGCTTGGGGCTTTCCAGTGATATCTCACCTGCCCGTGACATGTTCCTAGAATAAACTACAGCGTCCAGAATACAGTGGTGCCTCCACTTGCTCGGAGACAGCTGTGCGCATTGGGCATCTTATCCATTTTGCATAGCATAAACAACACATTATACCAAATGATGTCTAGAAGTCTAGAAAAGCAAAATAAAGTGTTCATATACACATTTTCATTCATTCATTTACTCCAGTTGTTAGTTACATCCACATGGTTAGTTAGAGGGCCGATTAAGTGGATAATGAAATATTAGCAAGAACAAACTGAAACCTTAAATTAGTCACTGATAAAACATAAAACTACCAGGTGTTCCTATAACTTGGATGTGCCATGTGGATGTTCTGAAGAGCCCGAGTCGGTAGGATGTCTCAAGCTACAAAAATCTTAAACCTTTAATCCCAATAAAGGTTAAGCCATCAAGAGTGGACACAATATACAAGTACCCATGAGTAAAGCAGTAAAATTCAGCCAGATTTTATGCAGACACAAATACCCATAAGTAATCAATATTTGTGCTTAGTAAATATACTGTATTACAACATTAGCTTACAAGCGCAAGGATTTCATACAGCTATCTTTGCCTGTCTCCTATAAACACCAGATGTCAAATAAACGCTTGCAGTTGCCTACTGGTATAGTAGTAAATATCAAACAGCTTTATATTACACAATAACTGCTGCCTTTTTATTAAGCTACTGCTTTGAGCCCTGTGCTCAGTCACTTCCTCTTCCTGTCTCAGGTCTTGCATCCCCTCTCTTTCTCAGGTTGCTTGCCCACTCTCACCAGTGGCATGCTGTAATAAAGCTGTTCTGTGCATGGTATGCATGCAAGTCCAAAAGAAAGAAAAAAAAAACATAATTCTATACATTTTTTGCGCCCCTTTATTTGCTGCCATAGGCAATCATCTATATAGCTTTTGCCTTCACTCTTGCCCTGCCTGTATGCTACATTTATTAGGAGGGTTACTTCCTTTAACATATGAAATGTTTTTTTTCTAGCTTTTATTTCTATTAGCTAACAGCTGGATGATAATGAGTATTTTCCTTAAACAAACTCCTGTGAACTGTTTAAACAGTTTAACGTGACTGCTTGGGGCAGAGTATTCTTTTGTTAAATGGAACACAAGCAACAGGCTCAAAGTATGAAATCTCACATACACAGGATAATTCCCCACAGAGACAAATAAATGGCGCTCACAGCTTTTTAAAAAATCGACAAAAAGGTCTGCAGGGCCTTAATTCATGTAAGTGTCAACATCCTGCATTAGTTTGCCTCTGGTTGGAATTTATCCAGTGCTACATTGTTGCTCTCGGTGTATTGCTGCAGAAATAATTCAAGCAGAAAGATCCCTTGAGGTAGAACTTCCTTCCTGTACCTATACCTCTCTTCCTATACCCACATAAATTAATATATAAATGAATATATCATTGGTGCACAAACATCCTTGTTTCTCTGATTGGGTGGAATTTGTTAGTGCTTCTGAGGGTATACATTAGGCAACATGCACCTGATGTGCCCACTTCCAGCCAGTCCTATTCGTGCTTACGTCAGTGTGCTTCTGGGTTCAATAAGCTAGAATGTCAGTAGAATTTCATAGTGTGCTGGTGGTGGGTTACCTGCAAGGCAGGAACAAAGCTCATGCTCAAGACAGTGGTCAGGTTGATTGGACAAACTCATAAGGCAACACACTTGGAGAAGAGCCTTGTTTAATGGCCAAAACACCACAAGGCATCCCTCCAGCTCCGGGTGAGGTGACCAGCAATCCCAGTACAAACTGCTCACTTGAATTGTTTTTATTAATATAAAAGGGGGTCCTAAACTGGTTGCAGCAGCTCCCAGTACTGTTTTAAGATTGAATTATACTGAACAGGTTAACAATATCTGATAATCTTGACTTGCCTCTTTTTAGCTAGTAATTGTTGAAAGTAGGCTGTAGGGGTCTCCTGATGTTTAAAGCAACATTTTACCTGCATTAACTGATACGCTGAGTACCAACCTAATTGAAAGCAAACTAGGACTTGGTAGAAGGAGGTCCTTCTATTTTAGTGGTATCTTGGGGACACATTAATAGCATGTGTCTAGCTCATGCCCTCAAACACATACAGACAGTAACTTTAAACATTTGAGCCATATTCTTAAATTTTCTTTTTTTTTTTTTTTAGCTGCGCTTAACGCCCGTCCTTATTTTGTGTCCCTGTGAAGAGGCTGGCTGGTAGTGACGTCAGACCCGGAAGAACACAAAGTACTGAGGGTGAATTTGTGAATGAAATGCGCTGATGACAAACGTCGTGGTGGCCAAAACAAACAGACAGAAAAACCAGTGGTAACCAGACGAAACCAAACCAAACCAAACCAAGCCAGTACTGTGCTGGAGCTTCCAACACAAATAACAATTGTTATTCTTTTATATTTTAATTCTCTCTCCCGTTCTCCACTCTCGAACACACAACCCAAGTGAGTGAAACATGCACCTATATATACAGTTGTGCCGGGATTCAATTACTAATTAATTATTCACTTGAATCCCAGCACATTAACTAATTTGTGGATTCCCCGTGCTCACATATTAATACACATTTTATCTGCATGTGAAGTGATTGTGCAATCCCCGTGCCTAAATACATATTACAACAGAATTATATTCTGTGCACCAATACATATAAAACAACATTAACACACCACCCACAACATAACACACAAAATACGCACAGGGGCGGGGGCACCCCGCCACATATCTCCCTCCTTGTGCGCAGCACACATGGCCTCAACGGCCACCTCCCCCCTTAAAATCCCTAAAGTCTTGAGCAAAGTCTGGGGCCAAGAACAGGGACTTCAAGGGGTCCACGGCTGATAATCCTGGCAGCGGAAAGGCTGCTCTCTCCAGTCGTGCAGCCCATGGCAAGGCTGGCAGCGCAATTGCTGCCAATGGCACAGGGCACTCCAGTAGTGGAAAAGCTGCTTCCTTGAAAGGCTGACAGTGGGGTAGCACATTCCAGCAGCGGAAATGCTGCTATTGGCACCGCTGGCAGCGGCAATGCTGGCAACGATAGGCAATGGCAATGGCGACCAGGCAGCCCTAGACGATGGCGACCAAGCAGCCATAGGTGTTGCAGGCTCGGCAGTCCTAAGCGTTGTAGGCTTGGCAGCCCTAGGCAGTGCGGCACAGGGCCAGAGCGGTCCCTCAGAAGGTGAAGCCGGGAGGGGAGCCCCGGCCAAGAGGGCGGCAGCGGGAGCTCCACTTCTCCCCCTGGTGATGGAGTTAGGACCAGTCGTGGTGCTGGGATTAGTCAGTTTGGCAGTGGCTGTGATGGCGCTGGCCCTCTTCACGGCCACTGCGGTCGAGCTGTTATCCCCCATGCTCCCCTCAGCAGCCTGTGCAGTGGCTGCTGAGGAATACCCTGGTCCTTCCTTGTGTGGTGGAAATGGGAGCTGCAGGTAGTCTCCCTCTTGTGGTGGAGGTGGGAGCTGCAGGTAGTCTCCCTTTGGTGGTTGAGGTTGGAGCTGCAGGTAGTCTCCCTTTGGTGGTGGTGGTGGGAGCTGGAGGCAGTCTCCCTGCTGCGGTGGTTGTGGGAGCCGCATGTAATCTCCCCCTAGCGGTGGAGGTGGGAGCAGCAGGTTGTTTCCCTCTAACCCTAGAGACTGGTGCGGCTCTCCTTCGGTAACTGGGAACCGGTGCGGCTCTCCCTTGGCTGCTGGGAACCGGTGCGGCTCTCCCTTGGCTGCTGGGAGGTGGTGTAGCTCTGGATGTCTGGCTCTAGCCTCTTGGGTGCTGGATGCTCATGCTTCCCCCTTCTGGACGCTGGAGACACTTGTGCTCCCCCTTCTGGCAGTACCTGCAGTGTAAATTAGGGAGTGTAATAGAAGGCAATGTGTAAAGGCAGTACCAGTATATGACGTTTACAATACATGGTGGTTCTGATTTATGTTTCTCCAATACAGAACTGTCAGAATCCAAGTGGCAGTAGCCAAGTGGTCTAGTGGTTAAAGAAAAGGGCTTGTAACCAGGAGCTCTCCGGTTCAAATCCTGGCGCACTCACTGTGTGACCCTGAGTCACTTAACCTCCTTTTGGGTGAGATGTTGTTGTAAGTGACTCTGCAGCTGATGCATAGTTCACACACCCTAGTGTTTGTAAGTCGCCTTGGATAAACAAATAATAAGCCTGTGGAAGCTGGCAACTCTGTTGGCCCCATAGTAATAGTATAAAGAATATTTTGAACTGTCTAAAACTAGTAAGAAACTAATCTGAATGCTAATTTAACAGCTTGCAATAAAACAGTTTTTGACAGTTTTATGTTGTTGCAATTGATGTATTCCTCTCAGAAAATGTGCCTTTGCATTTGCCTCTAAGGGTCCCTATGTTATGCTACAGGGCTCCAATGATGATTTTCCAATTCATTCTTTATAAAATTATACCACCTGTTTCTGTGAAGTCTTTTAACATAACATACACATAACAATTTCTAACACAACATACTGTACATACACATAACATCAATACAAATTGTAACTGTATTTTAAAATAAAAAAAACACCCAGCTGAATTGAGATGCCCTGTTATATTCAGTTTTAGCAGCTGTCACCTGCAGGGCTTATCCAACAAAGAACATGTTTTTTTTTTTTTTTTTTTAAACCTGTTCAGCAACAAAAAGTGAATGCCTGGTGTCATTGGCAGACCCTGTCACGTACGCTCTGTGCAGGATCACTCAATTACTTGTAAGCTTTTCATACTGGTGCCAGTCAGTCAAATCAGGGAAATCAGTGGTCTGATAAAAATCATATTGCTGTAACATTGGATGCAAAAAATTCAGAACAAATCCAATAATACAAATATTATTTTAATTTCAATGTTTTTTTTTTTCTCTGAATTAGTGTGCTTAGGTAGAAATAACGGTTTGGAAAATGAACCTGTCAAGCATCCAAAACCAGTGGAATATTTGTTTGGTGAAAATAACTTCTGAGAATACCGTACAGCCTGGTTTGCATTCTGCTTCCTGGCTTACTTATCAGTTAGACAAAGTTTGTATGACTATTAAAATCAGAACAACAAAATATATCAGGATCTTGCTTGGTACTAAGCCATACATCAAAATGTGTAGCCTGAGATAGCTTTGCAGTTTTCCCTGAATTATATCATAGGGTTTTATTAAAAAGTCTACAAAGTAGTAATCAAACTGCCACATTGAAAAATGCTAAATATTAATGTAATTAAAAATACATGGGTCTAAGTTTGAGCACAATTGTATAAAAGATTTGACAAGTTAACCCTAGCCAATATTGTAAGAACAGAGACTTGGAGCAGGGGATACAGTCGGAAATTGAGTGGAGGCAGGCTTGGGTCACAAAGAGTGGTGAGTGTATGAGTCAGCTAGACAAAGTTCTGAGATCAATTACTAGGAACCGAAGAAGCATCGATGGGAAAATGGACCTCTCCTGTTCTTTCTTGTGTCACCTCACTTAGAGCATCCTGAACATAATTTATACCAAAACAAGTGGATGTTTACTTTCAAAATAAAACAACAATTCCATGTTTATGGAAAACGTACACAGTGATTTATATATATATATTGTGTATATATAGATCTCCATCATTGTTTGAAACATCCTATCATCTGAGACTTTCCTGTTTTTAGTTGTTTTGTTTATATGTATATATAGGATGTTTCAAACAATGATGGAGAATCCAGATGTATCCTGAATTTGTTTGACAGGAACAGGAATATCTTTGCACACCTCACACAATGAGGAATAGGGGACCTCCAGAGAACGCAAGGGACTATGGGATATTTGGACGACATGCTAAACCGGGTTATTAAAGAGCAACATGTTTATGGGTATGAAATATTAGATTTCTAGTTGTTTAGATTCACTTCATCATTCCATAATCTTCCTTTTCAGTCATCATATCCTGGTGACTTATTTAAATTCAACATAGCTCTCTGAACCTGGTACATCAGTGTCCCTGCAACAGTCCTCTACTGAATATAAGAAATATAACATTTGTTATATGTTGTATTATGATGCAGTTCTTACTCCCACTATAGGTAGAGTGTTGAGGGAAAGGTCACTGATGTGTACCAGATGTACTATATATTGAAAAAGGTTTATTGGTTATGTTTATTTTCCTGTTTACCATGATTTTAACACTGATCTGTGTGTCATCATCAGGGATCCTAGAAATCTGTTTGCTGCGGAATAACGCGGAAAAACACAGATTGTCTATGCTGTCGGAGAATTTTTATTTTTACACTTGAAGCGGGGCAAAAAACATGCAAGGCTTTTTTTATTTGTTTGATAACCAAATCAATACACTTACCATATTGAATCATCAACACAGACAATTTAGATTTCAATTTGCATGTACAGTGGTCAAGGTTGAACGAGGTGCACTGTAACATTCATGTTAAACATACCGAGAATGATAAAAATCACCCCTAAAGATCGGGTCAAGGAGTTTGACAAAAAAACGGATGACAAAGAGCAACTCGGAGATAAACTAATATATACTATTTTTTGTTTTTTTATTATTATTAGACAGAAATATTTGTAATGTTTAAAGTGAAACGGTAAGTTTGTTTATTATTACTTGTATTGTAACGCTTGAAATGTTTTTGCTTACGATTGTAAGTCGCCCTGGATAAGGGCGTCTGCTAAGAAATAAATAATAATAATATTGATTGATGGCATGGGTGAGCTTGTAACTTCCTTAAAATTTAAAAGTGTACCAATAAATACTTCCTGTGTTAACTGTTATTCAATAGTACTGATTGTGTATCTTGCATTATGTGAGGGGGAGGGGGGGGGGGGGGGGGGTCAATTTTAGCCTTTTATTTTAATTGCAGAATAATGCAGATTTTTATTTATTTTTTATCTGGGAATTTTTTTATTGCGAAAAACTGGGATCTCTGGTTATCATACTTGCAGTACTGTATCTATCACTGAAGTGGCAGTACTGTAAAGGTGCTGTAGGTATGCCATTGTTCTGCCAATTATTCCCATGATGGGCAAGTGGATCTCGCGATAACGTGACAGGGTGCTTGGGTGGTCTATGCAAATGGAATAAAGTAAAGGATCGCCCCTTCCCATACTAATGTGCTGAAGAAACTTCCCACAAAACCTCAGACCCCAAACCTCTGGCTCTGTTTTGCATCTGTCATTGAACATTAACAGACAGAGCTCTGCACTCCTGAAGAATGTCTCCAACATCAATGTGCCTTTCTCTCTTCACAGAGCAGAAGACAATGGTCCCAAAGTGTCCCGCTGGATGTGAAATGGATCCCTTTGAATGGCTGCTCTGCTCGGAGTACAAAGCTTGTATTGTGATGTTTCCACTAATTAATACAGCCTTGACAGGCAGCTGTGACTGAGGGCAAGTTCTACAGCCTGAACAACCAGTGCATAAAGCTCATGGCGCGCCTTTAAATACTGTAGAGATAGGGTACATTTTTCTTAGTGTTATCACTGCTGGGCAGTACAAATATGAATGTTACACTTGTGAAACTAAATGTGTTGGTGTTGTATATGAATCTCTCTGATATGAGTTCTGATTTGTGTTACAGGAAGATTGGTCATTTAATGTGAATGTTGAAAAAAAGGTTTTGCTTCCTTAAGGAAAAGAGGAAGCGTCACTCCCAGTCTGAATCATGCAAACTGATGTTTAGTCTCCAGTGTGAATATACAGATTAAATATTCGAGGTAGTTAACCAGTTTTGTTAATAACTGTTCATGATCTACTGAATATGTTCTTTGGGTTAAAGCTGCTTTACACCTAAAAAATATACCTTATAACTTTAATAATCTATAGGCTGTTTGAGCATGTTCACTTTTCTTTTGTTAAGTTTCTTTGATCATCTTTTTGAACTACGAATAGTACTACAATAACACATACCTTATACACCTACAGGATAAATAGGTCTTTTTTAAACTATAAAGCAGGTGCATTATATTGGTAATAAAACTAGAACTTTGCAGAACCGTAGGGACCTGTATCTGGAATTACACTGCAGTGTTAACTGATTTCACCTTTTATTTATTAAAATATCACCACCTGTTTCCTGAAAGTGATTTTTTTCTATTACACGCTGTAGATTGTATAAAGATATTTGAAAAGGGACGTTAAAGTTTTGAAAATAAAAATATTTATTGTAAATATAGTAATTTATACAATAATTCTAATATATTAACTTTAGAAATGTAGGATATATAGTATAAACTGTCAACTTGTTTAAACTGTTTTTTTTTTTTTTTAATTATTACCCTTCCTTTGTACTTCCTGTGTTTACAGAGGTTTCTTGAAGTTTCCTGTGTTTAGATTTGTTGTTCTTTGAACCCTGGAAGGCAAGTTTCCATGGTGGATTGACTGAATATTGTTTTGACAACCGAAGGTGGGCCTTATAACGCAATCCAGTTAAAAAACTCAATCTGGCTCACACTTTGATTGCCTATAACACATGCACACATATATGTCCTCTTGCATGTAATCTATAGACATCACCAGGGATCCTAGGAATGTAACCCTAACCTTACCAATTGATAGGGACAAATTGTACTCAGTCATAGATCACTATAATAACTTAACCTGGGTTAGTAATCAGTACCAAACACATATAGTAGGTTTTTTATTTTAAGTTTTATAGCGTCAATTAATAATACTGAGGTAGTTCAGTATCATTGTATCTGTAATATGTAACACTCATGGTACAGTCATTTCACAGTGTAAAAAAAAATTATAATAATTGCTGTAGCATAAAACCCCTGTTGTGCACAACAACCCAAAGTCCATAAAAAATATATTGTCCTCAGTTACGTTGTGTCAAAAAAAATATATAACAAATATACATATAGGCACGATCCTGGAAAGACTGCCACTTTGTTGTATTGAAAGACAGCAGGTTCAGATGTCAGCAGAGCATGTTCAGTTCAGCAAGGCCTCCAGGAATAAAAACAGCCCTGTTCTATTTTAAAGATATAACAGATTTTCAGGCACCATTTCATTAACTTTTAATGTACTTATGCAGAGTAGTAGTATTGAGTAACCTGACTCCTTCCAAGCCTTGTGTACAATAATCTTTTACAGTAAATTCTAAAGCAGAGCTGTTTAAAGATGCCGAAAACAATCAAAATCAGCCCTAGAGATCGGATCACGTCGATGGTAATGTGCTGTTTTGTGCAGCAAGGCTGTAGATTACACTCCTAGGCAGACCATTGTAGAGCACATGGGAAGTTCTAAACATACATTGAATGAAAGGAAATGTAAACAAGATGAGGCTGAAACAACAGGGCCATTGAAAACACTGGAACTGTGTTTGGATCATTTCAGTGTCTTACAATTGCCAAAGAACAGCGTGAAACCGTGTGGCAAAGTGGTAATGACGTGCAGGTGAGTGCAGTGCAGAAGAATCACACAGACAGACGTTGGTACAGGTGCAAGGGTGTTTATTTATTTTTGTAAATGTCCAGAGCCTCAAGGCAAAACCTGTAAATGATAATAGTGCTGGAAGTGATACAGCGGCGTGTATCACTTCTAATTTATAATCCCGCGGGTTTGACCCGCAACCCCAAAGTCCCGTTCCGACACCCACACTAAACACGAACACAAAAGACAGTGCGTGATTCAAGTGCTAAAAGGTGCAAACACAAAGACAGTTGGTAGTGAAAGGTGAGTGGTGAAGTCCGGGTTTTTCGCTGGCCTGCGGCTGCAGCTCCGGATCGTGCTCAGTAATCCTCTGTGACAAATAACACACAAGACACACAGTGTTAATACACAGACACAGAACACTCACGGTTTCCTCACAGTACGGGCTCCTTCTCGGTTATTAAACTTAACCATATGAAAAAGGAACAGATCACTCAAGCCATGCCCCCTATTTATACCCTCGCCCATGACCCCGAGGTTAACGAGCGCATCCGCTCCTCCAGTCCTCGGATGCCACGCCGCTTACCGTCTGGGTCACTGAGCTCGGGTGCCATGGCTCCGCCCCCTTCCGAACTGACCGACTTCCATCTACCCTACGGAATAAATTGTCGTGCCATTTCATTAAGGGTACTCTGTTCCTCGTATACCGTGCTCTCACAGGTCGAGAGGGAGATCTAACACTAAGACTCATTCGATCTCTGTCACATATCCCACCGCTCAGAGTGGAGCCGAAGGAACACTCGGCTAAACCTACCTTTCCCATTACTCCCCCCTCCCGGGAAAAATAATCCGCATTTTGGTGGTCTTTCCCTGCACGGTGTACCATATGGTACATGAAGGGCTGCAATGCCAGATACCACCGAGTTATCCGGGCATTGCTGTCCTTCATTGTGCTTAACCACTTGAGTGGGGCGTGGTCAGTGACAAGATCAAATGAGTGTCCCAGCAGGTAGTATCTTAAAGAGTGAGTAGCCCATTTCATGGCCAAACACTCTTTTTCGACGACGGAGTAGTTGCGCTCCCGAGGGAGCATTTTTTTACTTATGTACAGAACAGGGTGTTCTACTCCGCCTACCATTTGAGACAGGACTGCACCCAAACCGACATCCGAAGCATCGGTGTGGAGGATGAATCTCTTAGTGAAGTCTGGAGTGATGAGAGCAGGGGCCTGGCAAAGTCTCTGCTTAACAGTATTAAACGCCCCCTGACATTCTTCTGACCATTTAATTAAATTTGGTGCGCTCTTTTTGGTGAGGTCAACTAAGGGATTAACCACTGTGGCATACTCGGGGATAAAGCGGCGGTAATAACCGGCTAACCCCAGTAGCGACCGCACCTGAGCCTTGGTTTTGGGGATTGCCGCGTCTACCAAGGCCTGGACCTTGGAGACAACGGGTTTCACCCTGCCATTCCCCATTACAAATCCCAAATATTGTGTTTCTCTTTTGGCAAACGCACATTTTCGCAAGTTAGCTGTCAGCCGGGCTGCCCTTAGAGACTGAAGGACGGCTGTGATCCTAGCCAAATGCTCTCGCCAGGTGGAGCTGTAAATGACCACATCATCAATATACGCTGCCGCATATTCACGATGTGGGTGTAAAACCTGGTCCATCAGTCTCTGGAAGGCAGCAGGCGCACCATGTAACCCAAACGGCATGGTTGTAAAATGAAACAGCCCCTCTGGTGTTGAAAATGCGGTTTTCTCTCTAGACCTACGAGTTAACGGGATCTGCCAATATCCTTTCGTCAGATCCAGAGTGGAGATGAACCTCGCCGTCCCCAGTCTATCTAGGAGTTCGTCGACCCGAGGCATGGGATACGCATCAAACTTGGCAATAGCGTTTACCTTGCGGAAATCAACGCAGAAGCGGTTGGTGCCGTCCTTTTTGGCCACTATCACAATTGGACTGCACCACTCGCTCCTGGAAGGCTCAATCACCCCAAGTTCGAGCATGTCCCATACCTCTTTGCGAACGCCACTCCGTCGACTTTCCGGGACCCGGTAAGGTCTCTCTCGCACTGTGACACCTGGGGGAGAGATAATGTCATATTCAGCGAGGTTAGTTCTACCGGGCGTGTTAGAAAAAACATCGCTAAATTCCTCAATTAACCTACGTAGTTCACGTTGCTGATCAGGAAGTAACTGTTCCCCCATCGAAATGTTCTTTGTGCTAGAGGGTTCTAGCTCGGGCCCTAAATCATCCTCTATATTGCCTGGGGCTATAAATAACACCTCTCTTGCCTGCCAGGGCTTTAATAAATTTATGTGATAAATATAAAATTTAGTTACGGCGATCGGGCTGTTTAATTTCGTAATTCACCTTTCCTATAGCCCGAATCACCTCATATGGCCCTTGCCATTTAGCACATAGTTTGGATTCCGCTGAGGGAAGTAGCAGCATTACCTTGTCTCCAGGTCGAAAGGTTCGGATTAATGCATTTTGATTGTAATGCTGCTGTTGTCGATGCTGAGCCGATCTGAGATTGTCTTGGGCCAAACGACCGACCAAATCTAGGCGATCTCTCAGTAGGAGCACATGCTGCACTACATTTTTGGACGAGCCTTTGTGCTCCTCCCACCCCTCTCTCAACAGATCGAGGATGCCGCGAGGCTGTCGGCCGTACAAGAGCTCGAAGGGGGAGAACCCTGTCGAACTCTGCGGCACCTCTCTCACTGCAAAAAGGAGGTAGGGGAGAAGCGATGCCCAATGTTTTTGCTCCTGATTCACAAATCGTCTCAGCATCGCCTTTAGAGTCTGATTAAAACGTTCCACCAAACCGTCCGTCTGTGGATGGTAAACCGACGTTCTGATGGGACGTATTTTTAGTAATTTATATACCTGCTGTAGCGTGTTTGACAAGAAATTAGTTCCATGATCAGTCAATATCTCGTTGGGGATCCCTACTCTTGCCATAATCTGCACTAGTTCTTTGGCTATCGCAGCAGCACTAGTGGACCTCAATGGAACTGCCTCTGGGTATCGCGTTGCGTAATCTACCACCACTAATATATGCGTATACCAGGAGTCAGAAGGTAGCAAAGGGCCGACTATGTCCACTGCGATGCGTTCAAAGGGGGTGGAAATAATCGGCAGTGGGACCAAAGGGGCGGGGCGCACTCGACCCGGCGCTACTCTCTGGCAGTCTGGGCATGTGGCTACATATTTCGACACTTCTTTATAAACACCTGGCCAAAAGAATCGAGCCAATATCCGTTCCCTTGTCTTGTCAACTCCGAGGTGCCCCGCAAAAGGGATATCATGCGCCAGCCTCATGACCTCCAGCCGACAAGACGGGGGAACCAATAATTGTGTTACAGGATGTCCTGTGCCCGCGGCCAGGTTTACCCTATATAGTAATTGCCCCTTGATAATGAAGTGTGGAAATACTAGTGCCCCAGCGCCTTCAACATCCTTACCTTCAATGGACCGGACCTGTCCCCGAATGTGCACCAGTGATGGGTCATTGTCCTGCTCCCACACTAGGTTCACATTCGAGTGCCACATGTCCGGTATATTGAGCGGGGCGGGAGTAACATCTGCCCTTGATGGCCCAGTAACCTCGCCCTCTCGGTCACACTGCGTTCCGACCCCCTTTGACTGACGTTTTTCACCGTTATAACAGGCTCCCACCAGCCCCCAGCCTTGTCTCATTAACGCTCCCTCCCATTTCCGCAGCCTTCTCTCTTTGTTTGTTTTTTTCGGCCGGAACAGGGAAGAGAACATTTCCGCTTGAAAGGGAAAAACATTACCAATTATTTCCCCTTCTACTTTTTCTGCCACATTTGCGTGTATGGCCGGGACTGCCCTTAATTTCAATAAATCTTTATAGTTGGGCCAGTCCCGACCCAGAATAATGGGATGTGGTAACCTTTCCGCTACCCCAACTACCAGGGAACGTTTCATCGGACCGACCGATAAATATGCTTTTACTGTGGGGTATGTTGCCGTGTCTCCATGGATACAGGAGATCGCCACCTGACCTTGTGGCTGCCACACCATACCGCCCAAGAGAGATGCTCTAATTAAGGTCTGACCACACCCTGTGTCCACTAATGCATGGGTCTTCACATTTCCAAAAATCACCTTAACAATACAAGGCCCCTCCCGACCATTTTTCCCTCGCTTACCCGCTTCAGATGCCAGATTACAGACGGTCACGTCACACTCCATCGCAGATGGGCATGACCTAGCCTGATGTCCCGGCTGGCGGCACCTAAAACAGGTAGGGGGAAAGGAGGGCACAGTATTAAATGGTCTGTCCCGCTGCTGGTATGGCAACGGGGCAGGGGCAGCACCTCTACCCCCGCTGGGGGCCAACCTTGGTCTCCATGAAGAGGAGGCAAGGTCGCCCATTGGGGTTGGTGCTCTTGGAGGTCGTTGAACCGGTCCTGGTGGTGGGGCTGATGGAGCAGAGAGAGGAGGTGGGGCTCGGCCGCTCCGTTGAGGTGGGGTGAGTAGCCCGGTCTGGGCGGATACCAGGGAGTCCTCGAAGTCCTCAGCGAGCTTGACTGCCTGTTCCAGGGTGTCGGGGTTGTGGCGCCGTATCCATCCTTGGGTCTCGGCGCCGACCACATGACAAAACTGCTCAATAACGATGGCCTCCCCCATCTGGGCAGTTGTTTTTAGCGCCGGGGTGAGCCAGTGTATCATGTGGTCACAGAGCTTCTGCGCGACCACCCTGGGGCGTACGTTCGGGGACCTCCTGTACTCCCTGAACCTCACTCGGTGCGTTTCCTGCGTAATATTCAGACGGCGGAGAATAGCCAGCTTTACCAGGTCATATTGAGCGGCGTCGTCATCCCCCATTGCCTGGTATGCTGCCTGCGCTTCCCCAATCAGGCAGGGTCCCAGCTGGCTTGCCCAGAACTGTCGGGGCCATGACGCGGTGGTAGCCAGCCGCTCAAATGCCACCAGGTATGCCTCTGGATCATCATCCGCCGTCATTTTATGCGTCCTGGCTTTGGGCGCTATGAAGCCGCGCTCTGCTGATGCTGTGGGAGGTATTGCCAGCCCGACCCTCTCGATCAGCGCGGTGTACCTCTCCTCTCTCCGTCTTTCCTCCCCCTCCCGTCTGCTGTCCAGCTGCTCCAGCAGCGCCGACAGTGTGGCATAGTCCATCTCTTACTTCTGACGACCACGTGTGGCAAAGTGGTAATGACGTGCAGGTGAGTGCAGTGCAGAAGAATCACACAGACAGACGTTGGTACAGGTGCAAGGGTGTTTATTTATTTTTGTAAATGTCCAGAGCCTCAAGGCAAAACCTGTAAATGATAATAGTGCTGGAAGTGATACAGCGGCGTGTATCACTTCTAATTTATAATCCCGCGGGTTTGACCCGCAACCCCAAAGTCCCGTTCCGACACCCACACTAAACACGAACACAAAAGACAGTGCGTGATTCAAGTGCTAAAAGGTGCAAACACAAAGACAGTTGGTAGTGAAAGGTGAGTGGTGAAGTCCGGGTTTTTCGCTGGCCTGCGGCTGCAGCTCCGGATCGTGCTCAGTAATCCTCTGTGACAAATAACACACAAGACACACAGTGTTAATACACAGACACAGAACACTCACGGTTTCCTCACAGTACGGGCTCCTTCTCGGTTATTAAACTTAACCATATGAAAAAGGAACAGATCACTCAAGCCATGCCCCCTATTTATACCCTCGCCCATGACCCCGAGGTTAACGAGCGCATCCGCTCCTCCAGTCCTCGGATGCCACGCCGCTTACCGTCTGGGTCACTGAGCTCGGGTGCCATGGCTCCGCCCCCTTCCGAACTGACCGACTTCCATCTACCCTACGGAATAAATTGTCGTGCCATTTCATTAAGGGTACTCTGTTCCTCGTATACCGTGCTCTCACAGGTCGAGAGGGAGATCTAACACTAAGACTCATTCGATCTCTGTCACAAACCGTTATTTCAGATTTTGTCAAAATGTGTGTAAAAGCGGACGTTCTTCTGTACAAAGTGGATCAACCGGTGGTTCAAGATTTTTTGAGGAAGGGTGGTTGTGCCATTCCAAAGTAAGACCAATTGTAGCTGGAATGCTGCACCTCTGTTTTAACAATAGCCATCCGGATGAGTTGAACTAACATTATTATTTTTTTTTTTTTACAACAGGGAACTATTTGTAATATTTGAAGTAATAAAAAGTATGTTTGTTTTATTGATTAATGGCACTGGTAATCTTGTAACTTGCTTAGAATTTGAAAGTGTAACAAATTGCTTGTTATTTATTTATTTATGTAGCAGAGGCATTCATCCAAAGTGACTTACACGTGTTACACTGTTACAGTTCAAAAATAATTAAAGTTATTTAATAAAAATTAAACTAAAATACAACATAAAGAGACACAACAAGTGTAACAAGAACAACAATAAATACTTCATGTGTTAACTGTTTTCCAATAGTACTGTTTGTGTGTCTTATAATGTGGCAGTGAAAACTAATTTTTAGCTTTTTACTTTACGCAGAATAACGCACTTTTTTTTTTAATCTCAGAATTTGATTTTTTTTTATTGTGGAAAACTAGGATCCCTGGACATCACCAACCTGTAAATAGCAGATGGGGCTGGTATTGTAATTTAACAGTGTTGAACAGAAAATATAACAATAGTGTTGTTTTTTTTTTTTCCAAATAGGTTTACACTTGATGTATATGAACTTCAGATGTAAAATGTATCAGATGGTGATAAAGTTTAAATGATAAAAAAAGCACACGTATGTGGCTATTATCATATTGATGTGTATGTACGTAAGCAATGCCAAAAGGGTACAAAATGCCATCCATACAGCAAAAATACCACAAGCATATCCTCCTTTTAAACTAGTTTTTGATTCTTAAGCTGTCATAAATTAGTAGTACAGGCATGTCTGGCTGATTTAGGAATGTTTTGTCAGGCAGGTTTCAAAGGGAGAGGAATTTGTGTTCAAATCCCTTAGCTCAAATGCAAATGTAATGTAAACAAGAAGTCTGACTATAATAAAGTGCACAGAAAGCTGAACTATGAAAGAATGTGTTAAAGAGCCAAACATGCTGCTTTCTCACAATACCCACATATTACCCACAATGTGCGAGTCTTTGATAGTGATGTGCCCTCCATCCAAGTACTGATAAAAGTGATAAGTAGTAGGTTCTTTTAAAGGAGTAGACTTCAGTGATGTAATCCTTTGGTACCATTACGCATGTTTTCTTCCCTCACAGTAGGATGTAACGCTGTATTTGTAAGAATACCCTTTAAAACGTATTGCAAACAGCCATTGGCTCTCACAGTAAAGAACACTAATCTGTCTGCTGAGTAACAAAACCAAGCAATCCCCCGCCTATCATGGGGAATGTCTGTCTGCAAGTTAAGTGGAGCTTGGGGAGGTGGATGATAAGGTTGAAACTAGGTTTAAATAAGTTAGGGAAGATGTTGTCAGGAGAAGCAAGTCCCTATGATCCTGCCCCGAATCTAAGGTAATAAAAATGATTGTGCTGGAACTCCCAGGTGCCTGCTTTTTCCACACTGCACATGTGTATAATTTAAAGATGATAAATCTTACGAGGGTCTTCAAAACTGGAACAGCTTTGGAGTCAGATCCATGCATGTGCAGTCAAGAATTTATCCAAGTGTCTGATGACCACATGTTGTTGGTCCATATGTGGTTCAAGCAGTCCAATGAGAAGCACATGCACATGGCAGCGTTTACTTTTTTCAAGTATATTATTCCTAACTTCAAAAACTCAGTATTAACATTTTTCATTTCTAAAAGAAACTATGGGCCGGACCAAATCAAACCCCGATAGCTCTTGCTAAAGTGTCTTTATGTGATAATATCGCTAATTTCCATTTCCACGACATCTGCAGCATCGTGCTGCATTGTTCTGTCACTGTTATGAAAGCGTGCCACATTGTTTTCATAATTTTTGTATAATTCCATACCGTGCCCTGGCTTGTGTCGGCACCATGCAATGCCAGCATATCCTCAAACCCGACCGGCACAGTGCTGCCCAGAGCTCTGTTGTGCACAAGGCTGTATAGTAGGCTATAACTGCACAAGAACGAAGATTAAAAATAAATAAATAAATAAAAATAAATGTCGGTTAACAAAGAAACACCATGCGAGTAGTAAAATTAAAATGCTGATAAAAAAAAAAATGTGGTGAATAGAACATCCAAAAACCAACGTAACACTGTCGCCAGGATCAGTAAGTACATATTATACAATAAGAAGTCGAATGAAATGCTATCCAGTGCCGTGAAAAAAAGAAAGTTGATTGCAGATTTTTAAAAAAATTTTAAATGACACGGTATAGCCAAAAAGTGCTTCCTTGTACTGGAACGGTGGGCTTGTTCTTTCATGCCGAGAATTTGGGCTTCATGTAATGTTCCTGTGTAGGCCAACATGTTGAAGTACCTCACCAGAGTAACCAAATGTTAAAAACTAAACGTTAATATCTTTAAAGTGGTTAAAACATTCATACGTTCTTTATTAGTATTTGAATTTGTTTACATTTGCTAGCCTCGAGTTTTTGATCAAAGTTCAATGTAATGGAGCACTGTGCCTTTAAGAAATGAATAATTTGAACAGAAGTAGGTGATGTCACAGATGAGGTGAGAGTCTTTGGTGAAAAAGAACATTATTTAATAAGTCTGGTAAAAATGATCTCAACAGAAACGACAAAAGAGAACTACACAAAACATATATAGTAAAATAATACACTGGTAAGAAATATATTCTGAAAATGCAGATGATATAAATTACCATCTTTACTACACACTGATAATCAATGATTTATTTACACAGATACTGACAAACAGAGTGGACAGGTGTACCAAAACAAATAAAATATATGCCTTTTGGCAGCAGAAAAAAACCCCAAACATTTGACAGTCTTACCAATGTGGAACTGATTCTGTGGTATACAGCAGTCAAAGTAAACCCTTAACCCTCCCACCTCGCAAAGAGTAGGGGAATCAAATAGAAGAAACTCACCAACCTGTGGGGCATAACTGCTGTTTTAAATGAATCCCCACCTTTCAACAGAGTCAGTGGTGGGGTTGTTTCCCCGTTGTTACAGGACTGAGGTGTTGGGGCGGCAAAACAAATCTTCCACCTACTCAGACAGGACTTTCCGAGGTAATGCCTCACAATATCCTGATATCAGCCAAGGAGGAGAGGTGGGGGCGGTGGCTGATTCATTCTTTTTCAGTTCTTCAAAGGGATAAAAAGATGTATTTCTTTAGAGCAAGCATCAGACAATAACAAACAAACAGCACAATGCAAATACACCTACTACAAAGTACATGATAAGTCCAGAAAATTCAAAAACAATCATGTCATTTCAAAGAAAAGGAATTATGAAATGTTGAGATATGAAAATGTTGAGATCTGAAATGTTCTATTAAATTATTATTTATGTAAGGCATATTTTATACGGTATACAGAGATGTTTAATATACTGTTGTAATGTAGAAAGGGTCAAATCAAAATGGACTTTCAACATACTGTAAGCAGTGTTATATATTGAATTATCATGCAGTGTGATCTATATGTGTTTTAATACTTGAGCATTGGAAACATTGGAGTGCTCTCATGGGGAGCTATTGTCTGTGCAGCAACAACACATAACCACCCCTCCCCCGACTCTCCCCTAACCACCACTATAACTCAATGCTTAACCTGAGCTGAGAGAATTCAGAAGCTGCATATTGCTGAAGGCATACATATTTTGTATTGAGCAGCATTGTAAACCATTATATTCAATACTGGTACATTGGTAGATGCTTTATTTATGTATTTATATTAGTGTTGATCATATTTTAAAGAAAAAGCCAGTAAAACCCAATTGCATTTGTAACTGCCATGCAAGTGAAAAAAACATAAGGGGTGTAACAGTGCCATCAACTGTTTGTTTTCCATATAGCAGCAGTACGCTTATACATAGTTACATCTCATGTAAGTATCATTGACACATGTGTTGGTTTTGTAATGACCAGGGAGTGTGTTATAGATTTGAACTGAAACACCAGCTTCTTGTACAGCAGTTCATAACAAATAAGCTTAGTGACTAGCTGAAGACCTGTTTGATCCTGCTAATGGTGGGTTGTGGACAAATGTATGCTCATTTTCTGTCTTGTTTAATTCAGTGTATATAATTGTTAAACTTACTGATCCAGTTCATACAACTTGACATATGCTATGTTTTAAAGGGCCAGATTCATTCAATTTTAAGGGTTGTTTTAATTAATGTTTTGTAAAAGGGCTGTTTCTTTTTTTCAATTTTTTTTTAAAATCCTGTTTTCATTAGTGAAATGGAGTTTACAGTTCATGAAACCCTTTTTAAGTGTTTTAGAGTAACAGTCTGTTGAAAACAGTCCTTAAAGTGATATGAAGAGCGCCCATAGTCAGTTACAGTTAATTTAAATAATTAAACACATACAATTAGATTTGTTTTTACGTGTTAAACTCACTGAAGTTAGTCCTGTCTTGAAAATAGTTTTAAGAAATGTATTGCCATACACTTTTATTAAATAATGTTAAATTAAACACAATTTATGTATTATTAATTAGGTACTCTTATCAATGTGACCTGTATCACTGATGTGACATATGCAATGGTGAATTAACTATTATACTCAATGGGTCCCCGAGTGGCTCATCCAGTTAAAGCACTGCTGCTGGGAGTGCAGGACGAGTCATACAGCTTGGACAATGGAGGGGGCATCACATTGGCTCTGTTGCTCCAAGGGTGGGGATGGGAAACCGGCAGGGATTGCTTCTCCTTGTCGCGCAGCAGCGACCCCTACTGGCCAGACACGGAGCACATTCAGAGTGGATAAAAAGCAGGGCTGATCTCTGTTCTCCGGGATTGGTAGCCGCCCACCTCTGCTCTGGATTGCTCTGCGTAAAAGAGATTCTGGCTTTAGGCTTGTGAGATCGGAGGACGTTCACATGACCTGCTGCAGTGAGGAGAAAAAACATAATTGGACATTTCATATTGGGGGTAAAAAATTAAAAAAAAAAAAATATATATATATATATATATAATAATTGGTCACTCTAAATTAAAAAATAAAATACAAAGATAAATAAAATTTAAAAAAGTATTATACACACATATTACCAGGAGCATATGTGTTATTTAAATAAGAAGTAATTTTTAATTTCCCTTTGTCATTGTCAGGGCATGGCTCAAAAAATGTCATTGTGCAAATTTAAGAATATAAGTTATTAAATGATGCGATAGTGCCAACATCTGTTTGTCATATATTCTGTACAGTGCGTTCATTACTAAAAAGAAACATAGTGATGCAATTAGACAAATGTTTTCACAGAAGGAATTTGTCAATGTTTTGTTATATGACAAAAGATATTAGCAAACATTGCCTTGCAGGAGACAGAAAACCTAATCAACATTGAAGTTTATTTTATTTTGTTAATGTAACAACCACTGCAGCCATACACACCATTGCTGCTGAAAGTTGCCTCAGTTGTTGCCTGAGTAGAGGACACTCAAGAGCTAAAGCAGCATTGGTGTTCCGGGAACTGTGTTGAAAGACGTTAAACCAAGGTCCTGTCTACTCTGTGGACGCTGAAAACCCAATCAAGCAATTCTTGCTGCTCCTGGTGGCATCCTTAAAACCAGCCATTAAAGCTGAAGATGCAGACCTGGTGAAAATACAGATTGACTGCTTACAATGTTTTAGACTAGTAAGTATTTACAAATTAATCAATAACTTGCACAGCCAAAACCTCCCACCTACCTGCAGCAGAACATCACACTTCACACATTGCCCTTGATGAATCAATTCCACTCAATTTGGGAAGCGATGATCACACAAAAACTGTAAAAAATAGTAATGCAACTTGGCCACTAGAGTTTCTGGTAATATAGTCCCCAACTAGAGGGCACACTCAGCACATATTTCATATTTGCAGTTCAGGCTAGGAAGGTCTTACTTTCTATATACGCATGGACATACAGTAAAAAAACAGCTCTCATTTGAAATTGTATTCATCTTGTTTCCATCCCTTTATTTAACTAGATTAGTATTTCTTTAAAATAGCAACTATTGTATCATATATTGCATTTACATTATGTAATGCTTTGTGTATGACATTGATAAGATAATAAAGTTCTGTCTATAGCGGCTTGTGGTGGACCCTCGGGAAACAACGGCAGCGATGGACCCTCGGGAGGTGACAGCAACAGCGGCGGACCCTCGGGAGGCGACGGCAGCAGCGACGGACCCTCGGGAGGTGATGGGAGTCCTTCGGGAGGTGGCGCTGGGCACTCCAGACGCGAACATGCAACTGGCTTTATCACTCTTGCGCTGGAGACAGCGGGGCTTCTCCCTCTAGCGGTGGAGAGAGCGGGGCTTCTCCCTCTCGTGCTGGAGACAGCGGGACTTCTCCCTCTAGCACTGGAGACAGCGGGGCTTCTCCCTCTCGCGCTGGAGACAGCGGGGCTTCTCCCTCTAGCACTGGAGACAGCGGGGCTTCTCCCTCTCACGCTGGAGACAGCGGGGCTTCTCCCTCTCGTACTGGAGACAGCGGGGCTTCTCCCTCTAGCACTGGAGACAGCGGGGCTTCTCCCTCTCGCGCTGGAGACAGTGGGACTTCTCCCTCTAGCACTGGAGACAGCGGGGCTTCTCCCTCTCGCGCTGGAGACAGCGGGGCTTCTCCCTCTAGCACTGGAGACAGCGAGGCTTCTCCCTCTCGTGCTGGAGACAGCGGGGCTTCTCCCTCTCGTGCTGGAGACAGCAGGGCTTCTCCATCTAGCACTGGAGACAACGGGGCTTCTCCCTCTCGTGCTGGAGACAGCGGGGCTTCTCCCTCTAGCACTGGAGACAGCGGGGCTTCTCCTTCTAGCACTGGAGACAGCGTGACTTCTCCCTCTAGCACTGGAGACAGCGGGGCTTCTCCTTCTAGCACTGGAGACAGCGGGACTTCTCCCTCTAGCGGTGGAGGCGGGAGCGGCAGGTAGTTTTCTGCTACACCCTGTTGTTTTGTGCTTGCTGTTTATAACCATTACCTGCGTGGCTTTGTCACGTTCCACCCTAGTGACCTGGCATTGCCAGATCAGTTCCTCTTTCAGAGGGCCATTACTTCTTGTCCCCTTAACAGGCAGGACCAGCACCCAAATACCCCATAATCACCACTCTGGCCATACTCATACAAGCGGTTATGATCTTGACATTGAATAAAAACCATGCATAAGCCAACTACTATGTTGAAGCAGTTGAAAAAGAAGCGCTGGCTTCAAATGCAACATAACAAAACATTATCAATTTTTGCATGAACACTAACTTGGGAGGAGGCAGTGTGGTCCAGTGGTTAAAATCCAGGGCTTGTAACCAGAAGGCAGAGTTGTAATAACTCGAGTCAATGACTTGACTCGACTCGGAATCGAGTCGAGTCCGTGTGCAAAAGACATGACTCGACTCAAGTCACGCAAAAAAAGTCTCAATCTGACTTGAGCCATTGTCTTTATGATAAAATCAATAACAAACTGATTTCATTTTCAATACATGCAGCTCCTCTCTAACATATGCAGTCATCTTGTCATTTTGCACATAAACAGGCTCCTGCCATGGTTGTTAAGACCATTGCTAATGAAATAGAAAACACCTTTGTAGCCTATAGCGCCGTTCTGTGATCATCACAAGCAGCAGGGAGCGCCGGAATCAAAATGTGTAGGCGGGAAGCAAAGACAGATTTTTGATCACTGATCATAGAAAATCCTGAGGAAAATAGTCATTTTTGAGTTTTGTCACAGACACGAAAAAAACAAAACAACAATAACATGGAGAGTACACTAAAAGTACCTGCGGTGGTGGAGTTCGCTTTTAATAATTATACAGTCGACCGGGAGAGAAACAAGCAGGCTGCATCCTGCCAGCACTGTAAAGCGACAATATGAATAAACTGCATTCAAAACATAGCACCGGTAACTGCCACTAATTTATACTGGTAGGTTTTTCGTTTTTTTCAACGGCTAAAATGAGACTTAATTAAAAACGCACAATGCAACAGCGGTATTTTTCAAGAAGTCGATATCAATATTTAAAAAGAATAAAATAAAAATGCCAGGGCAAATTAAAAAACACAGCAGAAAAAAACACTGATTAGGAGTTATTTTTCAGGTTTTGTTAGCACACAAATAAAGGTAATGAATGTATGGAAAACGTTTCTAATAAGTAAAATTTTGCCAAGTGAAAGCTTGAAAGGTAAGTCAGTGTTGAGAAGTGAGAAAATATTAGATAAGTTCTTTGTTTTGTGATATCATTCATTACTAAACACCCAACCCAATTGAGCACAGAGAAAGGGGCCTTTATACAGTGGCAAAATGTGCTTATAAATAGATCAAGGAATCAAATTCACTAAAACGGAAAGATGAAAACAAAGCAGAAACCGTGGACTTTTAATGGTGAAAATAAGTGGGGCAAGTATCACCACATTATTGTGCATCCTAATTTTGTATTTTTAACAGTTTTTTATTTTATGCATAGATTGCTAATCTTCTGTAAAACTAATCTGATTAAATCAAGATATCTTTGAACTGTCAGAACTAATGACTTGAAGTGACTCGAGCCAGATTGGTGACTCGACTCAAGCAGTTTAGAGACTTGACTCGACTCGACTCGAGCAGTTTAGAGTCTCGACTCAACTCGGAGCAGTTTAGAGACTCGACTCGACTCGAGCAGTTTAGAGACTCGACTCAACTCGGAGCAGTTCAGAGACTCGACTCAACTCGGAGCAGTTTAGAGACTCGACTCGACTCGAGCAGTTTAGAGACTCGACTCGACTCGAGCAGTTTAGAGTCTCGACTCAACTCGAGCAGTTTAGAGACTCGACTCGACTCGACTCGAGCAGTTTAGAGTCTCGACTCAACTCAGAGCAGTTTAGAGTCTCGACTCAACTCGGAGCAGTTTAGAGACTCGACTCGACTCGAGCAGTTTAGAGACTCGACTCGACTCGACTCGAGCAGTTTAGAGACTCGACTCGACTCGACTCGAGCAGTTTAGAGACTCGACTCGACTCGAGCAGTTTAGAGACTCGACTCGACTCGACTCGAGCAGTTTAGAGTCTCGACTCAACTCGGAGCAGTTTAGAGTCTCGACTCAACTCGGAGCAGTTTAGAGACTCTACTTGAGCAGTTTAGAGACTCAACTCGACTTGCCTCGAGCAGTTTAGAGACTTGACTTGAGCAGTTTAGAGACTCGACTCGACTCGAGCAGTTTAGAGACTCGACTCGACTCGACTCGAGCAGTTTAGAGTCTCGACTCAACTCGGAGCAGTTTAGAGACTCTACTTGAGCAGTTTAGAGACTCAACTCAACTTGCCTCGAGCAGTTTAGAGACTTGACTTGAGCAGTTTAGAGTCTCGACTCAACTCGGAGCAGTTTAGAGACTCTACTTGAGCAGTTTAGAGACTCAACTCGACTTGCCTCGAGCAGTTTAGAGACTTGACTTGAGCAGTTTAGAGACTCGACTCGACTCGAGCAGTTTAGAGACTCGACTCGACTCGACTCGAGCAGTTTAGAGTCTCGACTCAACTCGGAGCAGTTTAGAGACTCTACTTGAGCAGTTTAGAGACTCAACTCAACTTGCCTTGAGCAGTTTAGAGACTTGACTTGAGCAGTTTAGAGTCTCGACTCAACTCGGAGCAGTTTAGAGACTCTACTTGAGCAGTTTAGAGACTCAACTCGACTTGCCTTGAGCAGTTTAGAGACTTGACTTGAGCAGTTTAGAGACTCGACTCGACTCGAGCAGTTTAGAGACTTGGCTCGACTCAAGCAGTTTAGAAACTCGACTCGACTCGAGCAGTTTAGAGATTCGACTCGACTCGAGCAGTTTAGAGACTCGACTCAACTCGAGCAGTTTAGAGACTTGGCTCGACTCAAGCAGTTTAGAAACTCGACTCGACTCGAGCAGTTTAGAGATTCGACTCGACTCGAGCAGTTTAGAGACTCGACTCGACTTGAGCAGTTTAGAGACTTGGCTCGACTCAAGCAGTTTAGATACTCGACGCGACTCAAGCAGTTTAGAGACTCGACTCGACTCGAGCAGTTTAGAGACTCGACTCGACTTGAGCAGTTTAGACTCGACTCGAGCTTGGCATCTCAAAGACTCGGCTCGACACACCGGTTCAAATCCCACCTCTGCCACTGACTGATTCATTGTGTGACTGACCTTGAGTAAGTCACTTAACCTCCTTGTGCTCCATCCTGCGGATGAGATGTTAAATCAATGTCCTATTGTAAGTGACTCTGTATGTAATGCACAGTTCACAGCCTACCTCTGTAAAGCACTTTGTGATGGTGGTCCGCTATGTAAAAATAAAGATATTATTATTATATTATTATTATATTTGGTGTGCCCTGTAAGTCATTATACTCTAGTAAAAAGCTCAAAATAATACTACACCTAAATTAATTTATCAGCCATCATCACCTGCCCTGGGGCACTAGCATATGTCAGCAGTGCTGAAAGCTATTTTCTGTGAAAGTATTACTGTATTTCCTAGGGGTAAGTGCATGGAATACCCAATCACATATTGGATTTGTCAGGGGTTTACTTGAATCATTTGATACAATATTTACAAGGTTCCAAGACTCCCAGTTTAGAACACTGGTCATGTTTGCTCCACGCTAACCTCATCATTAGGCATATAGATGACAGGAGTATGAGTGGGAGGCAATTGTCAGAATTCAGAATCAGGCTCATGGATTCAGGTATTTTGGATTCAGCTGAATTCAGTGGTTCACAGCACTAGAGCCCAAGTCATATTTAAAATGCAAACACACGATATGGGTTTCAGCAGTCATACAGTACTTTGCAATAAAACCTGCAGTTTATCTAATGGGATATTATTTATATTAATGGGCCAATAAAGCAATTTATACGGTTATTATCTACAGTATATTGTTGCAAAAAACAAAACAAAACACTTTATGAATTCGGGCTTACAGCTTGGTGTTGCAAGAGAGATGTGAAGTATCAGTAGTTTTAAGTGAGTCATTTATTAAGATAGTTGGGGCAAAATAAATTATGCCTGACCGCTAGATGTGAGGATAGATGTCAGGAGGTTTTTTTTTGATTAACTGCGTTATGGTGAAAAATGTCCCTAGAATGATCTAAATCACAATAGAGGGGAATTGTTTTCCCTTTTTTTTTTTTTTGCCTCAAGCCCAATAGAATATAATTGAAAAAACCCCATCTGTGAACAGTATCAGGCTTTCGAGAGTGCCTGACCTGTCATTTGGGGTTGAACAAATTTTGATGGCAAGAGATTCTGCTCCTTAAACTTTATTACAAATGCTAATAGAAGAGCACTGCCATCTGTTCCCATCACCCTATGTAGTAAATGGTTTGGCCTGTCACATGATCAATCAGATTATATGTCGTCTTTTCTAGCAAATTGAGATGAAAAGCACGTTCATGTGGTTGCTCAAAGTTTGACCAGCACTGTTGAAGTTATCTATTTTTCCTATCCTTTTCCAGGAGACAGTTTGATGACAACTGTCCACATTTAACCCTGCTTTACCTTAATAAATTTAATTAATACACTGTTCAATAGTGTCTCTTCAGTGATAAAAAAAAATGCCCATTACAAAGCTTGAATGTTTCTTTTTAGGTCATTTTTAAATGACACATTGTGACAGAGAGCGAATGAATCAGAGTCAACAATCTCCCTCCCGACCTGTGAGGGCGCTGTATAACAGGAACAGTGTGCCCCGGACTGCATGGTTTGACAGTTCATTTCAGAGTCAGTTGGAAGTTGGCCATCCAGAAAGGGGGCGGAGTCACAATACCAGAAGTCAGCGCCTTAATGCGATTGGAGGAGAAGTGATTGCACTCGCTACCGAAGGGGGTGTGACTGAGGGTATATCAGGGGATGTGACAAAGCGATCTGTTTCTCTGTTATGGTTATGCAAGGACCGCTGGAGGAGCGTAAAATAACTGTGAGTGTTTCGTGTTGTCTGTCTATTAACTGTTGTTACTTGTCATTATAGATGGCTAAATATCCAGGAGCTGTCGCTTTTAAGCCAGCACCAAACCCAGACTGCACTTCACTATTGTTCACCATTTACAGTGTATTTTATGTATGGGTTATAGTTCATTACAACAGTTAATGTTGCATTTTGGTTAAAACAAGGGAACTTGGGATAGGTACCGTAAAGTGGGAAGGAACTGGACTTTACGTGAGAGAGGATTGCATGGAGGGATACAACAGTAGGCAGGAGCGTTTGCCTCTGTGTGTTGAGTGTTAATAAACAGCGCAACATTAAAATGTAGTATCTGAGTTGTTTATCAAGCACAACATTTTGGCAACGAGGATGACACCGTTCCTCCCTCACCCGGGCGACCCACCGATCCCATGGACACAATGGTTAGAGTCGTTTAATACTTATCTCTTAGCTTCTGATTTGCAAGATGTGAGCGATGCCAGGAAAAGAGCTATCTTGATTCACTGCCTAGGTCCTGAGGGCCAGCACATTTTCAAAACACTGGGCCTTCATTTCAAAATGCTACAACTAAGCTGACACAGCATTTCGGTCCGAGACACAATGCTTTAGTAGAATGCTTTAAGTTTCGCCGCTCAGCACAGTTTCAGGGGGAGTCAGTTCGCCAATATATTGCAAATCTTAGGGAATTGGCAGCAACTTGCAAGTTTGAATATCTATACGATCAAATGATACGGGACCAACTCAAAAGAAAAGAACGACCACTAGTAAAATACGAGAGTGTTTGCTCATGGAGCCTGATACACTCACCCTGGATAGAACACTGGAAATAACATGACAGAAGCAAAACAACTTTTAACCGAACAGCCACTGAGTACATTACAGGAAAGTGAAACTACGGTACAAGCAGTAGCTTCTTGCGGCCGCACAGGATTGCATTGTAAGGGTAAGCGATGCCGAAATTGTGGTAAGTTTAATCATTTTGCTCGCTGGTGCAGATCTACTGTTTCAGATGCTGCACAGAGAATTACTGACTTTTCAGATCCAACAGTTATTAATACAGTGCAGGATATGGGTACCTCTTTCAAAGTGTGTAATTGCTATCTAGATGGGGTTGGAGCCAAAGTGTCCCCTTTTAACAAAGTTACATATAAGACTTGGTTTGCAAGCAAAGCCTTAAGCTCCAGCTTGATACAGCTTACAGGCTATGGCTCTTCTGCCATTAATGTTTTGGGCTCCCTTACGTTGCCAGTTTCGTATGGCAGTGTACAACTACCAACCTTCGGATTCACAGTGACTGAGAAAGGAGCAAATCTCATGCTCATGGCCCCATTGTGAATAATTCCATTGCACCAGTTACCTACGGGCGGCAGTGTGGAGTAGTGGTTAGGGCTCTGGACTCTTGACCGGAGGGTCGTGGGTTCAATCCCAGGTGGGGGACACTGCTGCTGTACCCTTGAGCAAGGTATTTTACCTAGATTGCTCCAGTAAAAACCCAACTGTATAAATGGGTAATTTTATGTAAAAATAATGTGCTATTGTGTAACAATTGTAAGTTGCCCTGGATAAGGGCGTCTGCTAAGAAATAAATAATAATAAAGCAGTCATTCCAGATCGGTATCCCTTTCCAACCACAGAGGAGCTAGCAGCTGAGTGCCATGGCTCAGCTGTTTACAGTAAACGTTTGGGCTCTCGTCCGCACCAAGCTGCTTTCAGAAAGTCATGTCCACAGTTTTTGCTGGCATTCCTGGAGTAGCAATTTACTTGGATGACATTGGCTCCTCCCTACAAGTACACAATGCCAGGCTGACATAGGTGTGACACCTAATTTATCCGTGGATTTCACACATCCGTGGACCTATGTCCCCACAAGCACATGGATAAACAGAGTTCCACTGTATTCTAGCTGTGTACAGCTGTGTGCTTCATGGCGTGACGATAATTAGTTTTGACAACTGCAGATTACATTTATTGAAGTTTCTTGATTAATCCATAGTTTTAAACTATCAACACAACTAGAAATTGGTAATTTAAATGTTTTAAATGTCTTTATAATTATCTTTAATATACAATAATAACTGGTGAGCATTTTTTTCAATTGACTCATCCTGTTGATATTTCCCATAATAACCGTCTGGTTATAACAGGAAACACGCACTCATTACCACCAGCAACAGAGCGCGACCCCAGTGGGAGTGCCAGACAGAAAGGAATTCCAACCATACCTCACATAGCTGCTATCTTCTATCGCTTTCTTCTCTGTGGTGTAGAAACCGAATGCTGAAATCGTCTCCTGCACCAAGGCAAAACAACTGGATGAAGGGTAGCAGTGTGGAGTAGTGGTTAGGGCTCTGGACTCTTGACCGGAGGGTTGTGGGTTCAATCCCCACTGCTGTTGTACCCTTGAGCAAGGTACTTTACCTAGATTGCTCCAGTAATAACCCAACTGTATAAATGGGTAATTGTATGCAGGGCCGTGTTAAGCCAATGGGCTACATGGGCTGAAGCCCGGGGCCCCGCCTCCTAGGGGGGCCCCCGTCGTCCCTGTAAAGCAGTGGTCCTCAAAGTGGTGCCCGCTGGCAAATTCTGTGCTGCTCGCTTATGCTGTGCTTGTACGTACTCGACATATTTTTTTCTTTCCTGAAGTACCTCTGTGATACGATCATCCAACTGAATATCTGCATTTTCTCTGCGGTAGCCCAACCATAAATTAGCTGGGTGGGACATTAACTCTGTCTGTTTCAGTTGCAGGTACTGACAGTAAGTTTAACCAATAGGAGAATCAAATATCTGCCAAGTTTACGCAGTTGTCCAATCATAATTAAGCAGAGGCCGTTCACGGTATTCTGCATGAAAATTGAAGGCGAGTGAGTAGCCAATGGGAAAGTGAAAGATCCGACAGCTGTCCAATCATTCGTGAGCAGAGGCGGGCTGTTAATATGCCGGGTAAACACTGAATTTCGCCGACTGTTATTGAGAAAAATAATACATTTCAGTATTTAGAATTGAATTTTCTCTATATATATATTTTTAATTTCACCAGACAAGGGAAACACCGTAGTAGATTTAGTTACAAATCCACTTTCTCTGAATAATTGTACTGGGAGATGAGCGATCTTTAAAAAAGAGTAGTGTTGACAGATTTGACAAATTGACACAAAGCGAGACGCTATCCTCTTATTTTAGTTTATTCATGGTTATCTATGTAAACATGTTATTTAAAAATATTTGCATTGCGTATTTTATAGGAATTATTTGAAAAATAAGCGCAGCACACACAATTACTGTCTGAGACTTGGCCTTATTATCAGAGTAAACAAAGAATAACTCCCACTAAAACTCTATATATAGCGTTATACTATAAGAACCTATGCAATAGTCAGCGTGCCCGCAAACAGCCAAGTAAGATCAATTTATGCCCGTGCCCAAATTACTTTGAGGACCACTGCTGTAAAGTCAAACTGATAACGGTTGGCAAATAAAAAAGCACGTACTAAACTAAACAATTTGCCTATTTTTTAAAACATTTTGTGTCCTTTGGCATGCCGTAGTTATTTGACGAAATAAAAAAAATCTTATGCTAACTCAAATAAGAAAAGCTGAGTAGCGGTGCGAAAAAAAGAAAAATCACTAAACTCAAACTAGCTAAATCCGAGGAGGTTATAAATAGTACCCCAAAACTCACTAAACTCTTTAAAAGTCAGTGTCAGAAGAATGAAAAGTTAGGAAGAGCCACATGAGTCAGAGGAGCAAGCAGAGAGCAGCGAGTCGGTTAGCGCTGAGTGCACAGCCACTACAGCAGAGGAGAAAAACGAGAGCCAGCCATTGAACTGCCAATTTAAGGCGAGAGAAACTGACAAAACAGATAATGCTATTGCTAGCTCTGATACGGCATGTTGGGGTCCGATAACTGAGGAGGTGAGGTCGCACTAGGTGAGCAAGTGTCCCCTTATTTGCCAGTAAGACAGTACTTTTTCCGCCTCAGAGAGAATTTAATGAATTACTGAATTTAATGACTCAATCATTTAACTCTCATGTTCACTGAACATGACCTGCTTCGCCAACTGGACTTCACGGACATTAGTAAGGAATTATTTTTTAAGTTTTAAGGCAAGAAAGCATAAGATCTAGCAATGGTAAGTCAAATGTGTCTTTATACTTTGCAATGTTAAGGAGGCTTGAGAGCAGCGCCGACTACACTAAGTTTTTGTCTAATGTCATATCATGCTGTGCTGCCTGAAACATGGTCCCACCGACTACAACTAGCGTTGATTTAATTCGAAACGATGCAGTCGGTAATGAGAGCTAGTGGTAGTACCGACTACCATACTATTTTGCATGCCATAGCTACTGTGATGTGAGTGGTAACGCTGTCCACTGTCTATTCGAATGACATTATTGTGTTGGTATTGTATGAGTTTGTGCTTGGGGGGGGGTTCTCCAAGGGGGCCCCTGAAATGTCAGTAGCCCTGGGCCCCCAAATACCTTAATACGGGCCTGATTGTATGTAAAAATAATGTATAATGTGATATGTTGTAACAATTGTAAGTCGCCCTGGATAAGGGCGTCTGCTAAGAAATAAATAATAATAATAATGAAACCACAATGTGCTAGAACGTTCTAGAATGAAACAAGAACAATGGGTCAACTGTGCATAAACTCAAATACACAGAGAAAGTGTCAGTTGAAGGGCAAGGTTGACAGAATGTTCTTTTCGATAAGAAATAACAACTTGGGCAATAACAGTGCTACCACAAGAACCAGAGGGGGGCTATTAAACTGCGACATATCAGGGGATGGGTTAATGAATGAATATAAAGTGCGTAGGTGTAGGGATTGGATATGGGGACGGGTATGGCATATAATCATATAATTATAATTGTATATAAAGTATCCCTTAAGAATTCACTGGCAGAACTGACTTGTTACACCTTTGGCCATGTGCAGTTGATTCTCCAGAGCTCTGTTTGGTGCTTCAATGAACACCTTGACAATCTACTCCAGGGCTGAAGTGTTGAATCCTTTCCTTTACCTCCTATTTCGGGGGTCTCTACAGTCGGGGAAAAAATTGCTCACCTAAGATTATAAAAAATACTGATGAATAGCCACCCTTGGGGTGCTTGGATAAACCACTCGGGATTTATGTAGCATCCCACCCCTCGGGTGGTCATTAAATTGTCATATCACAGACTACCCCATGCAGTATTCGTTATTTATCATCTATAACCTTAGTTGGAGATTCATGATCATTTCGGTCTTTGAAACCAGATGTTAGTTAGATAGTCTGTAAAACTAAATAATACTAAACACATAATCTGTAAGATTAATAATACCAAATTGAACACAGCTGGATTTAAGGATGTGTTCATTGTAGATCTAAAAATGTTTGTCAGACTTCTCCATATGATTCATTAAGGACAAAGATGCAAAATCTGGCAGTAGAGAATGGCGAGAGTGAGAGTGATGTTGAATATTTTAAAAGCATTAGTTCATACATAAGTATATTGTGCATATAATTATATAAGAGATCGATGATTCAGCAACTCCATTTTATGTCTTTTAGGTAGGTTATTCAGTTGTAAATCAAATCAGCTCACAACATTAAATATGGGGCATTTAAACAAAGGGCACGCTTTTAATCTTACTAATGCTGAATGAAACCCAAGCAAGATATGTACAATGCATCTATCCAAATTAAAAGATCTTTAAAAAATGGTTTAGTTAACAATATGTAAAAAATAAAAATCTTACCTGATATGTTGGTGTTATCTAGAACAGTGTGTGCTGATACTCTTACTAATTTTCTGAGTAATTCCCTTTAAGAAGTACGGTTTGGCAGGTATTCAATAAATCAAAACAAACCTATTTATTAATGTGTTGATTTAAAAAAAATATCTACCCTTCCCTCATCTTTACAATTGAGTATCAATCAATAGCAATTCACTTCAGCATTGAGGAAGTGAATTTTTCCTCTCATCTGGGTTTGCTGACATTTTAACTGCTGTACTGAGGCTGTAAACTGACAATGAAAATATGTTGCATAACTAGCAAATGTAACTGATTCATCATGTAAACATGACCGTTCCTTAACCCTAACACAAAGTACCACTGTGAAAACTGGGATATGTATTTCTTTATTGAGATTACCTTGTGGAGGACTACAATCCCACAATTCACTGCAGTGATGATGCATTTCTAAGGTAACTAAGGAAAGTGAAAAGAATAAGTAGGCCAAGTTAATAATAATGATAATTAAAAAAAAATGCTAAAATCATTGTTTCAATTTAAAAGAATCTTTTATTCGCATTGCACACCAATTTTGTGTTACAGGTAGCCTACAGGCTAAAGTAAAAAAAAAAAACGTGCGCTAGGTATTCATTTGATTTTATTACTGTACTGTATACTGTATAGGCGTACTGTACACATTTATATATATCTTTTCATAATGTAATGTGTAGGCTACCCTAAACACATTAGTGTTATTTCAGTGCAATGATTTATACATTTAAAAATTTTGTATTTTTGCGATTGTATTGTTTTTAAACCCGACACCTCCTTATGTCGGACAGACATGTCCGGTTTAGCGAGAGGGTTTCTGTATGATTAAAATCTTTTTGATAGAAACACATTTTTTATTTGGGGGTGAAGGTCGGACCCCCACTATATAATCTGATGGGATTAAACTGCCTTTCAATATTTATTCAAAAACTTTTTTCATGACTCTTGCTAAAATGATGCAACAAATATTTAAATTACTTTGCGAATTGTTGCAACAGAATTGCAAATTGTGTTATGTTTGTGCTGCGACTTGCTCATCTTAGTACATCTACCCCTTAGTGTCTTGATTTTCCATGAATATACATATTATGATGAGAAAGAGAGAGACTGTAAGGAACTCTCATGGACCCAAGAACAACTGCTTTCCGTCCCTGAATGTATCCTTAAATGATGTATTGAATAATAAATAAAAATGAATTAAAAAAATGGGTTTGTGCTTGTCTTCTTACAGTGACAAAACGTTATAAACCTCAAAACATGATTAATGACTAGAGGATAACATGACTTTTGATCCTGAGTTAGCACCGAGCCTTTTACCTTTTCCTGAGCTTCTTTCCCCTAATCTCTTTTTAAAAGCATAATTGCCTGAGGAGGTCTATGAATATGTAAGACACTGAACACAGCTTCTTACTATCCAAGAACAAAGACAGGATTTCTCATTATTTTTGCGAAGCACACAAACAAGCTGTGTTTTGTGTTGAAAAGTAACTCTTGTTTTATTTTAAAACTTGTTAACTGTCATTTTATTGAACGCTTTTCTGTAAATGATGTGATCCATATTGAAATGTGTCAATATTGCACCCATTCCTGGTACTCACTGAAGCATTATGCACACAGATTTGAGTTGATATATCATTGTGCAAAGCCAGGGACCCAGATAATGTCGAGTTATTGAGATTTTATACTGCTAGGACAATGGCCTATTCATTGGCTTTGTGGTGCAAGGTCAGATAGTGAAACTTGAACAGAAGTCTAAAGTCTAAATTCAGTCTGTGGTTTTGCATTTGGATTTCTTTGCATTATACAGCATTGCATGTATAAGCTTATATTGAAAAAGGGATAGCACTAATATTAACTTATAATTCACATCACATATATGCAAAGGGAGGGTGTATTGGAAATGTCAGGCACTGGAGTTATTTAAATTAACTACTAGAAATGTAATTTCTCAACACCAGAGTTGTGTTTTCTTAATCAGATTTTAATTGAGATGCCTATATTAAAGTGACATTTTAACATAAATATGTTTCAAGACAAAGGGCTGGATTTTCAAATCGTGTATGTAAAAACTAAAGAATAAAGTTGCTGAACTAGAAAAAAAAAACAAAAAACAAAAAAACTGCAGCCACATTCAGAGGGTTGCTCTCATAAATTGGACAGTACCTGACATTTTAAACTTTTTTTTAATTAAATTATTTGAAAAGACAGTAACCAGACGATGAAGAACAAGAAGAAGAAGAAGAAGAAGGAGAAGAAGAAGAAGAATGACTACTGTCCTCAAAGGGTCAATTGCAGCGAACTTGGGAATTTAGTCTGTCCTGCGGACGGGCTAGTACAGTGCTATCTCGGGATCATCCTCACTCTGTACTAATTTAGAACCAATTGCAACGGAAAAAGATACGGAACAAGGTTGGGCATCAAGCTAATCCACAACTTTAGTACGCAGGACAGGATTAAGCTCTTTATTGTAGCGTGTTACCAAACAGGAACTGAACGGGGAGCTCAAAATATGAGTTGGTTTCATTTTATGATATAATTCAAACTATAAATAAATTATAAATATCATCTAGAGTGTTATTTTTCATTGAATTGTATAATGTTATTTATTTATTACGAAACCTAACATCCTAATGATTTCGTTTTGTTACATATGCAAATTAAGTACAGTAGAAATTATAAGTACACTGAGGCATAAAAGTAAATAGGTTGAATTGCATACAAACATATTGCAGTATTCATGAATCAAATGTACAATCTCATTTTCATAAAGCGGCACTAAACTGAATGAAGTGCGTAATTAGTTAATTCACACATAAAACAAATGCTTTTATTTGGGTGTAGCCCATATTAAATAGTGTAAATGAAATCACAAGCAGCGATAACGGCTGGATATTATTCGGGCAGAATGTACTCGCCGATCATTCAAAAGTCTCTCGTGGCTCCACATCATGAAAGCAGCTGTAGATAAAGGCAGGTGGCCGCTTTATATTTAATGAGCTTCTGCACAATAATATCCCTATGATTTAATTTCTAAGAGGACACAATAAACACCAATCACTAGATGCATTGGCCGTCCTACAATCAATGAATAAGGTATGAGCGACACACTAGTTTTACACTCATTTTAATACCCATCCTCAATATAGTATTTAAATACCATTCGTTACCATTACAAATAGGGATTTAAGGTGCAATTACAAGCATCGTGACATAATTAAGAATATATGGAAGTCGTATTTAATTATTATTATTATTATTATTATTATTATTATTATTATTATTATTAATAATAATAATAATAATAATAATAATAATAATAATAATAATATAGGCTCAGGCTCTAAAGACTTTGTTGGACTAAATTAGTGCAGTGTTTTAGTATCCTCTAGGGGGCAACCTTAGTAATTTTGGGTTAATTGAAATCGAGAACATTTTAGTACTCAGCTGGGGGCTATCAAGCTGCTTAGTTCGTTGCAATTGGTATTAACTTGCGTACTAGTTTAGTACCATCCTCCGTACTAACCACAGGTTCATCCCCACTTAGCACGCTCATTTTAAGTTTGCTGCGATTGACCCAATTTTTTTTTTTTTTGCAATATGAACTCTCGGATAAATAATGAATATTGAATACATAAGCTTTATTTAATCAGGATTGGTTCAGTGGTTAACCCTCCCCCACACAAACACATTACCTACCATGAGCAGGCTAAAATAAGAATTAAGCAGATTGTTTCAAATATGATCATAACAATTGCTTCAGGATATATGTGAGACTCTGCTTTCATTTTCACACTTCCCTGTTATTATCAACCCTGCAGTCGTGTTGGGTATTCTTAAGAAGAACATATATTGATGACAGTATCTCAGATGATTTAAATGCATGGTATTTTGGCTTTGTATATTTGAAAAGTGGACGAGTTGCACCTAATTAAATTCCCCTACATGTTTTGCTTTGGGAAGTAGTCTGTGAATGTATAACAAACAATACTGTTTACTGTAGACCCCTATGTAACGTCACAAACGTTTGACTGCCACCTAAGTTTCACACACATGCAAAACTTAATATTGTTATTTAATATTGTTACGTTTCTGTTTTTCAGTCTGACTAACAGCTCTGCAAATTCCATTAATTATGCATCAATAGCAGAGGATACGGGACCATAAAGGGTTTTAGAAACAACACAAGTAAAATTAGAATACAAAACACTTGCAGTTATTGAAATGGGACACACTGAATAACACCATTCAAATATACATTCTAGATTGGGGTGTTTCAATTTGTAGTTTGGCTATGCAGCACTGTTTCCATAAAAAAAATGTAAACCAACCAAAAAAAATGTATTAAAAAAATGAGATGTCAGCTAACATTTCATATATTTCATTAATGTTTTATAACACTTTACACCAGGCAAGTGCAGTTGTGAACTTTATCACTGAGATAGACTGACACACTACAAATATATACAAGTGGAGCTAAAAATGAAAAAATAGACACTGGTCAATGGTGCTAATCTCTGGGTCAGTAATAGAGATCAGAGTGGTCTCTGAAAACAGTTGTTGTAATTGCAGGATATAATGCAGAGAATTTTAATGTGGTGGAGATGGTTGAAAAAAAAAAAACAACATGTTGCCTTCTGAAAGCAATCTGAAAAAAAGATCGTCTCAATGACAGTGCATTTAATTGTGCCGATTCTTTAGAAAATAAATGAGTTCACATAGCTTAAGCACACAGACACTATATTAAAACTAAAATAACGAGCAAGCATAACACTCTAATGCACACTGTCCCTCTGTGGCTCATTGTTTAGAATCTATATTTATAAATAGTCCTCCCTCTGTACACAGGCCCATCTGTTATAATGCCATCCTCAAATTCTGCCTGCTTTCCAATGCTGGAGCAATGTGCACCATTTTAAATCAATGCTATTATCCTGTTATACCACCATCCTCGCTGTCAGCCATTGCATTGCATGCAACAAAGCGAATGCACATAAATGCATTGCAGTGTGGTTCCCCTTACTACCAACAAGACACTCAGAACTCAGCGATAACGGCTGGATATTATTCGGGCAGAATGTACTCGCCGAGCGTTCGAAAGTCTCTCGTGGCTCCACATCATGAAAGCAGCTGTAGATAAATGCATTGCAGTGTGGTTCCCCTTACTACCAACAAGACACTCAGAACTCAGAAATGTAGCAAATAACTACATGATCTAAAGTATGCTGACCTCAACTTGTTGTAATGCAAAAATAAAATAAAATAAATAACAACTTGTATTGTTTAATATATTTTATTTACTTTCTCTTAGGTTGAACAACTAATCGCTCAAAAGCGTTGTACAAACTGTAAAAACTGTGGTTTGGGCCATCTGATACAAACTGATTCAACCAATTTGACGTAATTTGTATAAATCCATGAAGTATATATTTCAGATAGCAACAACTTTAATAACAGGGTTTGTTTGGTCAATTTGACACAATTTGACACATTGTAATCATATTCTTAAAAATTCAAAGTTTGCAAAGGCCATTTTGGTCTACCTGAAGTTAAATTAATTAAATAAATAAATAAATAAATAAATAATGTGTGTAACGATGGCAATGACAATAGGACTTAACAATTCACTGATTATTATTATACAGTGCACAGTATATTGGTATTTTCCCCATAAAAAAATGTATTGGGTTTTGCTAGTGTTCTTTAAATAGGTTCCATCATGCACTGCATTATGCCACAGGCCACCTTCATTTCCTGAAGGTAAGTGACCACCTGAACCTGTCAATTAACTTTTTCCATTGTATTTTTCTATTTTTCTATTTTTAATCTTAGCAGCCTAAACACATTTCTCATCAGACGAGCTAGACTGCTGTACATTTACAAGATTTATGGATGTGCCACAGTGTTTTTGCAAAGACATCCATTTACAAATAAAAGTTTGTTTGGAGAGGAAACAAAATATAACAGACTTTTTTTTTTTTTTTTTTAAACTATATCTTCCAGTAAACTCAACAAAAAGCCTATAAGATTTGGAGATCACTTCAACACATCTTAAACAAATTACAAAACAATGACAGGAACCAACAGGAATTTAGCAAATGTTCTAAAAGAGGAAGAATACAATGGTTTTTGACAGCTGAATTTAAAAGGGCCACACTTTCAATTAACCATTTTTCTTGTCCACTAAATTTAAAGTTGCTAAGCCTACTGTAATGAGTCTACTCCTAGCAGCTGATCAGTTAATAACATCAGCAAAGACCCATACCTCTCGACAACCTCTCTTTAGTTGAATTGTAAGATGTTTGTCTTTGAACCGTATGGTTTGCGGTTCACAGCCAGTCCTTGCCTTTCCATTTTATTCAATGGGCTGAGATTCCAATTCATTAGAAAAGCATCACCCACTTTTTGCTCAGTATAATTACTAGTGACAAATGGTTATATAAATGAACATCAGCAAGTTTTTCTTTGATTCATCTTTGTCATTTTCTTATCTTAATATAGACTGACTCTCTGAGCGACAGAAAAAATCTCTATCTGGCAATTTGTACTCATAAACCTATCTGTCTGAATGCTTCATTATTAAAATAAAATCACTATCAATCAGCCAAACCAGACACTGCACCATACTTTAACAAACGTTCAGTCTGATTTGTGGAATAATACTTTCAATGTTCTGCAAATCAGATCAAGGATAAGTTTTCCAGACAGATCAAAGAATTCTGAAATATTAAGATATTCAAAAATGTTCTTAGCAATCACATTTTTACTGCTTTCATATGCGCATCTTCTTTCCCTTGGTGTTTGCAATGGTCATAAATTAACTACTGTAAAGCAGTCCTTGAATTATGAGAGAAAAAGCCTGGGGGGGAGGGGGAGGGTGGGCTAAAATGTGAGCCCAAACTGAATGTTTTTCTCTCAGGCTTCACAAGCCTGTACAAACTCCAGTATGTAAATCACAATATTCCAGGACACACAAGGCTATAAATAGAAAATCAACATATTTGTCATGTTGAAGGAAACACACAGGTAACGTAAAATATTTAGCGTTCTTAAATTGAAGAAAAACAGTGCACCAGCACTGACCTCTACCGAGCCCCGGAAAAAGGGGCTCCACTTGTATACCGGTATTACAGGTTTTTTTGTAACATCAAGTAAGTAAGCGAAAACAGGATTTCAACGCACTTACGCATGCAAGTGTAATACTGTGAATTCTAGCCCATGTATTACAGAAAAATGAGTGACGAAACAAGCATTGGTTTGTATGATATTGATAGTCACTAATTATTGTTAATTATTTATATTTGTAGGTATTTAAGAAACAAATGTACTGACAGCAGTTTGATTGGTAGTAAGATGTGTATGTTGCCATGAACACTGCAGAAAGCTTCTACAACGCCCGCCACCTGCAGCAAACATTTTAAATATAAAGCATGTAAATGTAAGATAATTCAGTGGTGATGATAACTGTCTTGCTTATGTTACCTAAAAGGAACTTTCCCTACAAAATTTAAAAACAAGAAATATCAAGCAAGATAGAAAATCTTGCCACTGCAACCACATTTTCCAACATGCCTGGCGACAAGTTTAGCCCCCTCCCGGCACCTTTAAATAAGACAAAAGTGAGGGGGCCCGACCCCCCAGGCCCCCAGTAATTTCATGATGAATATACACGTAATGCTTACTTTCAACTGACTGGACAATCTTGCATATCTAAACGTATAAGCTCTCGTAAAGAAGTCTGACTTCCTTAGACACAATGTTTTTTCTTCTTCTATAAGTTACCAAATCAGTTGCATTTATTTGCATAAATAAATAAATAAATAAACAAATAACCTGCAGGTTTGCGCAGATTAGAAGACATCACATACTGTGAGAAAAGGGGACCCTACAAAGGGGGTTGCTCATGTTGGGTATTACTGGTACTAATTTGTAAAACTATATAACCTTAGACATTTACCAGAAATAATGCATATTATAGTTTGATTTTTGTGTTTAACTTTACTTTTATTAAAGATTGTCATAGATTATTTTCATCTCAATGTAGGATCTGAACTGGGGGGCACTAGATCTGAACTTAGGGTGGGAGGGCGTGGCCCCCTAAGGCTCCCCCTTGGCGCTGGCCCTATGTCAGATACTGTCCTTTATAGAACACTGATTCTATTTAGATGCATTGTTATTTTATAATTATTATATAAGCATTGTACTGTACAGTTAGCTGCATTATTTATTATTATTACGCCACGACTGAGAAAATGTACCATAAAATCTCAATAATAATAATAATAATAATAATAATAATAATAATAATAATAATAATAATAATACTCGACATGTTACAACCCTTCTGGAATTATTGGGCATATTATGTTGAAAAATATGTGAGAAATCAATGAAAAACAAATATTTAAATAATGGCTTTTGTATATAAACCTGTAAAACAGCTCCCAAATATTGAAAATGCTGTACGGAAAAGTTAAATCTGAAAATAATTAATTTTCAGATTTTACTTGTATAGTGTTGCCCACTATATTATATGAGGGCCTTTTAGTCTAGCTATGTGACAATAGGTTGCATTACATGAGTGTTTGACTTTTCTCGAGACATTTGTGTCTCGTGAAATAAATGTGGACGTGGTGCCTTTTTGTGTTTACATGTAAAGCCTGTCGTTTCCCTTTGGAATGCCTACTTTTCCCCGAACGCTATGCAAATGAAGGAGAGGGGGAGGGGGGGTCAGATTTAAATTAGCCATGCTGAAGGCCTACTTAGATTCTCGTGCTGTTAACCATGAAACTCCCCAAAATACTGTTTACATGAGCAGAGAACAGTTTCATGAGAGAGAATCCACGTGTCATCGTGTGTGATGTAAATGGTTATTAAAGATCTGACTTGCTGATGGATAGTGCCTCCTTTTTTAATACTTTGTTTTAGTGTTGTCGCTCATACTGCTTTTCACACATCATCTATGTGTGTGTGTGTGGGGGGGGGGGGGGGGGGGGGTGTTGAACAGGCGTTTGGGCTATTGCAAGGGAGGGGGTGGATACTACTTATTACAAATTATTACAGCCTGCTGTATCCTGCACACCAGGACTGTAAGGAGGTGTTCAGGCAAGCATAGGAACAGCCACCTCAGCCTCAGCCAAGAATTGCACAACAGCGATATGAAGAGGGTCCTGCTATTAGAGATATGAAGAGGGTCCTGCTATTACAGATATGAAGAGGGTCCTGCTATTAGAGATGCACGGCTATTTTTATTTTTGCAACCCGACGGTGTACTTTTATTTTGTATCACATTTTTGTTTCATTAGCTTATTTTGTATCTCTTTATACCAAATATAGCATCCTCATTTGTGCTGTAGATGTATGACTGCTTCTGCTTAATAAAGAATTGGAATATTGAGTATTGTTGATTCCCAAGGAATAAGTAGTGAAAATTCCACAGCACATTTTATTTTGGGAGTGGGTTAAACAATGTTCGTGTTGTGCATTGTATTAAGCTGCCTCATCATATCCTCTTCCCTTATGGATAGTAACACCTGAGTCTCTCCAACGGACATAAAGTGGAGGATGGACACAGGTTTTGCTCAGGCATAAGTAACTAGGATAAATTGCATTGGAGTATAGTTATACACATTTAAACATAGTACTTAGTAGTGTTTTACAATAAAGTAATTTTGACAATTGTTTAGGAAGCTATTTGCAAGTGTATTCTCAAGTACTGTACAGTAGCTGTAACCACCTGAATTCACAAGCCCACGATGCAGTTTATCAAACATTTTTAGTAATAGTTTTAAACAGAAACTTGGTAACTACAATACTGCAAACAAAACATTAATTCTCCTGCTGCCATCTTTGGACCATGGTAACTTACTGTGGCAAAGTGGTTTGCAGTGCGCAGGTGTAGGGGGGATGCAGTGCTCAACACAAGGACAAACAACAAAGTACTGGTGAAATGATGGTTTATTTTGTAATGCAAAGTCTGATGACAAACAGTAAACAATAATGATAACAGGCAATACGCAGTGTTTGCGTATTGCTCTGTTTAATCCACGGGTTGGTCCCGAAATAATAAGTCTCAGTATTTAAACACCCGCAGTTAACAGAAACATGACCACAGTGAGTGCTATAGTGCTCGTGGTGCAATACAGTTAATTGTGACACAAGTGCAGTGTTGTCCAGGTTTGGTGCTGGCCTTTACCAACAGCTCCGGATTGTGTTAGCCGTCTAATAACAACAAACAAGCAGTTTTTAGACACAACGAAACAAAGAAAACACTCACAATTACAATACGGGTCTCCTTCCGGTTTAGTGTTAACCATAACAAAGTAACAGATCACCTCGCTACGTCCCCTTATATACCATCAATCACGCCCCCTTGGTTAACGATTGCAACCACTCTTCCAATCCGCGGCTGCAACATCATTTCCCTTCCTGGTTGATGATTTAGTGTACCGTAGCTCCTCCCCCTTTCTAGATGGCTGACTTCTGCCTAACCCTAGGAATTAATTGTCTGGCCATCCACTCTGTTCGCTTTACATAGCGCCCTCACAGGTCGGGATGGAGATTTATCACCAAGAATCATTCTGTCTCTGTCACACTTACATATTCCAATGTGACTTTCATACCAGCTTTAGGGAAGGACTTAAACAAACTAATTAACATTTTCACGAGAAACTTGTGTTTACAGGTGTAAGTGGCCACTGATATCGCAAGCATTTCCTGGAATCTTACAAGAAATTGAGACTTTCACGGTAAAATACTGAGACCATTTTTTGGGACATTTTCATGAGCTTTCCCTGCCAAGTTTCGCATGCATTGTCCATTCACGTGAAACAAACCAACATGTAAACTGGCCTAATGACCCCCATAAGACTACTTAGTTTGTGAGTTATGGAGTGTGAAAAATGGAAAGCATAATTTTAGTATGCGTTGCCCCGCTTTGCGTGCAGCAGATAAAAACAAATAAGTTTAGCTGACACTCAGAACCTGCTTGTTTATAACAGCCACTTTACCATTGCTAACTGAATGTATTATAATGAGGGAAATGTTTGCCCCAATATTCCTGCAAATGTGACAGTGGAGGAATGGTTGGATAATCAGCTCCTTTAATGTTTAGTTCATTTTAAATTTCAACAGAAACCACACAAAACAAAAGCATGATCTAGGTGCTTTATTTGTTTCACCTTGGCGATACAAAAAACAAAAACATATTATATATGGCCCATGGGCAATACAATGATTAAATGCACAAAATATCTATTTTCTGCTGCTCATTCCCAGGTATTTTTTAAAGTTGCAGGGCAAACCGACAACCCAAATACTTGGAAAACAGTACTCTTCCAGCAATCATATACTTTTTTGTATGTGCCACATATAATGTTAAGCCTGCACCTAAACTCAATTCAGCCACTGTGGGATGAGCTACAGTGGCATACTAGTCTGAGATCTCCAACACTGTCCAGTGAGCTGCAGCATATGAAAGGTAATACCATCTGTTACCAACCAAAACGTTGTCTTAAGTGTCTCCAGAAGACTAGAGGCTGCAAAACAGCAAAAGTCAAACCAACAGATAATGATAGTTGCTTGGTATGGAAGTGCTTTGTACTATGAATCATTAAAAGCTTAATTCCTTTCTGAAGAAAAATACACAAAACGAAATTATAATTTAAAACTAATATGAAACTACTTCAGACCACTTACAAGCCCCTACATTAAATGTCTGCATAAAGATTTTTTGGAGCATTTCATAGCACAATGGAATCCCTCTGGTTACCACTCATTTTGTGGGTAACCCTGCTGTAGGATACTGATAAATGGTCGATGTAATCCCAGGGGGATTCTGCTAAAATGATCTGCGGCTTATCCTGGTGTACATAGATGGATCAAATCAACAATATATGCTAATGAAGATGTGTATATAATTTAATATGGAACTGGGGAGGACTTAGATATACCTGGCGAGAGCACCTGGGGTCATCAAGAACTACATGTGTGCATTGACATTAATACTTTTTTTTTACTAGTTTTCTTCAATACAGGCAAGGTATGTGCTAAGGTTAAAGGCTACAATGATCAAACTAAACAAGATATGAATGTCCTTTAACAGGCAACGTTGATGTACAAACTGATTGGGTGACTGCACAACTCTTCCTTCACTTTGTAGCTGTGACATTAAGATGCTCTTCCTACAACCTTTCATCAAAATAACAGACATTGTGAATACATTCTCTGAACTATAAAGGTTAATATACTGCCTGCCTTTTGGGAGGTTGTTGAAAGTCAAGGTTATAGAAAATGTGCCTTAGAATCTTTCTAGCAGTTGTCAAAGTGCTTGAGTCAATCCTATAATTTGGAAAAGAAATGTGTCTTGACATATCCGGTGTTTTGACTACTGTTGTTTTATAGGCAATTTGCTAATTTAGACCTTTACAAAAAAAAGAATGTGGCAGATTGAGCTGACTGACTCTACAACACCCTGTGACAGAGAATCTGAGCTACAAATCTCCCTCCCAGCTAGAAAGGGCGCTGTGTAAGGGGGGTAGTATGCAGCCGTAAGTCAGCCATCTTGGGGAGCGATAGGAGAGACAGGGTGCCGGGCTGATTACAGGGAGGAGTTTGGTAGTACAAAGGGGAACGCAGTTACGTGAGTACAGACCCTTTACGCTGAACGTGATTTACAGCTGGTGCTAAATATGTATTACTTCAGGTAAACATTCCCTCCATCTACTCCGTTTCTCGGCCTCCAAGGAGCCCACAAGATTCAACAGAGCCCTATTACAAAGTTCACAAACCCCATTGCCTGCAGGATGGTAAGAGGTTGTATGGCTCTCAACTGGTTCACCAAACTCAGATTCTTGGAGTCTTGATATGTCCAATACCTCATCTTTAATCTTTTAACTTCTGGGCTCGTTCTCTTGCATCTGGGGCTCGCTCCCTCTGCAAGTAATATAAAACACGGTTAAGCAGATGAATGTTTCTGCATATCTCTCCATTGGGCCAGTGTTCTTCCCGGTAATACTTTGCAGCCTACTTCATTACTCAAAGCTTCCTCCGGCTACTGAATTTTTTAGAATCTGTCTTCCTAACCCCAAACACATGGCTTGGACCACCTCCAACCCATCTTGACCCTCTTCTTGACTGTATTCCATCTCAATCGGCAACCTGGACAAGGCATCAGCATTCTGTTTCACACAGCCAGGTCGATACTTAATATCAAAGCAATAGTTTGCCAACTGCCCATCGCTGCTCCATTGCTCCTAAATGGGCAGATTTCAAATGAACTAGAAGATTGTTGTCAGAATATACAATAAATGATGAGCCAGTGAGATATTCCAATTTAAAGGAACTATAATTACGTCATTCATTTCAGATGATTTTAGAATAGTTTATATATACAGTATATATTAGAACAACAATTTGTTTACAATGTTATTTTCTACAACAAAAAATATGAGAAGCTGGGTAGGGTGCTTGAGCTCAGGAATGCAAAAGGGGCCTCTTTATGAAGCAGAGGATGGATGATTCTCACTGATAAGAGATTCAAAAGGAATGTCTCTTTGCTGGTTTGGCTGTGTTGTTAGGCAGAATAGACAATGCAGAACATAGAGGAAGGAGGGGTCATAAATGACATCACACAAGGGTGTGTGTTGAAAATTATAACACAGTATTGAATGTGTTTCTCGGGGCTCAGTTGAATCTTGCAGTAGCCTGGAGCCTATAACTCTGTCCATTTAAAATTATAATTTTTGAGCTATACAAATAGACATATATTTGACTTGAATAATGTTGTTTATCAGTTTTATTTTTCCCTACAGATTGTAGACAGGTTGTTGCGTAGGCGATCACCCTCTCCTTACCATCTTGGATTTTGCCAGCACGGCCCCTAACCCTCTGTTACTTGCGTCAGAATATAACACAAATGACAGGTTCAAATCTACAAAAGCTAATATTGGAGCACTTATCAACTTATGTTTTAATGTAGAAAAGGCACATTACATTCTTCTGTCACTGCTGTAATCGTTGTGCTTGACATCGACAAATCTCAGCTTGGGGTATACCAGTCAATAACCCATGTAAAGGATGAGCAATTTTTGCAAAGTCCTTTATAAATCTCAGATAATAGCCAACTACTAAAAAGGACAGCAGTTCTCTAACCGTTGTGGGGGCTGGCCATTCTTTGAAGCTAATAATACAAGGAACTCTAACAGCCCCAGCAGCACTACCAGCTCCCAATTAGCTACAAGGAGGAAAGTGCCTATTAAACACTATGCTTTCACCTAGGTGCAACCAATCCATATCATCACAACCTCTGATTACAGAGGCAAGTAACCAACCTATCCCCTTACTGGCAGCAGCCCCAGCACACACCCCACAAAAACTATTCTTACAAACATCCTGCTGATGGGGAGAGTCTTGTGCATGCCTTTGTCTCCTCATGTCTTGATTACTGCAATGCCTTGCTTGCTAGTGCCTCAAAAATGCTCTCAACAGGCTACAGCATGTTCAGAACTCGGCTGCTCGAGTCCTAACTAGATCTAAATCATTTGAACATATAACACCTGTTTTGGCATCCCTGCATTGGCTACCGGTTAAGTTCAGGATTGATTTTAAAATATTACTCTTAAGATATAAGGCCTTGAATGGTTTGACACCAAGTTACATTCCCGATATGTCAATTGAACATACTCCTGTGCGAAACCTGCAATCTGCTGATGCTGGGCTCTTAAGAGTCCCATAAACCAGGCTCTGGTCTATGGGAGATAGGGCTTTCTGTTGCTATGCACCTAAGTTATGGAATGCTCATCCACAAATAATTAAGGATTCAGAGAATGTGGATATTTTTAAGAGACACCTAAAAACACATTTTTAAAAAACTGGCATTTCAGCCTGTGTAAGGAACTGGCTTTTTAAGAGTTTGCACAGTACTTGTGTTTTGTGTGTTTTGTTTTAACATATATAGCCTGCTGTGATTATTTATGATTATGTATTATTGTGTTTTTATTACGTGTATAGCCTGCTGTGATGATTTATGATTATGTATTATTATTCTTGGACTGTAAAGCACTTTGAGATGTGTCGCATGAATTGTGCTATATAAAAATAAAGATTATTATTATTATTGCTCAGTAAAATATACAATCAAGTTGACTGCTTGTTACAACCCTGACCTTAAAATCATGAAATCTTTCTTTCTTTCTTTCTTTGTTTCTTTCTTTCTTTCTTTCTTTCTTGCTGTTTTAAAAGTTATAGATCAGCCAGCCCACACCAACCCTTATATATCACATTTACGGCTTGGCATGTTGCCCATTACAGCCACTATTGTAAGAGGTTCAATTTCTTCTTAGAAATAATTAATCTTATTCACATCAAGTTAATCAAAAATAGTTTATTCAGGAATCAAAACGCAAGCAGGAACAAAGTAAATCAAAGGTGATACATCAGTGATCTCACATACAAGTCTCAGTTGATGGTGTTCTGAGTAGAGAGTGACACGGGAATAAAACTTCAGTCCTGTCTCATCCTGTCCTGTCAAAAATATTCCTGTCCCATCCCATCCCATGAAAGAGTCATCATTTCCAATCCTGTCCTGTCCAAATTTTTCCCGTCCCGTCCCATCCCGTGATAAACAGAGATCAACTATTATTTGGAGGTACAGATATTTCTGTATTCATGTATAAAATTAGGGTTTATAGGGTTTTGCATTAAACACTACCGGTATACTACTAGTAATTTGTTTTTAGTTTTTGTTTTTTCAGAAAAAAATACAGTGCAAGCACAGGGTCTTTATAAGCACAATGTGCAATATAATGATGTAATATATAAATTTGGTAATATAAAAACAACTGTTTAGAGTTTCATATGGCAGTTTCAGTTTCTAAATCGGTTACTAAGCAACCAGGCTCAGAGATTTTAGTATGTCAGTGCCACAATAAACTGTCAGTGAAATACAGTATTACGAACCATTAATTAATTAAAAAAAAATAAACAACAAAAAAACATGGCATTGAAATAATATCTCATAAACATTAAGGGAGTATCCATCATGTATTTATTTATTAAAAACACTATGTAACACAATTTTTGTTCCTGGGTAGTAAGTGTTATTTCCTAATTGCTTATGCCTCAAAAGTATAGAAAATGGCTATTATTCCCCACAAACTTTGCTTTTGTGACCAGGACAGTGATATTTTGAAATTTACCTATTTCCAATGAGAAAACGGGCGAATTTGTGTCTTTTCGTTCACATAAAGTCCGAAAAAAACAACATATGAATCCAAATTAACATGTATTTATATTAAAGTAATAAAAAAATGACTACAAAAGATTTAGAAGTGAGTAGTTTTTCGAGATTTACGATTATACTGTAAATCACTTTCACGAATCAGCCCCCAAATGTAGTCTCCCATCATGTTCACGTTATACTGTCCTTGGTAGCGGCGTTCAAAGTCCAGTATATCCTGGTGGAAGCGCTCGCCTTGCTCCTCCAAGTACGCTCCCATGTTCTCCTTGAATTTATCAAGATGAGCATCAAGGATATGGACTTTGAGGGACATCCTACAGCCCATTGTGCCGTAGTTCTTCACCAGAGTCTCAACCAGCTCCACATAGTTTTCGGCCTTGTGATTGCCCAGGAAGCCCCGAACCACTGCGACAAAGCTGTTCCAAGCCGCTTTCTCCTTACTAGTGAGCTTCTTGGGGAATTCATTGCACTCCAGGATCTTCTTTATCTGTGGTCCGACGAAGACACCGGCTTTGACCTTTGCCTCAGACAGCTTAAGGAAGAAGTCTTGAATGTACTTGAAGGCTGCTGACTCCTTATCTAGAGTTCTGACAAATTGTTTCATAAGGCCCAATTTGATGTGCAGTGGTGGCATCAGCACCTTCCGGGGGTCCACCAGTGGCTCCCACTTGACGTTGTTCCTCCCCACAGAGAACTCGGTCCACTGTGGCCAGTCCCGCCTGTGGTAGTGCGCCTTGGTGTCCCTGCTGTCCCAAAGGCAAAGATAGCAGGGAAAATTGGTAAAACCGCCTTGGAGACCCATCAGGAATGCCACCATTTTGAAGTCTCCTATGACCTCCCAGCCGTACTCATCATACTTCAAGGCGTCCAGCAAGGTCTTGATGCTGTTGTAATCCTCTTTGAGGTGCACCGAGTGAGCCAGGGGAAGAGACGGGTACTTGTTACCATTATGGAGCAGCACGGCTTTGAGGCTCCTGGATGAACTGTCAGTGAAGAGGCGCCACTCATTCTGGTTACAGGCGATTCCGATTGCCTCGAACAGACTGGTCACATTGTGGCAGAAGCAGAGCCCATCTTGACGGGTGAAGAAGCTGGAAAAAGGTTGGTGACGCTTCCTGTGATCTGCGACTTGCACACTTTCATCCAACAAGTTCCACTGCTTGAGCCTAGACGTCAAAAGCTCGGCATTGGACTTGGTGAGACCAAGATCTCTAATCAAGTCATTGAGGTCTTTTTGGTTGGGGTAGTATGGGTTTCTCTCCTCAGCTCCACCTCTGAAATTGTCATCTGGATCTACAACGTCTTCCTCGCTCTCTGACTTGCTGCTCTCTTCTAAAGACGGCTGCTCTCTATCCGGAGGAGTGGGTACGGGGAGCTCATGGCAGTGTGGCACCGGGGCGATGGATGAAGGAAGGTCCGGATACGTGATAGCAGGTGCATTCTTGCCAGTCCGACGTTTGGAAGGGTCCACCATGCAGAAGTAGCAGTTGCTTGAGTGGTCAGTGGGTTCCTGCCAAATTCTTGGGATAGCGAACTTCATGGCTCTCTTTTCCCCTCTGTACCATCCTACAAAAATACATTTATTTCACCCATGACTAATGTGTAAGAGATTCTCGCAACATTTTTCATATATCATATATTTTTTCAATAACATTGAAAATTGTAAAACATTTTAAAATTAAAAACTTTTACAATTTTAAAAATTTTAACAAATTTTATAACATAAAATTCCGAGCAACAATTGTCCATCTTACCTTCCAGAGTTTTTTTGCAGTGCTCGCAGGTGAAATGAGGTGCCCAGGGTTTGTCTTGATCCCCGACAGGCATGCCGAAATATGCCATGTAGGCCTCACACATCTTAGCAGATGCTTCCATGGAGTACTTTTTCGCTCTTGTCTTGATAAATTGGCCGCAAACATAGCAAAATGCGTCTGCCGGATGCTTGCAGCCTCTTGATGCAGATATGTATCCACTTAAGCAGCTGGAACTAAACTGAACTGGTGGGCTTAAGGCCCCTGTATTTATACTACAATTTATATTACTGGAAAGTTCTAGAAAGTTCTAGAAGTTACTCCAAGTTTACTCAGCACTGAATCTATCTGGAATGTTCTGGAAAATAGGTAAATTTCAAAATATCACTGTCCTGGTCACAAAAGCAAAATTTGTGGGGAATAATAGCCAATTTCTATACTTTTGAGGCATAAGCAATTAGGAAATAACACTTACTACCCAGGAACCAAAAAAAAAAAAAAAAAATTGTTACACAGTGAAATCACAGTATTATACATACTCCTTCAACGTAGCGCCGAAGCAGTACCTCCAAAAAATAGTAGCTGCTATGGCCAAATCGTAGCCTTTGACATCTCTGCATTATGATTTGCACATCTTAATATACTGTATATGTATATAGAGAGAGAGATATGTTGAATACATGCCAGTAGCAATCCACAGCGTTCGGTTATTCTGCTAGTATCAATATTGTTAACTAAAGGACTGACATAACTATACAATTATGGGTTATGTGAAATATTTTAAGTATCAATCTATGTTAAACGTAAGTTTTTTTTTTTTATTAACCATTCTTTGTTGCCAAGACGCTGATTCTCCGCGGACATCTGCTGTCCCTCCGGTCCGTCCACGTTGGTGATGTCGGAGTCTCTCTCCGAGTTTGAACCTTCTGATTCGGAGGCATATGGCTCGAATTGATACGGGAGACAATCCCTGTTTTCTCTCTCTACATCAGATCCATCACTACATAATTCACATTCACAAGAGGTGTCTGAAACTGATAAAATTAGGCTACTCTCACTTTCACTGTCGCTGTCATCCATACTGGCAGATGCAAGGAGCCTGCGGTCACAGTCTCCTGGCCCCACACCAGGAAATGGAGATCGCACCCTGTGTATTTCTGGGTATTATTTGATTCATTGTAGCGCGATTAAAAATAATTTGGTACAATTAATGTGATTATATGTTCGTGAGACCTGTTAATATTATTTTCTATGTAAGTTCCATGTCATAGGCTTTTTTACGATTTCAAAGAGCAAAAAAACACTCTTCCTGTCTGCTGGTGGCAGAGTAGTCCCATTCCTTCCCATTCCCGGAAGCTTAAATCCCATTCTTGCCCATCCTGAGAGCTTTATTTTTTTATTTCCCGGTCCCGCCCGTTCCCGTGAGCTTCACTCCTGTACAGATGTATCCATTTGGTATAACACACTATTGCTAACCCACTGTTACAAATAACATTATCATTAATTTCCCTACAAACACTACAGTAAGTCATTCAAATTCCACATTGTTTACAAAACAAATGTCCAGAGTAGGTGACAATATTATTGCATTTCAGGCATTGGTTCCTGAGCAGAAGAGCAGTTTTCAATGGTCCCGTTGTCTGAGAGAGAACCGTTCTGTATGGTCAGCTGCACGTTCCTGCTCCCTGTTGCCAGCTTGATTCCCCCCTTGACTCGTTGGTTGAACCGCCGTCAGAATCAGCCTGCTAGAAATCAAGTGCAGTATTAATTCTTTTGATTTCACTCGGACCACAATGAGGCCTTCTCTCCTTGACTTTCCTCTTTCACCCGGGAATGCATACTCTCGTGTTGTGGTTTGTACCAGAAAAAGAACACCCACTGCTTAACTCAATGACCTGTGTCACCATATAAGGCTATTCATTCGCAAGATCGCTGTTGAGGAAGTGTGAGTTCTTCTTTTTTCCTTAACCACAAACAGTTATCTCTGAGCACATCACCTGTGCTTGAAAAAGAAAACTCAGTTACTATCTTTTTATTTTATTTATGAATAATAATAGTCACCACCAGATGGCGGTGTGTAACAAGTGAATACCTAGTAGTTTTACCAGTGCCCTATGTACCCTCGATACAAAGTGTGTACACTTTATCACTTGCTACTGATAAGGAATACCCCATTACCTTTGCTGTTATAGCAGCTGTGCTGTTTTTAATTGTGAATATATTAATGAAATTTAAGAAGGAATCTAAAACTACCAGTATATTTTTGTAGCCCCCCCCCCCCCCCCCTTACTGGAGGACAAAATATAAAATATTTATTCGCAACCACTAGGTGGTACCCATAAATGTATTAAAAAATGTTTTGCATCTAAATGCAACTCACTGAACTCAAGACAGGCTTTCCTGTCCTTGAAATTTCACAAAAGAAAAAAAAAACTTTAAAGAGAAAAAAAAACTAAACTCCATCTCTTTCCTTTTTTGGCAAGATGCCCGGAGTACAAAAAAAAAAAAGAAATGTGAAAAGAAAAGTTTCAAAAGTTCATGTTTCCCAAACAGAAATAAAAGTACCCCCTACTCTTGCTGCAGTTACTAACAGCATGTAATTCAACCGATCAAAATAGTGTCAGGATCTATTCTAGAAATAGTCCAGTGAGAAAAAGAAAATGTGTGTGTGTGTGTCACGAGTGAGAGAAACAGGTTTAGGAGCAGCAAGGTTGTGGTGTGTGTAGCCTCCTCTTCTTGTTACCCCCCTTTCATAACCCTTTCTACCAACTTAACATCAAACCCCCAAGAGGCTGTCTTTGTTACAGCTGCCCAACACTGACACAGCTTTGTCCTACCTTTAAACTTTCTTTCTCAATTTGTTTTCTTTTCCTGAATTCTCTTTTCAACATACTCTTTACAATCAAATGTCTCAGCAATAATAACAAACATTTTTTCTTCCTCCCTATTACAGTACTGTACTTAACATTCTTGCAAAGTAACTGGAAAGTGTTTTATTCAGGCCAGCCTGGTTTTGCTAATAAATGTATTTGTACTTTAATGGTAGCTGTATTTAACCATTAAAATAACCACTTATGCAATATAAAAGTCCTTGCTTTCATTACTGTTCAAATTAGTATTACCAATTTGTAATTATAATCACTTATAATCATTAGAGAATTACCAGTATACTTCGATAACACATTTACGTTTTCCTTAAATTGTTTTAAACAGAATTACATTTATGCAAATTATACTCAGCATTTTCATAGTGTAATGGGCACTCTCCTCCTCTCAAGGAAAGCCGTAATTACTTCAATGCAGACAGGGTAACGATTAATAGCGAAAACATTGTGGCACTCAAAATGATGCAGCATCCCTTTTTGCTGCTTTCCACAGTGTCCTTTTAACTAAAATATACCCTCTATTTTTCATGTAATCTGTATTTAAAGGTGACTTTTAAATTCACCTGTCCCCTTAAAAACATAAACCTCACACACAAACAAACAAACAAACTCTTGACAGTCTGTGATGTCACTGCTAGCACACTTAATTCACACACAAACATTCATTCAATCACAAAAATATTTGTAATAAAATATTCCTGGGCTCACATACATCTTAATTTGTTGCAGATACATTTTTCTTTCTCTCTCACTGTAAAAAGTTTTCCATTATTTCCATTTATTGGGGAGGAGGGGCTGTGTGGTCCAGTGGTTAAAGAAAAGGGCTTGTAACCAGGAGGTCCCCGGTTCAAATACCACCTCAGCCACTGATTCATTGTGTGACCCTGAGCAAGTCACTTAACCTCCTTGTGCTCTGTCTTTCAGGTGAGACGTAGTTGTAAGTGACTCTGCAGCTGATGCATAGTTCACACACCCTAGTCTCTGTAAGTCGCCTCGGATAAAGGCGTCTACTAAATAAACAAAATAATAATTGTGTCCTGCTTTGATATTCAAACATCTCTGTGTCAGACAAGCATATGCTCCCTGCACTTTCTCCCACTCACCAATGCATTAATATCCTCTTTTATCCGTTCTGTTTCCTTCTGTGTTGTCGCATTCAGTGTGCTTTCTTGTACATTTCTCTTAATAATGTCACTGAAGTTTTTGCAGACCCTCAAGTGTAATGTTATGTTTTTTCAAATCCTTTGCATTCTTTCTGCACATTTCCAACTTGCCCTTATACATCAAATAGACCACCTGCAGACCACGAAACTTAAAAGCTAATATTTCCTTCTCTTTCTTTTTTATGTGCGGATCAAATTCAAACAATTCTGCCAGTTTATTTTTCTGGCTCAGTTTCTTTAGCCAAATCTAACATGAATTCACAAAAATTACTGTGCTTTGCAAGATATTCCTCTATGAAGTTCTCCATTTCTGCAACCCTAATCTAATGCAAAAAGCATGGCGACACCTTTGTTTCTAGTCCAAGGTTTTGCCTTGCTTTTACCAATGTATGGTGAAGAGACAGAATGTGTAATCCTTTCGCTCTGTCTTATCAACTGGTCCGTGTATTTATGGTATATTTAATTTACACTTTTGAATGCGCCTGATTTGGGCTTAACTGGAACTTATCGTCTGATTGTTACCTTACCATGACTTACAAACCGGACAGTAAAAAACAAAGGCAAAACACCAATTTTTTATTTCACAGTGGTATTGACCTACAGCAAGAGGTGCACAATCTCCCATAAATCACATACACACTGATATTTGTGACTTTAAATTACCCCTGTAAAACACTCCCTTCAGTGACTATTTTATTACAAATGACCTTGCAAAAATACTGTAATCCTTCGTATAATCACCGTAATAAAATACTGATGTTTGGCACACAGACAGATAACTGTTTGCTGTAATGTTTAGAGACAGTCTGCTAAAACATTTATCTAGAATACAAACAGTTAACTCCCTGCTGTAAAGTTTGGAGATAGTCTGTTCCTAACCATAAATGTAACCCATTTTCTCTTTTGGCACATAAATCTAGGTTGTTTGTACTTGATAAAATACTGTAATCCTTCGTATACTCACAAAGTCAACCTGGCCTCAGAAAAGGGATTTTTTTGCCCGAAGGTGTTTTCTGGTCAGGGGTCAACATCTCATTGCTAGGTTTGGCAATAAGTAAGAGGTTTGATTTCTTTTTAAAAATAATTAATCTTCTTCAGGTAAAGTTAATCAAAAATAGTTTATTCAGGAATCAAAATGCAAGCTGGAACAAAGCAAATCAAAGGTGATACATCAGTGATCGCACATACAAGTCTCAGTTGATGGTTTTCTGATCTGGCATCAGTGCAGATGTTATTTACTTCTCAGTCAAGATGAGCTTTCATGGCATCAGAGATGTTGTTTTTCTGATCCAGCATGGCACAGAGATGCTAGTTTCTGTGCCGCCATCAGTGTAGATGTTAGTTTCTGACCTGAGCTGAGCTGACCCGACCTGACCAAAGAAATTACTTCATACAGCACAGATATACAGCTAGCTTACGTAATTTCCTTGACCAATGTTAGCAGAAACACAGATAACAAGAAGTTACTATTGCTCAATTCTCACAGGCAGCAAAGTGCTATACCCACCCCCTTTATAGATGGCCGACTTCCACCTTTCCCTGGAATAAATTGTCAGACCATCCAGTCCAGGGCACACTGTTCCCATTACACAGCACCCTCACAGGTCGGGAGGGAGATTTATAACCAAGGTCCCATTGAGAGAAGTAGCTGCGGTAATCACTTTATTTTGGTCATTAGCGATTATGCCACACGTTACCCTGAAGCATTTCCTTTGAGAAACATTACAGAAAAAACTGTAGCAAGATCATTAGGACATTTAATATCTCATGTTGGCATTCCCACAGAAATACTAACAGATCAAGGCAGTAATTTTATGTCAACAGTACTTAAAAACTTATATAGAGTGTTAGGTATACAGGGCATATGAACGACCCCTTACCACCCTCAGACTGACGGGTTGGTTGAGAGGTCCAACCAAACTTTGAAGGCAATGCTCAGACGATTTGTCAACGAGACAGGCAAAGACTGGGATCTCTGGTTACCATATCTTCTCTTTGCGTATAGAGAAGTACCTCAAGTTTCAACAGGTTTCTTTCCCTTTGAGCTTCTTTTTCGCAGGCCACCGTGGGAGCCCCTTGATGAGGGACCGTCCTGAGCAGTTCACTCATCTGGCTGCGCAGAACCTGAAGGGGGCACAGCAACATCAAAAGGTCTGGTATAATCGCCATGCTCGTAAGAGGGAATATCGAGCCAGACAAAAAGTTTTAATGTTACTGCCAACATCCGAGCATAAGACAGCAGCGAACGTACCGGTATGTTTGTACTACTCAAAGGGTTAAGGAGGAGATAAACACCATGTTGCATCTGGTGATCATAGAACCTTCAGTGAGTGCTTGGAGCAGCCCAGTGGTGCTCGTACACCATAGGGAGGGGTGTGCTGAATCCACAACTGGATAAGCTCAAGGCGATTCAAGATTGCTGTGAGCCTACCACTAGAAAAGATGTGAGAACTTTCTTAGGTCTAGTCGGTTTTTCATTGGAGAAGGAGCCGCTGGTTAATTTAACCATCTTCTCAAGAATATGCAGCTTCAGATGATATTACCACTCGCTTCCACTTCCTCTGCTAATCCTTATGAACTAACAATGCATAGGAGATGTACTGTGAACAGACAGATCATTTAAACCAAGTAGAATAGTATCTGCTGTTATTTCTGTTTTCCATGTTACAACAGTTGATACTGGCGGTTTATTCCCAATTTGTCTGATATAGCTTTTCCATTAATGGAACTGACTAAGACCAAGGGTTCTGTAAAGTTCCAATGGTCACAAGAATGTGTAGTAGCTTTTCAACAACTAAAAGACAGTATCTCAAAAGAACCGGTGTTGTGCAGCCCTGATTTTAACAAATCTTTTGTTGGATTAGGTGTTGTTTTTGTTGCAGGGAGAACCTGGGAGGGCACACCCCATCATTTGATTTACGTAATGATTTACATTTAAAATGCATTGAGCACTATAAATGTATGTGTGTGCGATTTTATTGTATTGTTTTTAAACCCGACACTTCCTTATGTTGGACAAACATGTCCGGTTTAGCGAGGGGCTACTGTATGATTATGAAAAGCTTTTTGGGGGTGAAGGTGGGGGCCACACTATAGAATCTGATTGGATTAAACTGCCTTTCATTTTTTTAAATATATTTAACAATATTAAAAAATGTATAATGAAGACGGAACAGAATGCATTGTACAGATGACGTTTACATTAAATAAAAACAATGCTATTTTGATCCTTCCACCACTGCATGTATAGATATTATCCTTCAGGCACCCTCTGCTGCAGCAAACCACAACTCAACTCCCGCTATTAACTCTTTGGCGCTGAGCCATTCTAATTTTGATGACACGCTCTCTCTTCCGAGATGTCTCATGGCAAAAATAAGCTGGGAAACAAATCAGCGTTTCTGAGCCTTGTCATTGAATAAGGCTAGGTACAAGGAAAAAAATATGTATCCCTACATGCAAATTTAGATGATAAACGTTAACAAAGTGATGCACAGGAAACGCGTCTTCCAGCGCATATTTTGAAGTTTTTATTGAGTAACACAACTCAGGATGTTCCAGAACAGTCAGCAGCCACAACTGAACAGACGCCTGATCTATGGCTCTTTTTGAAAGTAATTATCTCTGAAATTATAATTCAATACACATTTTGATTCAATATCTAAAATAAGAACTTGAATATTATTTCAATTTTTTCTCTTTTTCTTCAGACCCTTGAAAAGGACAAGAAGAGGCTTGTGCTGTTGACGGTACGCACACATCTTTATTCATTTGTTTTTTATTTATTTGTTTGCTTGGTAAAAGTGGTTGCCACATTCATTGCATTTTTAAGTTTACTGCTTTATCACCATGTGGCAGGGTGGCTGGGTGGTGACATCACGGCAGAAGCAGGAAGGAAGAACTCTGACACCAGGCACTACAGTTTAAAGTAAATGACGCGACGCGGCGCAACGCTTTATTTTCAAATAACAAAAATAAATCAAAGTTTTAAACAAAAAGACTGTGCTCACATAGCGAAATAAAAAAGGTAAACAAAAATAATCACGAACACTATAACCACACAGGTCAGGCTGGGCAATAGCCTTCACTGTTCCTGTATGTATGTTATGTTTTCTTTTAAGTTTCGTTTCTCTCTCTCGCCGCTCTCTACGCTCCTCTGAACTCCCACCCCGAGCTGGAGAGCTGCAGGCTTTTTATACAGGTGACCATTTAATTCACCTAATTAATTCGGGAGATGGCCACCTTCTGCACGAGCTTTCCTAATTATTCCTGGCAGAAGACGAGTACCTACTCTCGCCTCTGCCAGAAAACATTTTAAATAAAACAATAACAAAACCTGCGGCACCTCGCCTTCACAGAAATAACAAAACATACGGCGCTTTGCCATCATATAAATACATAAATAAAATCAAACAAAACAAATACAAAATAACCTGCACAGGGGTGGAGGGGGGAGACCCCGTTCTAAAAATAAATACATTTAAACAGCAGGGCTTTCTACTGCCCTGCTACAGTGTCTCAAAAAAAAGATTTGGGTCGAAGATCACACCCAAATTTCTCATTTTGTCTGCAAGTTCATAAGAGAAGCCACCAAGGAGTAAATCTGACATATTACTTTGTTGCTTCTGAGATCCCAGAATCATCACTTCTGTTTTATCTGAGTTAGGATTAAAAAAATTTCAAGCATCCATTTTTTTATGTCAGCAAGACAGGTGCTCAGAATATGTACAGCCGAGGTGTCACCCTGTTTCAGGGATAAATATAGCTGTGTATGATCAGCATAACAATGAAAATGAACCCTGTATTTATGCATAGTATTGCCCAGAGGCAGCATGTACAAAGAAAACAGAGTTGGACCAAGAATTGAGCCCTGTGTGACCCCACATGTAACCTTTGACAAAAATGAGGTCTCCTCCTCTATTTTAACAAATTGCAACCTGTTCGAGAGATACCTAACAATCCTACCAGATTTACAAGGCGATCAATTGACACAGAATGATCAATAGTGTTAAAATGCAAATTGTGGTATGTTTGCGCTGTGACTGGCCCATCAGGTACATCTACCCCTCAGTCGCCAACTTCTCTGGATATACATATAAAAACATACAGGAATACGAAGATGAGGTGGGTGGGGAGCAATTTTAAAAATTAAAATTTTTTGGAGAGTATTTCCAGAAGTAGTGTTAAGAGAATTTCCTTTTGGCATATAGTCTTGTGAGATATTAAACCTGGCTGAATAAACCCATATAATAAATGGAGCTGGAATTGATCATTCACACTATGGTAGTTCATAAATCAAGCCACAAATATAGCCTCTTTTTGTTTCACATTAACTTCTATTACTATATGCAGCTAATCTCTCTAAAAATATATAATAGGAAAATAATAGGGATATTCCTATAGGCTATATCCCTGGCAACACTGTAGTACATATTTTATATTGTTGAAAATGAAACTAAAAGTGTGGTTTTAATGTTTGTTTTTTTTGTTTGTTTTAATGTAGTCATTCCCACCGAGTTAGGAATATTCAATGCACTGTGGTACTTTTATGCAGAGCAAAAAGGCTGGGGCACAGATTATGTTTTCTTAGTTTTTCCCTGAGCAGTGAAAACAAGCAGTAGAATCACCACAGATTAGAAAGATGTGCATTTACATGAATGCTAGTAGATTTTTTAAAAATAATACTGGTTAAAAAAAAGAAGTCTGTAATTTTGACAAGACAAATGTGGCTGTGCTGGTTAGCGGATAGTATCAAGCTCGTGCCCAGCCTCCATTTGCACACTTCGTTTCCTGTTAATCCCTGTTTCTACGTTACAAACACAGGTGCTTGCTGGAACCTTTTAATATTGTGAATCGCATATTCCATGAATGTCAAATAAATGAAACAATGTTTAATGAAAATGTCAGCAGAAAACAATACCTACTCAGTGAAAAAAAACAAAAACAATAACAACTAAAATAGCATTTTAATTAAAACCAGTACAACATTTTGTTTCATTTTGTGCAAAGTGCAACGGGCAATATTTTAGGGTTATGTGGCAAAGTGGTTTGTAGTGCACAGGTGCAGTGGTGATGCTGTGCTCAGTAATGATAGACACAAGACAGTTTACGGTGAAAAAAAGCAGCTCTTTATTTGCTGATAAATAATAATACCTGGCTCTACACATCGAGCTAAAGGCTAAACAACAAAACCCGCTGTTACTGCTTACAGTACTAAAAATACACATTGACAAATGTTTTAACAACAAGAAGTGCATTTTTCAAAATTAAGTTAATTTGTTTTTGTTCAAACATGTTTATTCATTTGGATCTATTTTTATTTTTTTTGCATTCTTCAAAATTAATCTTTCAGTAAAAGCTATCAAAGCTTGTATTACTTACTGCTTCTTCCACTGGGCACTCTATTCACTGTTTTTCTACTAAACCCCCAAAATTTGGTAAAATCACTCAGGCTTATTCCTCAATACCATCTGGGTAGTTTAATAATCTACGAGCTCTTACTTTGTTATGTAATATAAAGATGCCTCAGAGCCAGTGCCAATGATTGTGGGAGCTACTCAGTAATTGCTTATAATCATTAAAACCACACAGACAGCCTGGCATTCAAAGAGCATCCATCAGTAAACAAGATCTTCTGAGGTTTTTATTATACCCATTAACATAAAATCAATGGAATATGGAATACAGGTTAATCCCAGATGTGAAGTACTGTAGCCAACTGTAAATGGCCTAGCCTAAATCCTAAAAGTACATGTTTTGCATAAACCATGGAATCGGAATAGAGTAGTGTAAACAGTTAAATTCAACAAGTATTCATACTTAGACTTCAGATTTCTCTATTTATTTTACAGATGTGATGGGAAGTAGCTGCAAAACAGTAACTAGAAGGTTAAGTCACACTTCAGAAATGGCTATAAGTTTTTAATAAGGCCTGAAGAAATATGTATGCCACATGGGAATAAGTCTGTCAAAAATGGAATACATAATTAAGGAACCTGTTGTAGATCTTGAGTGATATGATTCCCACTTTCTTATTTCACTGAATTCCAAACACCTCAACACATGCACTGGTAGATATTTTTAAAATCAGCTGAAAGAAATTCTGTTTAAGACTGAGATAAGGGAAGCATTCTTGGAGTAAAAATGCCATCAAATGACAGGCCACAGCACTGCAGAACACAAAATGTGAAACAATTTGTTATTTATGAACATTTCACAATTTGGAATGCAAGCTTGGGATGATTTTCACAAAATGACACTTCAAAGACAAAGCTAAGGCTTCTAGTCAAGCTGTCAAACATGCAGGCCCTAAACATGAGAGATATGTCCAAATGATGGATGTGCTTAGTGGCAGTGCACAATGGGACATGCTTTTTATTTGATATTACTGTGTACTATATTGATGAGACATTTTTTTTCCATGTTTGATCTTCTGTTTATTGACTTCAAATGTGAAATATTTTAAAGACTTACAGTACAAAAGGGAAAGAGCTTTTTAAATGTATGTTTTGAACCAGAGATGGTTTTCTTAAAATTGTACAGTATGTAGGATTTGTTTTTGATCAGACTAGTACTTAGAGACAAATATCACTCTGCCACTAACGAAAGAGAAAATTGCAAACCTAGACACAATGTAAATGCTGACATTCCTGCCTTAAACATTCATCACTTGATATGTTTAATAAAATTTAGCACCTAGCAGAACCACTTTTGAACTCATCTTAAAGACTACAGTCACAGTATTCATTATAATGTCATCATTATAACTATCATGTTTGTGTTAGCTGTCCTTGTACATGTGAAGGTAGTTGAATTGTTGACAATTTCTATGACAGTATTAAATTGACTAAATTATGCATGCCTGGGTTTGTGATCAATTATTGCATGTTTATTTTATAGCTAGAAACATGTTTTATTCCAAAGTGGCATTAGAAAACAGAAGAATATCAAGGCATCCCAGCAAGGGCATACGATTTTACCCATCTATGAAACACTTCAATGAAATCAGGTGGCCCCTCCCATTAAAAGGATAAAACCTCTAATACTGTACAGCAGTGGTTTTCAACTTAAAAAAAAAATACTGTACCCCTTCTGTCAACCCCTTTACAATTTATGCTTTACTGAATTGTTCCACAGTTTTAATAAAAGGTAGAATATCAATCAATCAATCAATCTGTATTTTATATAGCACCTTTCATAGTGGACCACCATCACAAAGTGCTTTACAAAATACAGTAAAAAAACAATGCATAATACATTAAATACAGTAAAAAAAAAAAAAGCATTATACATTAAATACAGTGAAAACAAAGCATAATACTTTAAATACAAGGCTAGGATGTGAAAATTCTAAAACATTGTGGATGCATATGTCGTATTGAATCATGAGTATAAGATACAGTAAAAAAAAATAAAAAATTAGAAGTAGCAAAAACACAACAGCTAATAACAAATATCAGGCTTAAGAGCATGGAAAGCAAGAGAGAACAAGTGGGTCTTCAGAGCTGATTTAAAGCAATTGACGGTGGAAGCATCACGCACCAAAGAGGTACTCAGGAAATGGTAAGGATCCTGGCGGCAACATTCTGAACTAGCTGCAGTCAGATGGCACGTGCCAGAAGATCACTGTATAGAGAGTTGCAGTAGTCAAGTCGAGAGGAGACAAATGCATGACAGAGTATCTCCGCATCTGGGAGGGAAAGGTAGGGACAGACTTTGGAGATATTTCGAAGGTGGTAGAAGGAAGATTTGACCACGGAGGAGATGTGGGCATCAAAGGAGAGGTTGCTGTCCAGAAGTACACCAAGGCTTCGTACAGTGGGGGAAGGCAGCAGCAGACAGTTTCTGAAGTTCAGGGCAACTATATTGAGATTCTTAAGTTGAGTTTTAGATCCACTAGAAGGAGTTCAGATTTGCTAGTGTTGAGCTGAAGAAAATCGGCAGACATCCAGACTTCGATGTCTTGAATGCAAGCCGAGAGCCGGACAATGGCAGAGGGACTTCCAGGGTCGGGTTTTAAGTAGAGCTGGGTGTCATCAGCATAGGAGTAAAACATGAGGCTATGCTGGCGGATGAGGTGACCCAAGGGAAACATGTAGATTTCGAAGAGTCCCAAGAACAGATCCTTGGGGGACAACACAAGTTACTGGGTATGCGACACCACTGCATCCAGCATAGAAAACAGACTGCATGTGTCCAGATAGGTAGCCAGATAAGAGGACATCTAGGAGAGACAGGTTCCAAGATCCCAGCATACTTCTGTAGGCGGTCAAGAAGAATGCTATGATCTATGGTGTCAAAAGCAGCTGTTAGGTCAAGGAGAACAAGCACAGAGTGAGCAGCAGCATCAGCATTAAGCAGGAGATCATTTACAATCCGGAGCAGAGCAGTTTCAGTACTGTGATACAGATTGTTATCCATGAGATGTTTCACCAGCTGACTACAGCCCTTTCGAGAGTTCTGGAGAGAAAAGGGAGATTGGAGATTGGATGGAAATTAGATAAGACAGGGTTTTTAGAGTTCCGGCATAACTCGGGCAAGCTTAAGGGCAGCAGGAACCTGGCCTGAATCCAGGGACAGGTTGAGAGTGTGCATAATGAAAGGAGCAAGATCAGAAGCACAGAGATGGACAAGATTAGTTGGCCAGGGGTCCAAGGGGCATGTGTCAGTAGTTGATTTCCACAGTAGGCTGGGGACATCAGTAATGGAGAGAGGAGAGAAGGAGAAGAGAGCAGGTGGGGCAACGGGAGGCGAATCAAGGTGGTCACGTAGTAAACTCTGTTTGTGGCAGGAGAGCGTAGAATAGATGTTGAAATTTTGTTCCAAAAGAAAGAGGAGAAATCATGACAAGTAAGTGGCTGGATGTAGGATTTGGTCAATGGTTTTAAAGAAAACATTGTGTTTACCGTGTCCCATAGTTATGATTTCAGAGAACTATTTCACCCTGGCAGCAGCAAGCGCACGCCTGTAGCCACCAAGATGGTCGGTCCAGATCTCTTTGTGAACAGTTAGTCGTACATAATCGAAGTTCAAGGATGTACCATGGGCAGTTGTGATCTTTCTTGACCATTCTGGTTGAAAGTGGGGCAACGGTGCCAATGATCTGAGTAAGGGTGGCATTGTAAGGGGTCACTGCATTGTCAACCAAAGACGGGAGAGTACCAGTTAAAGAGGATGAAGAGACAACTTCTGAAAGTTTCAGAGGATGCAGCAGATTCTTGGGACAGAAGGAAATAACAGTATCAGTAGCGGGGGAAGGAGCAGGAAGATTAGTATTAGCAGTGATTAAGAAATGGTCAGAGAGAGAGATATCTGAGACAGAGAGATTGGAGAGGTCAAGATCCCTGGTGATGAGCAGATCCAGGGTGTGTCCTCGGGTGTGAGTGGGGACATTGACAGATTGAGAGAGCCCAAGATAGTCCAGGAGCATGTTGAAGTCAGTCACTAGGGCTGACTGACTTCAACATGAGTACACTGGGAGTAGGATTTTGTAAGTAGAAGTGCAGATGAGTGAGAAGAATTCCGAAAACTCAGCAATAAAAGCTGAGTTATTCTTTGGTGGGCGGTAGATAATAGCAAGGGCGAGGGACATGGGAAACAGGACCTTGATGGCAAGATGCTGAAATGAAGAAAAGGCTGGCAAAGAAAGAACTGAGGAAACAAGCACAGAATTTGCAATAACAACAGTGTTGTTTGGCCAGTGGATAACGTGTCTTAATTATCTGGACTGCAATCAATTTATTATTGTTTCTTCCGTGCTTTACACATTGGTGTGTATTGCCGGAGGTTTATTGTTTGGTTGCCAGACCGGAGTTATAAATAAAAGACCCCCTTTTCCAAATTTCCTTTTGTGTGATTATTTCTGCACTGCATCACCTCTGTACCTGTTTCTAATCAGCAGCCACTTTGCCACAGGCCTCTAGTAGCCATTGAGAGAGATTTGGAAAAGGTCCTCGCTCTGACTGCCACAGCTCAGACTGCCCTTGGACGTAGACTGGCTGGTGCTTAGAATGGCTGGCGTTCTAAGAAACTGTTTGCCAATTTGTACTGTCCTGCAGGTCTAGAGCTGGTCCAGTTTATACGCTATCTAAATTCACTTCAATATACCACAGCTCTAAACACTTTAGAAAATTAATTACTTCAACCAGCTGATGTAGTTACATCAGCAAACAAGCATTTCAATTTACTTATCAATCGCTATTTAGTTTTGTCCCGTCTGCAGGATCAGAATCCGCATACCAAGCAGATCGAGTCGCTTGAATCAACTCTTGAATTAAGAATAATCTTATTATCACATTTTTTCTCGTAAATAATTTATGTCACAACAGTTAGCGACTGACAGACTGCTGGTTTAGAACAGAATACCAAATAGCAATTATTAAAACTTTTAATTACAAGTCTTTGGATGCACAAAATCAAAAGTGAGTATTTGAGAATCTCTCCAGAAACACACATTTCACTTTCTATTCAGCAAAGTTATTATAAATAATCCATAACAGTTTGTACTGTAAATGTTTATCACGTTACCACTTACTTCCCATCTCAGCATAATTATGTGTGCCATTTAAAATGTTTACAACATCAAAAACATTAACCTCAATAACCAAAATTACTCAAAGGGACTTGGTATAACTTTCTGTCGCTTTGCACTTTCTGAGACTCTTTTGTGTTTTCTTCCTTTGTTTTTTCTTTTACAAGTAAGAAATTTATCCATTATTGACGTTCTAAAATGCAGCCATGCCTAATAGATAAAACAAAAAAAGTAAAAATATGAGTAATGTGATTATTATTTCTGTTTACCGGAACATTTGTACTTCTAAAAAAAAATGCAGAAAGATTATGCTTCACTGATTAGTATTCAGTTATACGATGAGTTAAAAACTGCAAAGTTCATGAGCAACGCAGAGCTCTCCATAGGCAGAATCGCCAGACGACTGTTCATCCACCCTAATATTAGATGAATTCAGCTCATTTGAAATCCTGCATGCGTACAGGTGGATGAAACTATAGTCAGACTATAACCTTTGAGCTTTTAAACAAAAATGAAATATTCATGCACAGTGGTTTAGAGACAAATATAATACCGTTTAAAAAATAAATTCAAGATCATTATTTTCTTTTACTTTCTTTTTTTTTTTTTTGCTTTTCCTGAGTGAATCATCTTGAATCCCCCCTATGACCCTGGAAGTACCCCCAGTGGGATGCGTACCCCTGGTTGAAAATCCCTGCTGTACAATATTACATTGTCCCTATGCATGATACCAGTGTTCTGAGGTTAAGTAATTCCAATGGAAACCAAGAAACCAGCTGCTGTGTTATCTAGTGAACCACCAACACCAATAACTTTTACACTTCGCCTTTTGAAATCAATTAGAAAACATCAAACCAGTCGGCCTATATGCTGAATGAGATTGACCTGCTAAAACTTCCTAACCACTGCAAACATAAAGATCTTACCTCACTTTTTAACTTTTTTTTTTCTTCTGTGTTCTGCGTTTTGCATGGCTGGCTGTTTTAAGCAAATGTAAATTCTAAATTGAGCCCATACAGTAGTTTTTTTGTCCAAGTCCCAGAAGGCCAATTTTATTTTATAGCATATCCTAGCCTGACAGCCAGAGACTGTTCTGCACCACCTCAGTGCAAACAAAATGAGCTTTTCACAATATTTTTGCAGATGTTATAGGTTGTTAATAGAATGAAACCAGATGCCTGAAGCAATACATTTCTGAGAGATCTGGTTTCATGTTATACCTTTATTTAATGCCACTTTCTAGCTGCTGTTCCATTGAGCTTTTTTTTTTTTTTTACTGGTTGAGACCTTAGATTTCTTAAAACAAAACCATTTCCCTGTATATCATTTCCCAGTGTATAATTTCCCAGTATATATTGACTATAGCTGTGATATAATGTGGCAATACTGTAAAATAACCAATGTACTCCCAATACATTATTCCCAGTTCAAAGATATTTGGTGAAACAGACCATACATGAAAACACATTACACCCTAAACACAAGCCTTGACAATAACACAAGAACATTTCCTTGGCTTTTGCTTCTTCTCCCATGCTTGAAGTTAACATTAATATTATTTTAAATCATGTTACAATGCAATGGAACATGTTTTGGAGAGGTCATTTTCATTAAACTGCACTCTTAGTTTGAGGTCAGTGAATGCAAAACAATATATTTGATCTGGAAATGCAATGTTTTTGTTAGGCTTACTGTTTACATGCTGGACCCTGGAAATTATTATTATAATTTTTTTTTTGTCATACCCATACAGGCAGACTTATGTTACACTTTAAGACATATCCAGAAAACCACATTTTCAATCATAAAGATACTTGTTGGCATTGAGAGTATCAGGGTATAAAGATATACATTATATATGTGCTTCACTGGAATTTCCTGGCAGAGGCCTGGTACTTACAATAGTGATTTGTACTTTTTCAGATTTTGTCATATTATAAATCATGTATGAGAAATCAACCAAGCATTGTGTAATCCAGGGGTTCTCAAACTGGGGTCCGCGGACCCCTGGGGGTCCCTAGAGACTGCCCAGGGGGTCCGCAAAATATTAGGGGAAAAAAATCTCACCGCACGTATGCAATGCCTACTGGAACAGAGGCATATAATCATAATTACTTAGTGGTGCATGTACAGCAACATAGTAGAGTAAGAGTTACTAACATTTAGGAAGGTAGGACCCCAATCACCGCTGGGGAGACAGAATGGGATTTTAATGTTGCCCTTAACTGAAATAAAGTAACGTGTAAATTAAGCATTACACCTGCGTAACTCCGTACACATCAATAATAATAATTAAAATGATTAAATGTTTTTTTCATTCATATATTTTTTTTTGCAGTGTCAACTGTCGCTTTTTAGATTCTATTAATAACTAATATTGCCCTAATAATTTGCACTCTCGATCAAATCAGAAAAATTAATCAGAAATATTAATTAAACTTTTCATATTAACAAAGGCGTAATACTTACAGATAAAAACATATTGCAGTTTAAAGGCAACTTTAAAATGTTCTCAAATCTCGCCGGTTAATATGAAAACTATGGTAAGCCTGCTAATAAGCGTCAAATGCAGAAATGCTTACGACAGGAGTTCAGTGACGTCAGTCTGAGACGTATTTGGCGGGTGGAAGTGGAAGATATTATTAGTGAGAAAAAAATAAATAGTGAGTGAGCAAACATTAAGAAAAATAGATAAGTATTTAAAACGTCGATGTACTGCTAGTTGTGCTGAAGGCAGTGACAATGCAGAGTCCAGTAAAAAGCAAAAGAGAAAGTTTGATGACAGTTACATTGATTTTGGTTTTATGGAATTTAGTGATGGGCGGCCGCAATGTGTTGTATGCTTACAAATTCTGTCAAATGAAGCAATGAAACCTGCAAAGCTGAAACGACATCTTACTACAAGGCACCCGGAATACAAAGATAAATCCAGAGACTTTTTTAAAAGAAAGAAAGAAGAATACAATCGACAGAAAACTAAAATGACAAACATAACAACGGTTCCAGAAAAGGCTCTGAAAGCATCCTTCTTAACAGCGCTTCGGATTGCAAAGAGTAAAAAGGCCCATACTATTGGAGAACTGATTCTTCCAGCTGCTGTAGAAATGTGCGAAGTGATGGTTAGCGAAGATGCAGCGAAGAAACTGAAGGCCAAACCACTTTCTAACAACACAGTAAGTAGGAGAATTGAAGAACTTTCAAGTGATTTGAAATGCCAGCTCACCGAAAGGCTACGTATGTGTGAGCAGTTTGCAATTCAGCTTGATGAGACAACAGATGTTGGTAATGCAGCACAATTGTTAGTTTATGTTTGTTATGTTTGGTTGGAGGAAATTGTGGAAGATTTTATTTTTTGTCAGGAGTTAACAGAACGTACAACAGGTGAAGACATTTTCAAATTATTGGATGATTTCATGAAAGCTGAATCTCTAAACTGGGAGAAGTGTGTTGCTGTTTGTACAGACGGCGCGGCCGCTATGACAGGCAACAGGAATGGTGTTGTCGCAAGAATACGAGCTATAAACCCAAACATAATTGTAACACACTATATGCTGCATCGCCAGGCCCTTGCATCGAAGAAAATGGAACCTGAATTACATACTGTTCTAAATGCAGTTGTGACATTTTGTGAAGTCCAGGCCTTTGAATTCACACGTTTTCAAAGTTGTGTTCCAAAACGGGTGCTGAATATGACAAATTATTGTTTCACACGGAGGTGCATTGGTTATCTCACGGCAGAGTGTTGGAAAGAGTTTTCGAACTTCGCAAAGAGCTACTGGGCTTTCTTTCTGTGCATAATCCTACACTTGCCACAAACCTTTCTGACACGCTGTGGATCACGAGGCTTGCATACCTTGCAGACATGTTTAACTTGTTGAATGCCCTGAACCTGTCCACACAAGGGGGCAATACAACCATACTTGAAGTGAGTGACAAGATTGCATCATTTACGAAGAAACTAGACATTTGGAAAACAAGAGTGAGCAATGGAATCTCCGATATGTTTCTGCAACTGACAGAATTCCTGGATACGAACAACAGCATGACAATTGATTGTGTGAGAGAAACTGAGTAGCTCACCTTTCAACTTTGGCAGAGTACTTCGGAGTTTACTTTAAAAATTTAAACATGGAGGAATACGATTGGGTTCGAGATCCATTTTCAACTTTTGCTAAGTCAACCTGTCGCTTGAGTGGAAAAGCAGAACAAGAGCTCGTCGAACTCTCCTGTGACCGCACGCTGAAAATTAAGTTTCAGGAACAAGCCCCTTACCAGTTTTGGCCAACTGTTGCAGTGGAGTACACAGTCTTAGTAAAAGAAGCCATGAAAGTGCTGCTACCTTTCCCAACAACATATATACAGTGCCTTGCAAAAGTATTCAGACCCCTGACCAATTCTCTCATATTACTGAATTACAAATGGTACATTGAAATTTCGTTCTGTTTGATATTTTATTTTAAAACACTGAAACTCAAAATCAATTATTGTAAGGTGACATTAGTTTTATGTTGGGAAATATTTTTAAGAAAAATAAACTGAAATATTTTGCTTGCATAAGTATTGAACCCCTACACATTAATATTTGGTAGACCCACCTTTTGCTGCAATAACAGCTTTAAGTCTTTTGGGGTAAGTATGTACCAGCTTTGCACACAGTGTCGGAGTGATTTTGGCCCATTCTTCTTGGCAGATTTGTTCCAGGTTGTTCAGGTTGGTTGGACGACGCTTGTGGACCGCAATTTTCAAATAGTGCCACCGATTCTCAATGGGATTGAGATCAGGACTTTGACTGGGCCACTGTAGGACATTCACCTTTTTGTTCTTGAGCCACTCCAATGTTGCTTTGCCTTGTGCTTGGGATCATTGTCCTGCTGAAAGGTGAATTTCCTCCCAAGCTTCAGTTTTTTAGCAGACTGAAGCAGGTTCTTTTGCAGTATTTCCCTGTATTTTGCTCCATCCATTCTTTCTTCAATTTTAACAAGATGCCCAGTCCCTGCTGATGAGAAGCATCCCCACAGCATGATGCTGCCACCACCATACTTCACTGTAGGGATGGTGTGTCTTGAGGCATGGGCAGTGTTAGGTTTGCGCCACACATAGCGCTTTGAGTTTTGGCCAAAAAGCTATATCTTGGTCTCATCTGACCACAAAACCTTTTCAGCTGGGTCACTCTCATGCTTTCTGGCAAACTCCAGACGTGCTTTCAAAAGGTACTTTTTGAGTAACGGCTTCTTTCTTGCCACCCTCCCATACAGGCCAGTGTTATGCAGAGCTCCTGATATGGTTGACTGGTGCACCATTACTCCACTCCCAGCCACTGAACTCTGTAGCTCCTTCAAAGTGATTGTTGGCCTCTCTGTGGCTTCTCTCACAAGTCTCCTTGTTTGAGCGCCGAGTTTTGAGGGACAGCCTTTTCTTGGCAGTGCCTGGGTGGTGTGATGCAGCTTCCACTTCCTGATTATTGATCCAACTGTGCTCACTGGGATAGCCAAACACTTGGATATTATTTTGTACCCTTTCCCTAATCAATGCATTTGTATTACTTTATCTCTAACTTCTGTAGAATGCTCTTTGGTCTTCATTTTCCTTCAGATTCTCAACCTGACCAATGACCCTTCAACAGTGGGGTTTTTATCCAGAAAATGTGACAGCAACTTTAATGGTTCACAGGTGGAGGCCAATGGTAAGGTAATTGTGTCCTCGTTAGGGCAATTTCTTTCATCGGTGTAAACTGGGAGCTTCCACAGCACAGGGGTTGAATACTTATGCAAGCAAGGTATTTCAGTTTTTTATTTTTCTTAAAAATATTTCCCAACATAAAACCAATGTCACCTTACAATAATTGATTTTGAGTTTCAGTGTTTTAAAATAAAATATCAAACAGAACGAAATTTCAATGTACCATTTGTAATTCAGTAATATGAGAGAATTGATCAGGGATCTGAATACTTTTGCAAGGCACTGTATGTGAAGCATCGTTCTCTGCTTTGGCAGCTATGAAGACAAAGCTCAGGTCCCGACTAGAAGTGGAGAATGATTTGCGAGTTTGCTTGTCAACCATCACACCAAGGATAGACAGACTCTGCAGTAAGAAGCAGACCCACCCATCTCACTGTCATCTACAGTATCTGTAAGTGCTGTGTACTTTTTTTCTTTAAGCATTACACCGTGTAACAAATTATTATTTTTTTGGTTCCTGGGTAGTAAGTGTTATTTCCTAATTGCTTATGCCTCAAAAGTATAGAAAATGGCTATTATTTCCCACAAACTTTGCTTTTGTGACCAGGACAGTGATATTTTGAAATTTACCTATTTCCAATGAGAAAACGGGCGAATTTGTGTCTTTTTGTTCACATAAAGTCAGAAAAAAACAACATATGAATCCAAATTAACATGTATTTATACTAAAGTAATACAAAAATGACTACAAAACATTTAGAAGTGAGTAGTTTTTCGAGATTTACGATTATACTGTAAATCACTTTCACGAATCAGCCCCCAAATGTAGTCTCCCATCATGTTCTCGTTATACTGTCCTTGGTAGCGGCGTTCAAAGTCCAGTATATCCTGGTGGAAGCGCTCGCCTTGCTCCTCCGAGTACGCTCCCATGTTCTCCTTCAATTTATCAAGATGAGCATCAAGGATATGGACTTTGAGGGACATCCTACAGCCCATTGTGCCGTAGTTCTTCCCCAGAGTCTCAACCAGCTCCACATAGTTTTCAGCCTTGTGATTGCCCAGGAAGCCCCGAACCACTGCGAAAAAGCTGTTCCAAGCCGCTTTCTCCTTACTAGTGAGCTTCTTGGGGAATTCATTGCACTCCAGGATCTTCTTTATCTGTGGTCCGACGAAGACATCGGCTTTGACCTTTGCCTCAGACAGCTTAGGGAAGAAGTCTTGAAGGTACTTGAAGGCTGCTGACTCCTTATCTAGAGTTCTGACAAATTGTTTCATAAGGCCCAATTTGATGTGCAGTGGTGGCATCAGCACCTTCCGGGGGTCCACCAGTGGCTCCCACTTGACGTTGTTCCTCCCCACAGAGAACTCGGTCCACTGTGGCCAGTCCCGCCTGTGGTAGTGCGCCTTGGTGTCCCTGCTGTCCCAAAGGCAAAGATAGCAGGGAAACTTGGTAAAACCGCCTTGGAGACCCATCAGGAATGCCACCATTTTGAAGTCTCCTATGACCTCCCAGCCGTACTCATCATACTTCAAGGCGTCCAGCAAGGTCTTGATGCTGTTGTAATCCTCTTTGAGGTGCACCGAGTGAGCCAGGGGAAGAGACGGGTACTTGTTACCATTATGGAGCAGCACGGCTTTGAGGCTCCTGGATGAGCTGTCAATGAAGAGGAGCCACTCATTCTGGTTACAGGCGATTCCGATTGCCTCGAACAATGTAGGCCTCACACATCTTAGCAGATCCTTCCATGGAGTACTTTTTCGCTCTTGTCTTGATAAATTGGCCGCAGACATAGCAAAATGCGTCTGCCGGATGCTTGCAGCCTCTTGATGCCATCTCAGAAAAATGCAGAAATGTATCCACTTAAGCAGCTGGAACTAAACTGAACTGGTGGGCTTAAGGCCCCTGTATTTATACTACAATTTATATTACTGGAAAGTTCTAGAAAGTTACTCCAAGTTTACTCAGCACTGAATCTATCTGGAATATTCTGGGAAATAGGTAAATTTCAAAATATCACTGTCCTGGTCACAAACTTAGGTAAATTTCAAAATATCACTGTCCTGGTCACAAAAGCAAAGTTTGTGGGGAATAATTGCTTTTGAGGCATAAGCAATTAGGAAATAACACTTACAACCCAGGAACCAAAAAAAATAAAAATTTGTTACACAGTGTTATCCATTAATTAGGTAAATTACTTTAACTTGCATTAACTCATCTGAAGAGGATAGATTACTTTCTAGTTGGAAAACATAAAAATCAGATTTGTAGCCTATTCATTGCCATAGGTGGAGAGGAGGGAGATATCTTGGAAGATGATCCTCCCAGAAGAGTGAGAAGACATTGTAGATTTGACTGTCTGGATTACTCTGATAGTGTGATTCGTAGCAGGTGTCTACTTAACAGGAGCACAATTATTCACTCTTGCAGAGAACTAGAACATGAACTGAAGAGTTTAACTGCTAGAAACACAAAACAAGGCTGTGCCTGTATTAATGAAAGTGTCAAACTCACGGCATGATTTGGATATCTGATTATTTCATTTTGGCCTATTCCAACCCTTGTCCGTTTTTCAGGGAACACAAAAAAAGATACAATGTCAAAAATACATAGCTGAAAGGACTGTGTTTTAAAATACGTAGGCTTCCATTTAGATGTACTGTAGTTGGTTTTGTTGCTACAGTACTATATTTTCAACAGTAGAAGTACTTTAATTCAGAACGATATGATTCTGAAAATATCACTTGCCAAAAGAGACGACACTTGGACTGTAATACAGTACATACTTTTAAATCCGGTACGTATTGTAGCACTATGTAAAATTCCACATTAACGACTCAATAGCAAAATAAAAATGTTACCCATGCACAGAACTGCGTAAAACATAAAAGGCAATGCAATTTAGCAAAAGATTAAAAAAAATTAAAAATTAAAAAACAGTATCCAAAATCAGTATTCAAACTTGTAGAATATAGTGCTCGATAAGGCCCTAATGTCACAGTTCACTTGCAAATGAAAATGCACAAACACAACTAAAGATCACAGATTTAAAAAAACAGTATCTAAAATTGTTTAATAATGAACTATTTTACATTACGAAGCTTTTCTTGTTTGCTTAATTTTTGCTGCATTTTCGTGAGGGGAAATTGGAGGAAGCTCTGTGTAACTGCACAATGAAAACAGACTGATTTGGCATGCATGAAAAAATTGTAACACTGAGTTGGAAAATCACCTGTGACAGGTAAGTGCATTAATTTGTTACATATATATAATGGGAATTGATTTGTTTCTTAATACAAGGACAGTAAAACGCGACTGACGTGTATCTGAGTGTTGTATATCCGAGTGCTGACTGTATATTTCCTATATTGATCACTGTCCGTGCGCAGAAAGCAGTAGTATTTAGCTTTACATATTTTTATAGCATTCCATCTACGGAAAGAAGTGATAGCGGCAGCTCAAGTCATTCTAAGGTAAATTATATTTGATTACAAGTCCCCCAACACGTATGGGTGTTTACTATTTATATTGAAAAATACATACTAATGTCAAACGGCATTGTATTCTTGTAGGTCTGGTAATATCAAGAAGTTGTATTTTAGTAACTACAAATACATTGCAAGAAATATGTAGCGTTTTGTAATCCAATTTCGCTATGAAACTGAGTAGTATTGTATGACAGGCAGGATTTTTCAATCTAGCTGCATTTATTTCTTTAGTTTAAAATAAGCTTTTGGTAGGTGTACTGTATATTAAACAGATTTTTGATGTATTGTTATTGTATGTATTGTCTTTGCATCAGTTGTGCAGGTATTTGCAAACTGAGGGGGAAAAAAAATAACGTCAACTAAACATTCAAGGATCTTTTTTTTCTCAACCAAAAGTAAAATATCATGAACTGTCATATCCCAATATCTGCAACTACCTACATATCTGCCCTCTTAAATAATATCTCATTCCAGCCCCAACAAATTAACCAGAGGCAACATATGAGTAGTACAGTGCTTGGAAAGATTACTGACAAATTATAAGCAATTCAGCTGCCTGTAAATGTTTCCTGCAGATCATTCTGAATGACCTTGATACCAATTTCAAGCAACAGGTATTTGTCTTTCTTAAATTTCCCCTGGGGATATGAATATCAGCTGTATTAAAATGATGGATAGCTGCAATTTCCTATTAATTGCCACAGGAAGAAAAACCTCCCCAGTGCATGAACTACATAGTGCTGACCACAGAGAAAAGGTGGCTGTGTTTCAGGTGAATGTTTTCCTTGGTAATTTTAGTGTAAACATGCTCTGAATGATGCCTTTGAATCATCGGGAAACTGTGTCTTTGGCACTTGTCCTAACATTACAAATAGAAGTAGAAGACGATGAAGTCATCTATTCATCTAAAGTAATCTATTCATCTAAAGTAATCTCAGGACACACTGAGGAAAATAGGACAGTTTTTATAAAAAAAGAAAAAAATGTTGAGCAAGGCCCAGTGAAGTTTAATTACAGACCTGAGAAGAGCCTAACTGGCATTTGGCAGTGTGTCCATTCTCATTTGTAATCCCAGAGGGAACTGAGTCTTTATAAGACATAAACATCTTTCCATCATTAAAAAATCTAAATTCACAACATGTATGTCTCAAAACAAAAAGTACCCTTTTATGTCTGGCCAAGTGAATGTTAAAAAAAATACTTAACCTGAAACTGATACTATGTTTATTAGTATTGAGGCAGTGTTTAAATATTCTGTTTTAAAGGATAAATAAACCCCAAATTCTTTTGCAAAATCTAACAATTTTAAGTGGAAAATAAAACACAATTTTAAGGTGGATTTCAAATAAGGTACATGCAAAAAAGGCATTTTAAAAGTTAAAACACTAATGATAAGGCACTTATGGATCACCTTTATTACTGAACATCATACTGTTATGGACTTTTGTGTTTTTCTGTTTTATCAATATTGGTGATTGACAGCAGACAACAAGGGGGTGTCTTTCAAAGACATAATTACTGCAGTTCTTTGGGAGCAAAGTTAGACATAATTAGGGACACATTAACAAACTGTATTGGGCCCTATTCATATAGCTTTAACTTGTGAGTTATTTCAGTAGATGACACATTATTTAAAATGTGTATAGAATGCCAAGAATAAAAATGGACAAACTTAAGTCCTGGAAAAAACAAACTTGTAAAATCATTGGAGAGTCTGTCTTTCTGGTTTTTAATGGGCTTTAATGGCATAACAGCTCATCCCTGTTTTAAGGATTACATTAAAAACAAAATTGTTTGTGATATTTCTGATGTTACTCAAGGACACTGTTTTTCAGAGATCTAAAGTACCAGCATTGACCAGTTTTGGTAACGACATTCCACAAGACACAAATTGCTTATACAAATATAGAGGGATACACACCAATATAACCTCTTTTTATGCTAAATCTGTTTTCTCCCCAGTTTAGAATGTGCAATTATGTTCACTAACCGCAGCAATTCCCCACACAACTCTTCAGAACTGCAGATTCACTGGGTGTCCTCCGACCCTACGACCAAAGCCTTTATGATATTTCTTCTTTTACACCCAGGAACCTGAGAGTGGATGTCATCGTGCTAACTGCCTGGAAGACAAAGGCCAGCCCTGCAGGTGTCAGCTTGAGCTTTCCAGATGTCTGGCCAGTGTAGCTGTAGCGTGATGAGGAGAAACAGTTCCTTCTGGTTTTGCCTCCCTCAACCGCGGCACTGCCAGAGCCAATGCGAATCCCTGGTGAAGAAGGGCAACGACACACAGCCACGAAGTGAACCTGCCCTCCCGACTGTATGACTCACCCTGCCCAGGTATTAATTAGTACGTTAGTATAAGTTAGTATATAACAGTTAGTACGTTTATAAAGCATTAAGTTATTAGATTTCTCTGTATTGCTCAGAGATTGTCAACTTACCTATTAAAGAACTGCTTCATTGACACTTCAGTACAAAAAGCAGGCATTCCAGGATTCCCAGGATGCTTAGAACACATCAGTGTGATCTGGCAACAAATTCAATAAGCTAAAAAGTAGAGGAAAGAGCTCCATGTGACATTCCTGGATTTGGCTAATGCATATGGTTCAGTGTCACATGAATTTCTTTGGGCAGCATTTGATTTTTTCAGTGTACCGATGACAATAACAAATTTAGTGAAAGCCTACTTTGGAGATTTGCAATTTAGTTTTTCAACTTCAGAATTCAGCACTACATGGCAATACCTAGAAGTTGGAATAATGGCAGGATGCACCATTTTTCCACTGGCTTTTACCATGGCAATGGAAGTAATCATTAGGGCATCAAAATGGGTAGTAGGAGGAGAGCGCTTGGCTTCTGGAATGCGACTACCACCAATTCGAGTATACATGGATGACATGACAACCATGAATACAACAGTAGCCTGCACTAATCGGTTATTGGGCAAATTAACCAATACCATTGAATGGGCACGAATGCAATTCAAGCCCACTAAATCAAGGAACATCTCTATAATTAAAGGTAAAGTAGTAAATAAAAGGTTCTACATTAATGGTGAGGCAATACCAACAGTGTCTGAGAAGTCACTGAAAAGTCCCAGATGGTACGATGGGGATCTAAGTTAGACAAAAAGCAGCGGAAGGGTTGAAGAGCATAACCAGCAGTGCTTTCCCGGGCAATTCTAAAACTTTGGTGCTTTCAGTTTGGTCTACTGCCGAGGCTGCTGTGGCCACTGAAAGTGTACAAGGTTTCGTTGACAACCATAGAGAAGCTGGAAGCTTTAATCAGTTCATACGTCAGGAAATGGGAGTTCCACGCTGCCTTAGCAGAGTGGGACTTTATGGTAAAGGAATACTGCAGCTACCAGTCTCCGCTCTAACCGAGGAGTTTAAGTGTGCCAAGGTCCGACTGGAAATGACATTAGTAGAGTCACAAATGCGTAAGGGAGGCTGTCCTTCAAATTGGTGATATCATGGATCAAGTTCAGCATGGAAGAGGGGGTCTTGGTCTCAGTTCAGCTACTCCTACATGGCACAAGGCAGCCCCATCTCAATGGTAGTAGTCAACGAGGTTGGTAGTCAACGAGGTGTAAAAGCAAGAGGAGAGGATGAGGTGCATAAAGGCCATTTCCGAGGCCAAGCAGGGAGAATGGATGAGATGGGAGAGTGTGGAACAACGCAAGATTGGCTGGCAAGACCTATGGTCAATGGAACAGAGCAGGATCAGTTTCCTCATCAGGTCAACATATGATGTTCTCCCATCACCACAGAACCTAAACCTCTAGGTAGGAGAGGATCCCTCATGTCCTTTTTGTTCATCACCTGCATCATTAAGGCACATTTTGACAGGATGTAAGGTGGCTCTTAGCCAAGGACGGTTTACTTGGTGCCATGACCAGGTGCTGCGATGTTTGGCTTTAGCATTGGAAGACAAGCATAACATGACCAATAAGTTGCCACCAGTTCCGTCAAAACATTACGCACAAAAGACAACATTCCTCCACCCAGGACAGCAACTGCCAAGAAAAGGTGTTAAAAGCAAGCCTTGCCCAGGACAACTGGAAGCTGCTAGAGACTGGAAAATGCTGGCAGGTGTTGGTCAATGGCTTATTTCTCCACCTGAGGTTGCCACCACTTCGACCAGACATTTTCTTGTGGTCTGGATCAGCAAACCTTGTTGACCTGGTAAAGTTAACAGTGCCATGGGAGGATGCTGTAGATGAGGTGTATGAGGATGAAACTGCAGTACGCTCAACTAGCCGCTGAAGCGTAACAGCGAGGATGGAGAGTCTGGGTTTACCCAGTGGAGGTGGGTTGTCGAGGATTTGTGTCACACTCTACAACCAAGTTTCTCAGAGATGTCGGATTCAGTGGCCAAGAGTTGCGCTGCACAGTGAAGAACTTATCTGAAGCAGCAAAGAGGAGCAGCAACTGGCTGTGGTTGAGACGGAAAGATTCTGGTTGGGGATCTCAAGCACAATAGAAAGAAAGAAACGCTGATGTACGGGTAAGTAAGCTGGGTTGAGTTGAGTGGGGGATGGAGGGGATGATGCTGGGACGCCAGAATCACCATCGAGTCCTCTTGAGGTGTTGTGGGCTAGTCGACGAAACACAGAGGATGGAAGGTGCCCACTTGAAGAGTGGGCTAGTTGATGAAACACCAAGGATGGAAGGTGACCACTTGAAGACCCCAGAGATGTACCCTACTTAGCTCAATCCAGATGGTTGTCATGCTGATGTGTTGGGGAGACTGCACTGTGATTGCCAGCATCGCAGCCGTTGTGTGTGCTGATGCACTGGGGAGGAGAAATAAGCTGATCTCTGGAGCCAGAATTACACTTCAGCCATCAACACCAGGCAGAAGGATATCTATAATCTATTTCTTAGCAGACGCCCTTATCCAGGGCGACTTACAAGATATCACATTATTTTTACATACAATTACCCATTTATACAGTTGGGTTTTTTTAACTGGAGCAATCTAGGTAAAGTACCTTGCTCAAGGGTACAGCAGCAGTGTCCCCACCGGGGATTGAACCCATGACCCTCCGGTCAAGAGTCCAGAGCCCTAACCACTACTCCACACTGATATCTACATCATCAGATGGAAGGAAACACAAAAAAATGGAGACACAGATGTATCACATTAGTTTACTGGATGGGTGGGCCTAGATGGTAAAGTACTAAACTGGTTTAGATCCTACCTTACAAACAGACAGTTCTTTGTTTCACTGGGGGAGTCTGTGTTGGGTTTAGCAAATATTACCTGTGGTGTCCCTCAGGGTTCGATTCTTGGTCCGATATTATTCTCTTTATACATGTTAACTCTAGGCCAGATTATTCATAAACATGCTGTAAATTTCCACTGCTATGCTGATGATACACAGTTATACATCTCTGTGAAACCTGGTGACATTAGCACAACATCAGCTTTACTTGAGTGTATCACTGACACCAAAACTTGGATGTCCTTAAATTTTCTGCAATTAAACTCTGATAAGACAGAAGTGTTGATAGTAGGCTCTCAGCAACAAATTGATTTATCAAGAATACATTTGGGGGACTTAACTCCTAATTTGAAGTTTGAAGTGAGAAATTTGGGTGTTATTTTTTATTCTACTTTAAGTTTCGAGTTGCATATTAAAATGATTACAAAAGTATGTTTTTATCATCTAAGAAACATTGCCAAAATTAGATCATTTCTGTCTTTATCTGATGCTGAAAAAGTAATCCATGCTTTTATTTAATGTAGACTGGACTACTGTAATGCTCTTTTTTCTGGGCTTACTAGCCAAGCTTTATTAAGGCTGCAGCTTGTGCAAAATGCAGCTGCAAGGGTCCTTACCAAAACCAAAAGGAGAGCACATATAACTCCTGTACTTGCTTCTCTGCACTGGCTTCCAGTGAAATGTCGAATTGATTTTAAAATTCTATTGCTTACATTTAAAGCACTAAATGGAATGGCACCAGATTACTTCTCAGAGTTGTTGTCTCTTTATCAGCCTCGGCGTGCATTGAGGTCAACTAATAGTGGCCTCCTATGTATTCCGAGGGTGAGGCTCAGGAGGAAAGGAGAGGTTGCTTTTTGTGTTCGTGCTCCGCAGCTGTGGAACTCTCTCCCCGACCATGTCAGAGGTTCACCTACAGTAGCTACTTTTAAATCTAGGCTTAAGACCTATTTTTATAATTTAGCTTTTTGATTTTATATATTGTTGTTTTTAGTTGTTTTAAATTGTGTCTTTTTTCTCTTTTTGCGATATATGATGTTTTTTTTTTAACCTGTTTAACTTATTCATTAATTTCTGCCGTTTTATTAACTTTGATTTTAATCTTTGTGTTCTGTTACCTTCTTTTTTGTTTTTTGTGCAGCGCCTTGAACCTTGTGGTATGAAAGGCGCTCTATAAATAAAGATTATTATTATTATTATTATTATTATTATTATTATTATTATTATTATTATTATTATTACTGTAAAGCTACGTCTTAGTTGGTGCTTAACTTGGCGAGAGCCAAGTTGAAATCAACAAGTTTTAACATCTACTCTCATGTAATGGAAATGAATCCGATCTGAACATATACTGTATATAGTGCAGATGAATCTGATTGTTCCCATAACCAGATTTCTCTAGACTTGTTCATGTTCTTTGCTGTCTTCCTTGTGTTCCTTTTTTGGGGTCAGTCATATTTTGGTAATATTTTATGGAATGCTTTAAGCATAAGGAATAATCCAACCTTTCCTATAAAAACACAATTACCATTTGTTTCCATTAGGTCATATTCATTGAGCTCATATTTCTTACATGCAGAACTCAGAGAAGAACATACTGTTTCCACTACATTTTGGAATATAAGTTCATAATTCAGACTAACACATTTGTTTGCACCACCCTCTCCTTCTCTGGCTATTCAGGCTTCATGGCTTTCCTCTGTAGCACTAATACTACTGGTACAATAAGAACCATTAATTTTGTTTAATTCTATAGAATACTGTGCTTCTGGTAATTCATGTCACAATGCAGTTAAGTCCACCTAAAATTCTACAAAAGTAGAATCAAACTTGTTCCACATAATCCCTAGTACACACACCATTGCATCTTACACAGTTCTGCTTATAGTTGTACAAACCATAAATGTAATAACTGCCCACAAATGTAATATCTTCCACAAATGTAATAACCACCTGCTCACAAATGTAATAACTACCCACAAATGTAATAATCTCTCCCAAAAATCTTATACCCCTCTACCAACTTTCTGTTGTTATTTATTACAACAACAAACAAACCCAAAAAAACATTTGCAATAATTAACTACAAGAGTATATACTTTAATCATTGGGCAGTCATTATTGGGGGTATGCGAATGGCTTTTTAAAAATCTTTATATCCAAAACTGATACCGATGAATATTATTAATTTTAAGTTAAACTGTTATTTAAATACATACATAAAAATGTAATTCACAGGCATTATCATGGATGCAACATTTGTGGAAGACATTATATATGTGAACAGGTGGTTATTACATTTGTGGGTAGTTATTACATTTGTGGGCAGGTGGTTATTATATTTGTGGGAGATATTAAATTACAGTTGTGGGCAAGTGGTTATTACATTTGTGGGCAGGTGGTTATTACATTTGTGGGTAGTTATTACATTTGTGAGCAGGTGGTTATTACATTTGTGGGAGATATTACATTTGTGTGCATGTGGTTATTACATTTGTGGTAGATATTACATTTGTGGGAGAGCGATATTAAATTACATTTGTGGGCAGGTGGTTATTACATTTGTGGTTTGTACATAGTGTGCTTGTTTGGGACAGGTAATCATATCCCGAGTTCACAGAAATCCGATTGGAAATGGATTTGAAATGGGTAAGTCAGGTCCTCAAATCAGATTACAAGGAATCAGATTGCTTGACCCAAGCCAATTCTCAAACCTCATAGCACAGTTTACATGACCAGATATCTGAATAGGATTTGAACAGGGTGCATGTGCCCTGTAAACATACTGAATGCTGGCAAATGTTTCTTGGCAAGCCTTTATACACTATATTTCCATCGTGCTATAATGCTGTGCTATGTATCACCAAATCAGATGAATTAACACTTCTGCAAACTGTTAGTAAACTGAAAAGCGCAAACATTTCCTTTCATACCAGCTCATTTTTCTTTTTTTTGGCATGCATGTCCCTCTTCCACTTGCCCTGATAATACATTTTGCCTAAAAAACAGATATTTTCTATCCGATAAAGACTGCAATATTCAATAGTCAGACTGTAAAAAAAAAAAAAAAAATCTGGTAAAACTGCCTGATAAACAAAGGCCACAGGCATCATATTTTTCCTCAGACATCACATTGGTCTTACTGGCACTGCTAGTAAAAATAATAATAATAAAAAAAAAAACTGTCGTTCAGATGAAATAGACAAAATCTCCTTAATGATTTCATTTTGCAAACTGAACAGCTGAAATGTTTTTACTCTTTATTAAGCGGTAAGCTGTCTATGCACTAATCAGTAATTACTTCTGTCTTTGTATAAACATATGGCAGTGTGACAGGATAGGCGTAATGTGGTGTAAAAATAAGAGACTCCAGTCCTTTATGCAATTAAGCGCCTTGGTTTTATTTCTCCACAGAAAACCAACAATAATGACGCCACGATACACTGCAATGTGTAACCTGCTAAACCAATAATAATAATAATAACGCCGGGATACACAGCAATGTGTAACCCGACCAAACAAAGGGAAAAAAAGGTTGCAGTCCCAAAATAAACAAACAACAAAAACCAATCCGTCTTCCTCTTGTGATCCGAAAAACACGGTGGGTAATAAACCCAGCACTTCCGGGTTGTCGCTCCTACGGCGTACTCCCGGAGCGTCCCGTTAGTGCTCTAAAAATACAAAGAGTAGAAGGGTTAGCACACAAATCCACAATAGCAAAGAAAACCCGTTATCCAAATCCCTTCCTCTGTTTCTCTGCTTGTTTCTCTGCTCGTTTCTCTCTCTCTCTCTCACACGCACTGTACCTTGCCAGAAGGAACAGAACCCTGGGCCACGCCCCCTTTTGTACGCCCCGTCCCGTCCCCATTGGTCAGCGAGGGCAACCGCCATCTGCCACCGCGCTTCCTGACCGGGTCTGTGACGTTGCGCACCGCGGCTCCGTCTGCTTCTCCTCCCCAGTGCCCTCACCGGTCGGAAGGGAGATCTAAAACAAGAGTTCACTCTCTCTTTGTCACATATCCCACCGCTCAGAGTGGAGCCGAAGGAACACTCGGCCAAATCTACCATTCCCATTACTCCCCCCTCCCGGGAAAAATAATCCGCATTTTGGTGATCTTTCCCTGCACGATGTACCATATGATACATATAAGGCTGCAATGCCAAATACCACCGAGTTATTCGGGCATTGCTATCCCTCATAGTGCTTAACCATCTGAGTGGGGCGTGGTCTGTGACCAGATCAAATGAATGTCCCAGCAAGTAATATCTGAGGGAGTGGGTGGCCCATTTAATGGCTAGGCACTCTTTCTCTACCACCGAGTAATTGCGCTCCCGAGGAAGCATTTTCTTACTAATGTAAAGAATCGGGTGCTCCACCCCGTTAACTCGCTGAGACAAGACCGCCCCCAAACCAACCTCTGACGCGTCGGTATGGAGGAAGAATCTCTTGCTAAAATCTGGTGATATTAGTGCAGGAGCCTGGCACAGTTTTTGTTTAATGGTCTCAAACGCTCCCTGACACTCTGCTGACCACTTAACTAAATTTGGCGCAGACTTTTTAGTGAGATCTACCAGGGGATTGACTACGGTGGCATACTCGGGGATAAAGCGGTGGTAATAACCAGCCAATCCCAATAGTGACCTCACCTGGGACTTGGTTTTGGGGACAGCCGCGTCCACCAAAGCCTGGACTTTGGTGGCCACGGGTTTCACCCGTCCATTTCCCATGATAAATCCTAGGTACTGGGTCTCTAATTTAGCAAACGCACATTTCCTCAGGTTGGCTGTCAGCCGGGCCGCCCTTAGAGACTGAAGGACGGCTGTAAGTCGAATTACATGCTCTCTCCAGGTGGAGCTATATATAACCACATCGTCAAAATACTCTGCTGCAGCATACTCACGATGGGGATGCAACACCTCGTCCATCAGTCTCTGAAAGGCGGCGGGCGCACCATGTAGCCCAAACGGCATGGTTTTAAAATGGAACAGCCCATCCGGAGTTGAAAATGCAGTTTTTTCACAGGAATCGCGGGTCAAAGGGATCTGCCAATATCCCTTCGTCAGGTCCAGAGTTGAGATGAACCTGGCCATCCCCAGTCGGTCGATGAGTTCGTCGATCCGAGGCATGGGGTAGGCATCGAACTTGGCGATAGCATTGACCTTTCGAAAGTCCACACAGAAGCGATTAGTGCCGTCCTTCTTAGCCACTATAACAATGGGACTGCACCACTCGCTTCTGGAAGGCTCAATGACCCCAAGTTCAAGCATCGCCCTCACCTCGTTCTGGACGCCACTCCGACGGCTTTCTGGGATCCGGTAGGGCCTCTCCCGAACAGTGACCCCTGGCGGAGTAATAACAGCATATTCAGTAAGGTTAGTTCTGCCGGGCACGTCAGAAAACACATCCCCAAATTTCCCAATCAACTTACGCAATTCCACCTGCTCATCCGGAAGTAACTGTTCGGGGGCCTCTATGCAGGGTCCTAAGTCATCCTCCATCTCGCCTGGGGCTATGAATAAGACCTCCCTTGCCTTCCAGGGATTTAGTAAGTTGACATGGTAAATTTCCGTTTTATTTCGGCGATCGGGCTGTCTAATTTCATAATTCACTAATCCTACGGCTCGTATCACCTCATATGGCCCCTGCCATTTAGCACACAGTTTTGACTCCAATGATGGGAGAAGCAGCATTACTTTATCTCCGGGCCGAAAAGTTCGAATTCGTGCATTAGTATTGTAATGCTGCTGTTGCCGATGTTGAGCCGATCTAAGGTTGTCTTGAGCCAACCGACCGATTAAATCAAGGCGATCCCGCAGTAGGAGCACATGCTGCACTACATTTTTAGAGGAGCTTTTATGTTCTTCCCACCCTTCTCTCAACAGATCGAGGATGCCCCGTGGCTGCCGGCCATATAACAGCTCAAAGGGGGAAAATCCCGTTGAGCTCTGAGGCACCTCTCTCACTGCGAAGAGTAGGTAAGGAAGAAGAGTAGCCCAATGTTTTTGCTCCTGACTCACAAACCGTCTCAACATGTGCTTCAATGTTTGGTTAAAACGTTCCACCAGACCATCCGTTTGGGGATGATAAACGGACGTCCTGATGGGACGTATTTTTAGAATTTTATACACCTGCTGTAGCGTTTTGGACAAAAAGTTAGTTCCGTGATCAGTTAATATTTCTTTGGGAATCCCTACTCTAGCCATAATCTGACTTAATTCTTTCGCAATTGCAGTGGCACTAGTGGACCGCAAAGGAACTGCTTCTGGGTACCGCGTCGCATAATCCACCATCACTAATATGTGCATGTACCCGGAATCAGAAGGCAGCACTGGCCCAACTATGTCCATTGCAACGCGTTCGAAGGGAGTGGAGACAATAGGCAGGGGACCAAAGGGGCAGGGCGCACTCGACCCGGTGCTACTCTCTGGCATTCCGGGCAGGTAGCTACATATTTCGCCACTTCGGTGTAGAGTCCGGCCCAATAAAATCGAGCCAGTATCCGGTCCCTCGTCTTGTCAACACCAAGGTGTCCTGCAAAGGGGACGTCATGCGCCAGCCTCATGACCTCTGGTCAACAAGACGGGGGAACCATCAACTGTTTGACAGGCTGTCCTGTGCCCGGGGCTGGGTTTACCCTATACAGTAAGTGCCCCTCCACAACAAAATGAGGATATCCCAGCGTCCCGATGCCGTCAACATCCTTACCCTCAATAGACCGAACCTGTTCCCAAGCATGCACCAGTGTGGGATCGTTGTTCTGCTCCCACACTAGGTCCGCGCTTGAGGCCCACACGTCCGGGATATTGACAGGGGCTGGAGCAGTCTCTACCATCAAGGGTCCAGTAACCTCGCCCGCCCGGTCACACTGGGTGCCCACCCCCTTCGATTGGCGTTTGGGACCATCACAACCTTCCCCCGCCAGGCCCCAACCGTGTCGGATCGATGCGCCCTCCCACTTTTCCCTCCGTCTCTCCTTGTGAGTTTTCCTAGGACGAAAAAGTGGAGAAAACAGTTTTGCATGGAAAGGGAACATGGTGCCAATTACTTCCTTTTCCCGGGGGTCTGCCGTGCTTACACGTGTGGTCGAGGCTGCCGATATTTTTACTAAATCCTTATATCGCGGCCAGTCTCGGCCCAGAATGATTGGGTGTGGCAGCTTTTCGGCCACCCCCACTACTAGGTGGCGCTTTATCGGTCCTACCGACAGATATACTTTTAGGGTGGGGTATGTCGCCGTATCTCCATGGATACAGGAGATCGCCACCTGACCTCGTGGCTGCCACGACATACCGCCAAGGAGAGCTGTCTGAATCAAAGTCTGCTCACACCCGGTGTCCACTAACGCGTGGGTTTTCACCTTCCCCAGCACAACATCAACAACACACGGGCCCTCCCGACCATTTCCCAATTCCTACCTGTCTCCGATGCCAGATGACACGCAGCCACGTCGCACTCCATGGCGGCCGGGCAGTATCTGGCGATGTGTCCCGGCTGCTGGCACCTAAAACAGACTGGTGGGGCAGAGGGCAAGGGCGGTACATATTTGTCCCGTTGCTGGTATGACAGCGGTGTGGGGGAAACCATTCTACCCCAGCTGGGAGCCAACCTCTGCCTCCATGGTAAGGAGCTCGGATGGCCCGACGGGACTGGTGGTCTGGCAGGTCTTGGTCCGGGGGGGTTTGGTGGTGGTCCCTTAGTAACGGAGGAGGAGGGGCAGTTCAGCAAGGTGGTCTGGGTGGACATGAGGGAGTGCTCGAAGTTCTCGGCCAATGCTACGGCCTGGTCCAGGGTGGTGAGGTTGTGCCGGCATACCCAGGCCTGCGTTTCGCCTCCGACCACATGGCAAAACTGTTCCATGACAATGGCTTCCCCCATCTGAACCCCAGTTTTCTGGCTGGGGTTTAGCCATTGCGCCACGTGGTCGCATAGCTGTTGGGCCACCACCCTGGGTCGTGTGTTTGGTGGCCGCCGGAACTCCCTGAATCTGACCCGGTGGGTCTCCCCCGTGATGTTCAGACGGCGGAGGATAGCCTGCTTCACCAAGTCGTACTGGGCCGCGTCTTCATTAGTCATAGCCCGATACGCGGCTTGCGCCTCCCCAATCAAGCAAGGGCCCAGTTGGCTCGCCCAGTACTCCCGGGACCAGGCTGCGGTGGTGGCCAGCCGCTCGAATGCCACGAGGTAGGCTTCCGGGTCATCCTCCACCGTCATTTTCTGGGCCCGGGCCTTCGGGGCAACCATCACGGGGCCCGTTGTTACTGCTGACGTCATCCCCATCCTGACCCTCTCAATAAGGGCCGTGTATCGCTCCTCCCTCCTCCGTTCCTCGATCTCCCTCCGGCTGTCCATAGCCTCTAGGACCGCTGCAAAAGTGACTGGATCCATCCCTCTTCTGACACCACGTGTGACAGGATAGGCGTAATGTGGTGTAAAAATAAGAGACTCCAGTCCTTTATGCAATTAAGCGCCTTGGTTTTATTTCTCCACAGAAAACCAACAATAATGACGCCACGATACACAGCAATGTGTAACCTGCTAAACCAATAATAATAATAATAACGCCGGGATACACAGCAATGTGTAACCCGACCAAACAAAGGGAAAAAAGGTTGCAGTCCCAAAATAAACAAACAACAAAAACCAATCCGTCTTCCTCTTGTGATCCGAAAAACACGGTGGGTAATAAACCCAGCACTTCCGGGTTGTCGCTCCTACGGCGTACTCCCGGAGCGTCCCGTTAGTGCTCTAAAAATACAAAGAGTAGAAGGGTTAGCACACAAATCCACAATAGCAAAGAAAACCCGTTATCCAAATCCCTTCCTCTGTTTGTTTCTCTGCTCGTTTCTCTCTCTCTCTCTCTCTCTCACACACGCACTGTACCTTGCCAGAAGGAACAGAACCCTGGGCCACGCCCCCTTTTGTACGCCCTGTCCCCACCCCATTGGTCAGCGAGGGCAACCGCCGTCAGCAAATGCGTGATTGCCACCGCGCTTCCCGACCTGGTCTGTGACGTTGCGCACCGCGGCTCCGCCTGCTCCTACTTCCCAGCGTCCTCACCGGTCGGAAGGGAGATCTAAAACAAGAGTTCACTCTCTCTTTGTCACAGGCATACACAATAACAATAGTGTATGAAACAGTAGTGTTTATAAAATGTTTTTTCAAATATCCTTATAGTTTGGGAAGTGATTTCATTTATAATCCAAGTTACAAAACAAGACTGAAAGTCTTACTTCAGCTGTGTATATGCAGTCAATCATTAGAATGTAATGTATGCATATTTTCGTTATTTATTGATTGTATTCTTATGTTTTATTTACGGTTTTTAAGATTCATTACTGTGTACCTGTGGCAATGTGCCCCGCCCCTGTGTGCATATTATGTGTTGTAAGTTGCGTGCGTGTGTTAATGTTGGTGTATAGATTGGTACACGGGATATAAACGGGTCTGTGTTTCACGTGTGATTTAAAAAGGTAGATTTGTATTTAGGCACGAGGAGGGCACAAATCACTTCACGTGCTGGTTAAATGTAATATGTGAGCACGGGGTTGCACAGAATTAATTCACGTGCTGGGATTCAAGTGAATAATTAATTAGTAATTGAATCCCAGCACAACAGTATATATAGACACATTTTCATTCACTCAGGGTTGGGTGTTCGGTGAGTGGAGAACGAGTGTGGAGAAGGAGAAACTAAATACTAAAAGAAAGTAAGAACGTAATTAGAAGTGTTTCACTCACCGTGTTTGTTTTGTTTGTCTCTTTATTTTGGCGTATAGTGCCGTGTCCTGTGTCCTGTTTTTGTGTTTAAAACCTTTTATTTTCTGTTGTGTTTATTAAATGCTGAGCGAAAGCATTCGCTCAGCTTCACCAAACCACACCTCTCTGTCTGTTTATTTCCTGGCTCTGGTCTGACGCCACCCACTCCGGCCGTCTTTGTGACAGTACCTTATTATTGTATTTAGACGTATACTGTCTATGCTTCTATATTGTTTATACTCGATCAGACTGTGAGTGACTTGACTTTCCTGGCTCTCAGATATTAAAGCTGGTTTAATTTCAATGCGCCATGTTTGTGCGCTCACAGCCAGCGGCCAGAGCAGCAGCACAGAACTTTCACAGTTTATATGGAAAACGTTCCAGGCCTCGCATAAGAAGCAGAGCAGATGTTTTTGTTTTAATATTCTAAATTGTATGAAAATATAATACAATTAAATACATTCTGTATTTTCTTGTTATTATTAAATGTTAGTCTCGTGGTATAAATAGAATAAACTACGAATCCCCAATGAATACGGAAAATACACAACAAAGTGCAGAAGGATCAAATAACCCACTCAAACTTTGCTTTTGTGGGTTATGGATCCATCCACTTCGTTGTATATTTTCTGTATTCAATGGGGCCTTGTCATTTATCCTCTATATACACCATTTTATAGTACAAACAATGTGTCATAGACAAACAATATCTATTGTAGGCACAAAAATGTGATATTATTTTAATTTTTTTTTTCTCCCAAACCCCAAGTATAGTTGAATCTTCCCCCTGACACCAGGGCACCAACAAACATTTACAAACACGTAAGCTATGGCTAACAACTGCAGAACCTGCAGCAAAACATTACAAAACTAATTGCCAAAATTATCTGTTTTTACCATGCTTTCAATGAGCCTAACTACACTTTTTCATTTTAACCTTTTATAAAGTTCAAGAATCACTACAATTAACTTTAATATATGTGTTTTCTGTTTGCTATTTGGTCCTCACTATAAGCCAGCAAGTTTGCTGAAAGTTGAACTTGTTTTCTATATATCCCAATGCTCCAGGGGTGAAAAGCAAGTGCATTACCCAGTGCCACCTTTCAGGAGTGATTGTTAATGATATAACTGATTGACTGTACAGGATGAGGACAACCTCCAATTCAGAAAAAAAGCCACCCTTCTAGAAATGTCCTTGGAAATGATAGGTATAAAATATGCCTATGATTCTAAATAAGGGTGATAGTATAGTCATTTATTTTAAAGAGACTTTGAATTTAATAGAAAGTGTGTCATAAACATTAGTCACCTCCAGTAAAATATGACTTTTATATTGGAGACAAAAAAGAAAAAAAAAACATGCATTCTCATTTTAAAGTATTCAATTATTTTTATGTGACTTCTTCCTTTATTTCCTAGAAAAAGGATACTTTTTCATCACACTGACAGGATCCCATTAATAAAACAGTATTTCTTTGCATGTAGTCATCTTTATTCTTGTTATTTTTGACTAACAGCACATAACCCAGCTCATTTTCCCAGTGAAATTGATGGCACTGAAGTGTCCTGCTGCCCTCAAAAAAGGTTAGTGGGTCAAGGATTGTGTGTCTTTGAATTACACAGGCAATGGCTAAATTTTTGGTGAAAAGATTAAAATGGATGAACGGTTTTGCTAAGTGTGGCAGGGCGAAAGACCTCAAATGTAAATATTGTGTGTTTGGGAATGTAAGGTTGACAGGGATGGGGTTAAATCTGTCCCTGCCAACAATCACAGGTGTGGCCATTCTCCAATTAAGTAATTGAGTGCTAACTGGGGAGTGGCCACTTGTAGAAAAAGAGCCAGAAAGCATTTGTTTGTTGGAGGAGTTTGTGTTGTAAGTTTTGCATTGATGGGCAACTTCGTAGTGTAGGTGAATGTACAGCCTACGTTTGTGTATTTTGTTTAAACCTGTTATTTCGCCCCTTGCGCCATGTTTTGTTTGTCCCAGTTTGTTTGTTTTTTAATGAAGTGATTGACAGTGCTTTAAAACCTGTGGCTTCCTGTCTAATTCCTGCTGGTAACCAGCCTGGGCCGTGAGGCTACCCTGTCACACTAAGGTTTTGAAATTCCTTCTGACTACATTAAAACATCTCAACCCAGTCACTTTCCCAATACCGATTTCTATGGTGGCTTAAATTGTTCATAAAACTGAAATATCTGTAGCATTCCCAGATATTTCAGGAGATTTAAAGGAGATGCATATCAATTAAGTATTTTAGATGCAATTTCAAGTGGAAGAGACCTAAAGGAGACCCAGGGTTTGAAGCCAAAGATCAGAAATGAGACCACACATTTTATAAATACAGGGCTGGCATAACATTGCTTGGCAATGTTATGCCAGCCATGTATATGTCTTTTTTGGGGGGTGAAGTTACTAAACAACATTTAAAATGACATTACTTTATGGCTAGGTCATACAAAACATTGAGAAAAATGAAGTCAAAAATAGGCTTTTGCTAATTTCAGTTATAAATTCGACCATAGCTGATGAAAATCCACTATGCATTCAAAAGCGATTGAGTACAACTAGACATGATTGAGCACATCCTCTCCAAACAAAACAAGCAACAACCAATGTACCAGCTTCTCAATTTCCTCTACTAGTTCAAGTCTTTGTAATTTTTCAAAATTGTACTTATTTGTTAAAACAGAATTTTTTAATAATAACTTGCTAATTTACCAGTGCCTGTTCTTTCTGACTGTCTCACACATTGTTCCCTCAACAGGTATTTTCCTGAGTCGGACCAGAAGCTGGTAGTTAAGTATAATATAGTTTAAATGTCCACACTGTATATAAAAACAAAAAAAAAATAAAGGGCACTGCAATGAAATATAAATAATGTACTGTTCATGCTTTTGCATTGTTAATGCCTCTGCTTGGATTAATTGAACAGATCCCTTGTGTCTTATATTGTAGTAACCCTTTTTAAAAGTTTTATTTTTCAAGGAACATTTTTTGGGGGGGTGGGGGGTTTCATAATATGGCTCTTTAAAAATAAAATTCCTATAAAAAATTGTAAAACACCTTTAAATAAAATAAATGTCTGTATGTTTGCCATATTTGACTTGGAATTGGGTAGACATTTATCTTGGACAGATTTTTAAATAAGGCACCTACAGTACATATCGAATTAGATGTTTCTATTCAGTAAAAGAAAAAAAAAATACCTAAAAGCTGTTTTCAGTAGAAACAAGTCTTTAGTCAATCTGAAATATATGTGAAACCTGGATTTTTAGTCTAGATAGATTGCTGCTCATCCAAGATGCCTGGTTTACTACTCACATGCATTGACTGATAGATCATGCATCATCAACAGGGTTTTACGGTGTCTTTACTTTTTCCGCTGGTCTCGTTTTAATCACGTTTTACCAGCAGCTTATATTCTGGAAGTGTAGCAACTGTATCATCATCCACGCCAATGTTGTATGTGGCCATATTCAGTGCATATCCTCCTTGTGTTGCTGACATATTCAGTGCATATCCTCCTTGTGTTGCTGACATATTCAGTGCATATCCTCCTTGTGTTGCTGACTGTTACAGATTCAGTTTTCTGTCCAGCACACATCCTGAAATTGATAACTTTTTATATGTGCATGTATGTATCGTTTTCTCGGATGTACTCAGATTCAATTTTACAGTCACAGTAAACAACTAAACCATTTGTGAAAATCATCCACATTCACGGGATAAGCTACAAGACAGCCAGTTTATGTGCAATGTATTTATTTATTTATTTATTTATTTATTACTTCCCAGGATACTTTCCAGGACACTATTCAAATGCAGCCTGTTTTTTGCCAGGGTATCCTGGGGGACAGGAGGCATTTAGGATCCTTTTAACAATACAATTTAATCCTAAATAAAAATGCCCCAATGGTTAGGGGATCATAATGGAGTGAATAAATGTTTTAAATGTGACACAACTGAAAACAGAACTTTACCGGTATGCTGCTCCTGTTCATGAAAGTACAAACAGTTACATTAATTTTTCTCTTACTAGTTTCTTTTACGTGTAAAAAAAAAAGAGGCACTTTTGCACTGGTGCAAACTGAACAAAAATTAATTTACTAAACTGCTGTCTTTTTACAAGTAGTTTAATTTTATTGTAAAAGTATTTTCTTGCCAATTGGCTACCAGCTATATCAGTGGAGACTTATGGAATACAATTACTCATCATTTGTTTACGTTCTCTGGTTAATCGAACAAAGATATTTTTACAAAAATTCTTGGAGCAAGAGAACATATGTCAGTCTATTCCTACATTCTCTTATTTCATTTATGTTATAGATTATACAGTGCTTCTGATACCCAAAGAGTAGTTTTTCTTCACTACCAAATTCTCTGCTACTATAGTATTGCAGTCATGACTGAATATGAACAGTCAAGATCCAGAACAAGACTTCTGCAGTAAGTTGCCAAGTTATGAAGTACATCAATATTTAATTGGGCTTTTACTTAACACAGGAACATTTTTTAAAGGCTATTTGACCTAAAAACTTACAGAGGTATTTTAATCCTAAAATCATTGTGTACCATAGGAAATCGTGGCCTGATGTATTTCCATTGTCTGTGAACAGGGGCGGCGGCAAGGGAGGGCTTGGAGAGGTTGAAGCCTCCCCAAATTGTAGCTTATCCCCCCAAAGAGACTTGTAAGTGACTCTGCAGCTGATGCATAGTTCACACACCCAAGTCTCTGTAAGTTGACTTGGATAAAGGCGTCTGCTAAAATAAACAAATAATAATAACCTAAGCAAGCAATGTGAGGGCTGGCTTTTCACTTGTGAAAATATATTGCTGCACATCTACCTTACCTTAAAACGAAGATCCTTGTATCGCTGTTTTTAACATTACTACTAAATTATATACTGGACATTTTCGAGGGTAAAATACATACAGCACACATTTTATGTCTGCTGTTCACACAGATCCACTTATCTGACACGGAAAATGATTCAAATGTATTTTATGCGTGCCCGCACAAAGTGGGGTGCAGCCCCCTCAATTTTATGTTCTGCGCCTCCTTAGCCCCCTCATCAGGGAAAGTCTGACACCACCACTGTCGGTAAACTAGTTAAAGGCAATGAAGCATGACTAAGTTCTTGTGACATTTCCTCAGCCCAACTATTACCTGTCAGATGGGAATAAAAATCTGGGTGTTTGCACAGGATCTCACATTGATGTACATGCTGTTGATATGAATTGATGTAAATGGATAAGCTTGCCTCTCATGAGAAAAAGCTCATCTGCTGATAGTTTTCAGAGAAAAAAAAAAGATATTTTGAACATGCTTGCTCTATGTGGCTGTTTTGGTTTAAAAACCAGCAACACCAGAATTGTTTTTCTATCATTTTGTACTTTTTTGGACACAGATAAAATGTAGAGCGAGATGAAATTTGATTTATAAGCTCAGAGTAGATTGATTCATGTAAACTGGGCCATTTCCGAATTACAACAGCCAGGACAGTCATGGTCCTCATAATGGTCTTACATAACTGCAATCGCTATATCTGCTTCAATCCATCATCTTTGTTCCACTGTTTGAATAGATTCCACTCACTGCTTAAGACAATAATATAATTTTACAGTGAGATAGCTATATCTGGTTGTCTTGTATTTTAACTCTACTTATTATAAATACAAATAGATGCAAACATAGATTACTCTAGCAATATCCACTAGGTTTTGTTATTGTAGAGCAGATCGAAATAGTTCAGCACCTGATTCACTGCTGCTCGTCAAAAAGCTGCGCTACTATAGGCTTAGAACATGCTCCGCAACCCAATAAGCAGTTCAGACTCTGAGGTTCAGACTCCTCTTCACTGACACTGATTTCCATGTGAACTAAAAGCAACCTTGACAAGTAAAAAAAAAAAAAAAAAAAAAAACTATTTTAAAAATAAAGTTGAATCTTTTTATGATATATGAATGTTTTATTATTAAATCAATCTGGACTATTTAAGTGTACCTATATGAATCATAGAACAACATGTTAAATCTAGGTTTAAATGCAGTTTTTAAAATAGTAATAGTGCCCTCTAGAGGTAGTTTAGCTTGACTTTCATTAGTGTCCTTTTCCTTCCGCTTGGGATGCACAATGTCCATCCCATGAACCACCAGACCATAGAGTCTTCATTGATGGTACCATGGCTTAAAGTGAATATTTATGTGGAACTTTAAAAAAACAGTTTACCTTGCTTTTGTGTAATATTCCTCATTATCTGAGCATTATTTGATGCAATTTTAGAATTAAATGATTTTAAGCACTTATCCCCAAATGAATCCCCAAACTGTCTGGATTATCATGCTGGTTTCTTATCTGGTGTGCTAATGTAATCGCTTTACGAAGGAGATTGTGACACGATCATAGTGATTGTGTGTGGATTGACCCTTTATTATTACTGCTCTAGTTAGTTGCAAGGAGAAGGAGCGTGGATGGTGGGGGGGGGAGCCCATGTACAATAAAGATCATTGGTGCACAGATATATCTTATTTCAGTGTAAACCCCTTCAGCAGCAGTCCATATATCTCTCAAATGTGCTTTAACAAGAACAATTTCTATTTACATGAAGTACAAAGTTGTTTTTCTCTTGACATTTATTAATAATTGAAAAAACACTAGTTTACAATTAGTGTTTTGTGATTCATGAGCTATCCTGATTGGTCAAAACAGGTCACATGGGGGTGTTGCTAGTACAGTATATCACCAGGGGTCAGCACTTTTTTTCAAAAAGTGGCAAATCACTGGTAAATATCCATGCACCAGTAGAATTTAGAAGAAGAAAAAAATGGCAGACATATTGGAATTCATCACAATAAACATGACTGATGAGATTTATGTAAATGTTGACCTTTTGGGAAACCGAAGTGTACATGAGATATTGAATGAGTCTGAATCGGACACCAACGATTAATTAAAGTATTGAAAAAAAGCAAAAGTATTCAAATCAATTCAAAACTCTGCATTCTGATCGCATGATGAAAATGGCCAAATCAAATTTAATGAACAAACCAAGAATTACAAGAAGTATAACGTATCAAATAAAGAAAAACTGCACTTTCAATGGCAATGTTCAATTCAACATCTATAAACTGCTTTTTTAAATTAATGCATTTTTGGTTTTATTAAAAAAAAAAAAGTTATATGGAACTAGTTTTAGGCAGAAGGATATTTAATAAAAATTACTTTTTCGTTAATTGCCATACACATATTTGCCATACCATACAGAAATGCCAACATTTCATCACAGCTTCCTGTGGGATGAGCATAGTGGGTGGAGCATGTGAGTGATGTGTCAGGTTGGTCTGATTTTGGGTGTCTCGCAAACTGCATGTCCTATACTTGTACTTTAGGAGAATGCTTTTACCACTGCAACTCCCTGCTGAGTGGTCCCCTGTACCTCTTGCGATATTGAAGAATAAAAAAACACAGTGAATAACTCACTTCTTGGGTTTACACAGCTGAGAGCCATTTCTGGGGTCTTAGTGGTGGAAAGCTGTATACCTTTAGCCTGGAAACGGCATCCATCATGTAATTTAAGTCTTTAACAGACTCTTACTGTCAGTGGCACCCAACCAACTACTAATCTCATAAAAAATGTAGGCTGAGGTTATTTCTTGCATCAGATGTAATGTGCTGCTGGACATCAGCGGCAAAAATGAAAGCCATTAAATGCATGCTAGAGAGCGTGCGTGCCGGTGTCACGCAAAAATGTTCCCCCCGTAACAAAACCTGGATGCTTGAGGGGTGTTTTCAATTGCATCATATATTGAAAATAAATATTTAGCTTTGCAGGATTGTGACAGGAATGGCTGAGTGGTCTGACGTCACGGCAGAAGAAGGGACAACCAAAACAAAAAGGTATTGTGCAGTGGCGCGGGCGCCGTTTTATTTAATGAATCCAAAAAAATAAATAAAATATTCAAACAGAAAACACTCGCTCACAGAGCAAAATAAATAATTAAACAAAAAGAAATCACTAACACAAAAACACAGGTCAGGCTGGGCAGATCGCCGTCACTGTTCCTGTTTACTGTTACTAGTTTCGTTTTAATCCTCTCGCTCTCCGTCTCTCTACTCCAAACACCCACACAAAACACCCACCTTGAACTAGCGAGCTGCAGGCTTTTTATAACAGGTGACCATCTCCCGATAAGCAATAAATTAAATCACCTAATTAATTCGGGAGATGGCCACCTTCTGCACGAGTTTTAATTATTACTCCTGGCAGAGGACGAGCACCGATCTCGCCTCTGCCAGGACACGTTTTAAAAATAAACAAAACAATAACACGGCGCTACGCCGTCATAAATAATACAATAATACAAAATAAATAATACAAAACACTCTGCACAGGGGCGGAGGGGGAGACCCCGATCTAAAAATAAATAAACAATGTACAGGGCGGCTCGCCCTGTTACATATCCCCCCCCTTGTGCGAAGCACACATGGCCCCAACGGCCACCTCCCCCCTCAGTCTCAATGTCCCGGAAGAGGGGGAAGCAAGTTGTTTCCGGGGGGTGGCCATGGTGGAATCTCCGGCACCCCACAATTTTTCGTGGCCGGCAGATCCCTCTTCCGGGGCTCCCTCCACACTCTCTCCTGCCGCGAAAGTGCGGCTGGGGGAGCTGGTCTCCTGACCTTCCCCCTCCTCTTCATGGCCAGCAGTTCCCCTCCGTGGGGCTCTGACCACCCAAACTCCTGCCGCGAAAGTGCGGCTGGGGGATCTGGTCTCCTGACCTTCCCCCTCCTCTTCATGGCCAGCAGTTCCCCTCCGTGGGGCTCTGACCACCCAAACTCCTGCCGCGAAAGTGCGGCTGGGGGATCTGGTCTCCTGACCTCCCCCCCTTTCTTGATGGCCGGCAGCTCCCCTCCGTGGGGCTTCGACCACATGACCTCTGGCCGCGAAAGTGCGGCTGGGGGAGCTGGTCTCCTGACCTCCCCCCCTTTCTTGATGGCCGGCAGCTCCCCTCCGTGGGGCTCCGACCACAGTGTAGGGTCCCCAGGTGAAGCAGGATCCCTGGCGACCCCAGGCGACGGCAGCGGCAGCGGACCCTCGGGAGGCGACGGCAGCGGCAGCGGACCCTCGGGAGGCGACGGCAGCGGCAGCGGACCCTCGGGAGGCGACGGCAGCGGACCCTCGGGAGGCGACGGCAGCGGCAGCGGACCCTCGGGAGGCGACGGCAGCGGACCCTCGGGAGGCGACGGCAGCGGCAGCGGACCCTCGGGAGGCGACGGCAGCGGACCCTCGGGAGGCGACGGCAGCGGACCCTCGGGAGGCGACGGCAGCGGACCCTCGGGAGGCGACGCAGGACCGGCAGCAACCCTAGGAGACGCAAGGGAGACACAGGCGACCCAAGGCGATGCTGACGGCGGGAGGTGAGCCCCTGGCCATGAAGGCGTCAGCAGGAGCTCCACTTCTCCCAGTGGTGGTGGTGGAGGTAGAGGTAGCTCCTGCTCCTCTCCTCCTGACGGTAAAGGTGGCAGGGGCTCCTCCTCTTCTGGCGGCCAAGGCGGCAGGGGCTCCTCCTCTTCTGGCGGCCAAGGCGGCAGGGGCTCCTCCTTTTCTGGCGGCCAAGGCGGCAGGGCTTCCTCCCCTTCAGGCTGCAAAGGCGGCAGGGCTTCCTCCCCTTCAGGCTGCAAAGGCGGCCGGGCTTCCTCCCCTTCAGGCGGCCAAGGCGGCCGGGCTTCCTCCCCTTCAGGCGGCCAAGGCGGCCGGGCTTCCTCCCCTTCAGGCGGCCAAGGCGGCCGGGCTTCCTCCCCTTCAGGCGGCCAAGGCGGCAGGGCTTCCTCCCCTTCAGGCTGCGAAGGCGGCAGGGCTTCCTCCCCTTCAGGCTGCGAAGGCGGCAGGGCTTCCTCCCCTTCAGGCTGCGAAGGCGGCAGGGCTTCCTCCCCTTCAGGCTGCGAAGGCGGCAGGGGCTCCTCCCCTTCTGGCAGCCAAGGCGGCTCCTCCCCTTCTGGCAGCCAAGGCGGCTCCTCCCCTTCTGGCAGCCAAGGCGGCTCCTCCCCTTCTGGCAGCCAAGGCGGCTCCTCCCCTTCTGGCAGCCAAGGCGGCAGGGGCGCCTCCCCTTCTGGCTGCAACAGGGAAACCAGCAGGCATGTTCCCTCTGCTGGCAGTGGTGGAAGCGGAACCAGCAGGCATGCTCCCTCTGCTGGTGGTGGTGGTGGTGGGAGCGACATGTCGTCCTCCCACGGAGACGGAGGTGGCACCAGCAGGTATTCTCCCTCTGCTGGTGGTGGGAGCGACACGTCGTTCTCCCATGGCGGTGGAGGTGGAACCAGCAGGTATGCTCCCTCTGCTGGCGGAGGTGGGAGCGACTCACAGTCCTCCCAGGGCGGTGGAGATGGCACCAGCAGGTATGCTCCCTCTGCTGGTGGAGGTGGGGGCGGCTCACAGTACTCCCACGGAGACGGAGGTGGAACCAGCAGGTATGCTCCCTCTGCTGGCGGAGGTGGGAGCGACTCACAGTCCTCCCAGGGCGGTGGAGGTGGAACCAGCAGGAATGCTCCCTCTGCTGGCGGAGGTGGGAGCAACTCACAGTCCTCCCAGGGCAGTGGAGGTGGCACCAGCAGGTATTCTCCCTCTGCTGGCGGTGGTGGAAGCGGAACCAGCAGGCATGCTCCCTCTGCTGGTGGTGGTGGTGGGAGCGACATGTCGTCCTCCCATGGAGACGGAGGTGGCACCAGCAGGAACTCTCCCTCTGCTGGCAGGTACCTGGGCTGTGGACCTTCGGCCTTCCCCTTCTTGGGCCGTGGACGCACCGACTCCCCCCTCTTGGGCCGTGGACGCACCGACTCCCCCCTCTTGGGCCGTGGACGCACCGACTCCTCCCTTTTAGGCGCAGGACGTTCGGGCTCCTCCCTTTTAGGCGCAGGACGTTCGGGCTCCTCCCTTTTAGGCGCAGGACGTTCGGGCTCCTCCCTTCTAGGCGCAGGACGTTCAGGTTCCTCCCACTCCAGGTCCGTGTCTTTGAAGACCTCCAGGCAGTGGTGCTCCTCATGCCCGTATCTCATGCAGTTGGTGCACCACTCCTCTTCCCCTCGTTCCACTTTTCCTCTCTGCCTCCTCCTCCTCCTCCTCACCTCTGTCTGTGGCCCCTCCTCCTGCCATATGGGGAAGGTGCCAGGGGAAATGTGCCATGGCTCCCCACAGTTAAAACACCACTCCTCCCCCAACAGGCAGGTAAGGCAGACTTGCTGCGGCTGTTGCTGCTGCAGCGGCTGCTGTCTCCTCATCCTTCTTCCTCCCATCTTCCTCTTCAGTCTCCTTTTCTCCCTCCACACACTCAAAAAACGAAAAAAAAATGAAAAGATGCAGTACCCTACTTCTGCCTGCGTCCTGGAGGCGCTGCGATCCCACTTCTGACACCACGTGTGACAGGAATGGCTGAGTGGTCTGACGTCACGGCAGAAGAAGGGACAACCAAAGCAAAAAGGTATTGTGCAGTGGCGCGGGCGCCGTTTTATTTAATGAATCCAAAAAAATAAATAAAATATTCAAACAGAAAACACTCGCTCACAGAGCAAAATAAATAATTAAACAAAAAGAAATCACTAACACAAAAACACAGGTCAGGCTGGGCAGATCGCCGTCACTGTTCCTGTTTACTGTTACTAGTTTCGTTTTAATCCTCTCGCTCTCCGTCTCTCTACTCCAAACACCCACACAAAACACCCACCTTGAACTAGCGAGCTGCAGGCTTTTTATAACAGGTGACCATCTCCCGATAAGCAATAAATTAAATCACCTAATTAATTCGGGAGATGGCCACCTTCTGCACGAGTTTTAATTATTACTCCTGGCAGAGGACGAGCACCGATCTCGCCTCTGCCAGGACACGTTTTAAAAATAAACAAAACAATAACACGGCGCTACGCCGTCATAAATAATACAATAATACAAAATAAATAATACAAAACACTCTGCACAGGGGCGGAGGGGGAGACCCCGATCTAAAAATAAATAAACAATGTACAGGGCGGCTCGCCCTGTTACAAGGATGAATTACATTTTAAGCATGCCAAATGTAAAAAAAAATAAAAAATAATATAAGATATTTGGGTTTAAAAAAACATAAAGGCCTGAAACAGACCGATGGTTTATAAGAACGTAGGAAAGTTTGTCACATCTGTAACTGCAAAAACAAAACTTCAAAATAAAACAACCGCACACTCAATATTTCCAGCTAAAATGTATTTGAGGAGTCACAATAAAAATCCAGAGAGCAGAACACGGATAAGTTAATCAATATCACAACTACGTCAAATATTAAAGCATATATTATAGTCTTAACACGAACGACTACAACAAACAACAATATTTTAAGCCTTCTTAAGAAGTAATTCTTTGTACATGTGTACAAAATAGCTAACAAAAATAAAAACGGTCACCTGTTATTTACTAAAAATAAAACAATAATAGAAGCACTGTCTTTAACATATTACATTGCAAGATTTCACAAATTATTTATAGGATTTGCAGTTAAAGGTAAGGTTAACCGCTCAGCTTCACGTTTAAAGTTGGTTTGAAGCGTCCAGGTGACATGGTTGCGAATATCATAAGAACATAAGAACATAAGAAAGTTTACAAACGAGAGGAGGCCATTCAGCCCATCTTGCTTGTTTGGTTGTTAGTAGCTTACTGATCCCAGAATCTCATCAAGCAGCTTCTTGAAGGATCCCAGGGTGTCAGCTTCAACAACATTACTGGGGAGTTGGTTCCAGTCCTTCACAATTCTCTGTGTAAAAAAGTGCCTCCTATTTTCTGTTCTGAATGCCCATTTGTGACCCCTGGTCCTTGTTTCTTTTTTCAGGTCAAAAAAGTTCCCTGGGTCGACATTGTCTATACCTTTTGGATTTTGAATGTTTGAATCAGATCGCCGCGTAGTCTTCTTTGTTCAAGACTGAATAGATTCAATTCTTTTAGCCTGTCTGCATATGACATGCCTATTAAACCCGGGATAATTCTGGTTGCTCTTCTTTGCACTCTTTCTAGAGCAGCAATATCCTTTTTGTAACAAGGTGACCAGAACTGAACGCAATATTCTAAGTGAGGTCTTACTAATGCATTGTAAAGTTTTAACATTACTTCCCTTGATTTAAATTCAACACTTCTCACAATATATCCGAGCACCTAGTTGGCGTTTTTTTATAGCTTCCCCACATTGTCTAGATGAAGACATTTCTGAGTCAACACTCCTAGGTCTTTTTCATAGTTCCCTCCTTCAATTTCATTATCTCCCATATGATATTTCTAATGCACATTTTTATTGCCTGCATGCAATACTTTACACTTTTCTGTATTAAAGCAGTGTGGAGTAGTGGGGCAGCAGTGTGGAGTAGTGGTTAGGGCTCTGGACTCTTGACCGGAGGGTTGTGTGTTCGATCCCCAGTGGGGGACACTGCTGTTGTACCCTTGAGCAAGGTACTTTACCTAGATTGCTCCAGTAATAACCCAACTGTATAAATGGGTAATTGTATGTAAAAATAATGTGATATCTGTAAAAATGTGAAATAATGTATAATGTGATATGTTGTAACAATTGTAAGTCGCCCTGGATAAGGGCGTCTGCTAAGAAATAAATAATAATAATAATAATAATAATAATAATAAATGTTTTTTGCCATGTGTCTGCCCAGTTCTGAATGCTGTCTAGATCATTTTGAATGACCTTTGCTGCTGCAACAGTGTTTGCCACTCCTAATATTTTTGTGTCGTCTGCAAATTTAACAAGTTTGCTTACTATACCAGAATCTAAATCATTAATGTAGATTAGGAATAGCAGAAGACCTAATACTGATCCCTGTGGTACACCACAGGTTACCTCGCTCCATTTTGAGGTTTCTCCTCTAATCAGTACTTTCTGTTTTCTACAGGTTATCCACTCCCTAATCCATGTGCATGCATTTCCTTGAATCCCTACTGCGTTCAGTGTGAGAATTAATCTTTTATGCGGGACTTTGTCAAAAGCTTTCTGGAAATCTAAATAAACCATGTTGTACGCTTTGCAATTATCCATTGTCAATGTTGCATCCTCAAAAAAGTCAATCAGGTTAGGTAGACACGATCTCCCTTTCCTAAAACCATGCTGACTGTCTCCCAGGATATTGTTACCATATAGGTAATTTTCCATTTTACATCTTATTATAGTTTCCATAAGTTTACATATAATAGAAGTCAGGCTTATTGGTCTGTAGTTACTTGGTTCGGTTTTGTCTCCCTTTTTGTGGATTGGTATTACGTTTGCAATTTTCCAGTCTGTCGGTACAACCCTTGTGTCAAGAGACTGTTGCATGATCTTGGTTAGTGGTTTGTAAATAACTTCTTTCATTTCTTTGAGTACTATTGGGAGGATCTCATCCGGCCCAGGGGATTTGTTTATTTTAAGAGCTCCTAGTCCCTTTAACACTTCTGCCTCTGTTATGCTAAAGTTATTTAAAATTGTATAATTAAGCCTTCAGGGGGTATTGGAATGTCTGGAGCCAGTTGGCGATACAGCAGGGGGTCCTGGTGAGTTGACCCGTGGGGTCTAACAATTTAGATAATTGTGGATGGGTGGTCTTCCCCAAGTCCCTGGAGGTTCTAGCCGTCCTCCATGATAGTAAGACGGGAGGACATTTAGGGATTAATAAACTTAAAGAAAAGGTCAGTACCCGTTTTTATTGGCCTGGGCGGTGTAAAGAAGTAGAAGAGTGATGTAATAAATTTGAAATATGTACCATTTTTAAATCAGTAGGACCAGAGCCCAGAGCACCTATGCATCCTATCAAGGCTAAATATCCCTTTGAGATGGTGGGTATCCCTTTGAAGTTGTAGGTCCCCTTCCTATCATAACTAGTGACAATAAGTATATGATAGTCATAGTAGATTATTTTACTAAATGGGCTGAAGCTTTTCCGCTTTCAGATCAAGAAGCTGTTACAGAGTCCAGAGTGGTGGTGGAACAATTTATTCTCAGGTTTGGAGCTCTCTGTACAATAATGATCAAGGTATGAATACGTTGTAGAGCTAACTGCACTGCACTGTAAATTCTGCAGTTCAGAGACAAGAGGAGAAGGCCTCCAGGGGGCAGAAAGAATGTTATTATTTAAGGGTGGCCGGGCCAGTTCATAATGAGGGAGAGAAGGTATGGGTGAGGAATACAGCTAGGAAGAGGGGGAGGAGACTTTATAGTGGGCCCTACATGATCCTCTAAAAGATTTCTGAAGAACTTTATAGTATGGAAGATCGTGAGGGAGTTAGTAAAGTAATCCACTACAATCATCTCAAACCACCAGTGCCGCCGCGCCTTCAAATTGAAGAGATTTTCCATTTGGTGTCAGGGCACGGAGCTAGACCTCCTGTCCTGCCCATTGGTGAGCATCCTGGAAGCAACAAGTGGACACGCTCACTGCACTTCTCTGCAACAGGAAACTAGTCCAACAGTCGAAATGATAAGGTTAAAAACATTTTATTAAATGACAAAAATAATGCAAATGTTTCAGTCCTTTAGACTATCATTAGTTCTTCTGAGTCGAATGAATCACAGTGCTTAAATACCTAACATCGAGGTGGCTATTAAGGTAAAACAATTGGCAATTATTAATGAGCCGTAATTCAGACTAACAATATTAGACATAAAATACAAATACTATATATGACTGAATATTAAAAAATAAAGCAAAGAACAAAAAACAGAAAAGAAAAAACTATAAACAAGATAACAACAAACGAAGTTTGGGGAAGAAAAGCGCATTCAATAAACAATTAGAATATTCATCCAAAAATACATAAATGGCAGATAACACAGAACAAACTAATTATGCCCTGTGTGTTACTGAACTAATATACGTGTCTTTTTTGGCATTTTCACAAGCCGCACAATTGTGGCAGGGGAAAAAACCAATAGACGCATCCAAAGTGCCAGATCTGTTCTTACTAGCATATGTATCGGCATGTACCAAAGCATCTCTCAAGTTCCTTCCCCTAGAATATGTAAACAGTGGCAAGGTATTAAAAATCTTTTTACCAGTATTGTCTGTAGATAAGACATGGCAGTGTTTTTTCAAAATGTTTTTTTTTTTTATCACCAAGCTATGAGAAGTATATGTTGTACAGCAAACAGGAGAAATTGTCCTTATTGGTCTTTGTACCACTAAGAAGTTGAGATATCCATAAATTTGGTTAAAAACTGTCACATCACATTGAAGAAATTTTATTTGTGTAACATAACGAAATTGGAAAAACAGACCCCATATTATCAGTAAGAGCTTCTCAATGAGCAATCCCAAGTGAAATAACAGCAATCCAGCATTCATTTAAACTATATACCGTAGTACTTCAATTTGGCGCCGTGGCGTTTATTTTAAATTGATAAAAATGACTGCGGCCATTAAACAAGGGTGGCGATTATACGAGGGCGGCCTTTATTAATAATACTATGCTTCACAAACGCCTCAATATTTTATTAAATGATTTAAGACATTTTAGAAACCGCGCCATGAGAGGCTCCGATCTGCAGCACTATACTCTGTGTGTTTTTGGGTGTTGAATACAGTACATTTACTGACGAGAGCCTATTAGGTGGAGTTGGGAGGTCAGGGGAGTACTGTACCAGCGAATCAGGAGTGTTTATTGGTTGGTATGGGGCGGGACAAGAAGAGGATATAATTGTACAGGACTGAGTGAAATTCAAATTGAATAAAAAACAAAACAACTAAACCCCCTACAAGAAGATATCTTCAGCCATCTTTCGGATAGCGCTTAGATTGACTGGCAAAGCTCTAAGTTCTTCTGAGTTAAAGTTTTCACCATCCAAGCTGACGACGAGGTAAAGACAGCCCTTGTTTTCTCCCCTGCTGTGTTGGCACTGAACTCTGGTGGAAAAAAGGGACGTATATATATATATATATTTTTTTATATAAATTTAGTCGTTGCCAATTATTTTTATTATTTTTCTCCCAATTTGGAATGGCCAATTATTTTTAGGCTCAGCTCACCGCTACCACCACTGCGCTGACTCGGGAGGGCGAAGACGAACACACGCTGTCCTCCGAAGCGTGTGCCGTCAGCCGAAAGCTTTTTTTCACATTGAGGACTCACCATGCAGCCACCCAAGAGCTACAGCGTCGGAGGACAACACAGCTCTCGGGCAGCTTACAGGCAAGCCCGCAGGCGCCCGTCCAGACTACAGGGTTCGCTGGTTCGCGGTGAGCCGAGGACACCCTGGCCGACCAAACCCTCCCTCCCCCCGAGCGCCGCTCCCTGGAAGCTCCCGTCCTCGGTCGGCAAAGGAATAGTCTGGCCTCGAACTCGCGACGTCCAGACTATAGGGCACATCCTGCACTCCACACAGAGTGCCTTTACTGGATGTGCCACTCGGGAGCCCCTTGGTATATATTTTTTTAAATTAGGATGTACCTGGTACGTTAGGCAGCACTGAGAATGTACCAGGTACGTCCAATAGGAAGGGGTTTAACTTTTCACTAAGTTATTTATTGCTGCCCACATTAAGTGGCGCTCCGCTGACTCTATGTACAGCATATATTTATATGCTCATTCACCTTGTATTACTAACAGATGTTTTTTATTTTAGTTTTTACTGACTAGTAAAATTGGGTGCTCTGTTGCGTTTGTGAAAGTATTCTCACATTGTTTTAACACAACAACACTTATCAAGCCGTTTGGTATGGATTCTGGGAGCTGTAGTTAAAACGGGAGTGCGTGTCTATGTGATTACATCGTTTACAGGCTCCCCCAGAACTACAGATCCCACAGTGGCCTGATGTCACTTACACACAGTTTTGCTGACCCAATCATCAAACGGCTTGTGTAACAAGCACACTCCTTCAGGGGTGGGATTCCTTGCTGAGAGGATTTCAAAAAGTCCCGGATGCTAGCCTGTTATCTTTTTATAACCGTTTCATATTTTTTCACCAAACCTTTGAAAGGCCCTACCTCAGCACAGACCACGTGTAGCTTACTCGGTTTGAAGGAGGGACATGTGCAGGGGGGAATGCATCTTATCTATATGCAATGTCTTAGCAGGTAAGAAAACAACTACATTGCAACTGTACTTTCAGTTTATATATTTTGAAGGGAAAATAAACTGAAAAAGCAGTATTGATCAAAATACATACAAATTTGTATTTTAACAAAATGAAAAGTACTGGTTGCACTACAGTGGAAGTTATTTCCTACAGTTACAGTTGAATTGATGAGAACCCAACCCACATAGAATTGAACTTTCTCAATGCTACACAATGGAGATATAAAGCGGAATGCCTGTGTTGCAGTACAGCCCGCTCTCCTGAGCTGGGTCAACAATGCCCTATTGCCCTATTCTGCCTATTATTATTAGGAGGACAATCCTCAGATAAGAAGTTATTTCCCTACTTCAGATGTGTCCAGAACTTTCTAGGACTATCACCTCATGACAGAAACTGTTAATGGTTCATTGTTTTGAGCGCTTAGTCAGTTCCTCCTTCAACCCTTCAACAGCCTTCTTGTTCTGATTAGAAAAGGTTGTCTCTTGAAGTTATAGTGAAGCTCAGTGTCATCTCATTTTGTTAGAATTACATATATACACATTAAAATAATTCATAAACCCTCATACCAATACTCTGCTTTATCCTATGTCCTTCCATTCATTTAGATTTGTACTGAGAAATAAGTGGCCCAAGGATATTTATCCTTTCTCAGATACTGCTCACAGGACTGTGGAATGCAGCACATGAATCTGTGGAAACAGATCCTGGTATTACACCTGCACTGCAACCCTGGATCTGTATTCACAGTGTACTTGTAAATCTACAGTATGTAAATAATAATTGGAAATATTTATTTCATAAAGTTAAATAAACATGACACTTGTTGAGGGGGTGCCACTCGTCTGATACAGAGAAAAAAAGTAGCAGAGCATGATTAAACACAAGGCTAATTATTCAACTTTGATAGATCAATTGGCATATTAACTTCAAAGACTGAACAAGAAGCTGGGTTGTGCATAAGAAAACTGAGAGAATAGACTAGAATATGAAGCCAACTTCATCATCCTATCTTTATTGTGTATACCTAGATGCTAACCCAGCATGTAAATGAAATGAGAAGTGGGACTCGTAATTCTTCCTTTTATTTGATAAGATTAGGCAGATCTAGGTTGTGTGAATCAGTTGGTATTGTTGCAATGGGCACAAACACAGATAACTGAATGGCAAAGTTGCAGAGGACGGTCTATAGAGAAATATTTTAGAAGTATGCTTTAATTAAAACAATTTATCTACAGTAATTTGCATTAATTTGCATAATCTGAACCAAAAAAGATTAGCCATGTATGTGATTTCGAACAATCAATGGTCTATCTTTTTTTTCAATCATTACCCCCCGTAGATGTACACACAATGGAAGCAAACTAAATGGCATATAAACTCCTGATTCAAAGTTCTGTTAATGTTGTGCTAATATTCAGTTGAGCTTTTATTTATTACAACCAGCGCTACTTCATGTGGGTGGGATCAGAGTGGGAGGACCTTGGCGATTGCGTCTTTGTAGGGGTGCGGAGTGGAGTTAGTGTGCATGAGCCTGGATAAATGAGCCTGGCTGCATGTGATGGGACGTGTACCGGCTGTAGCTACACACTATTGGATTTGTGAGGGAACTTTTTGCCTGTCAATATGTTGTATTGTTGAAATGCTTTTAGAGCTTTTTTTAGTGCCACTGCGGCAAGACAAGCTGCTAAATATTGAGTAGAAAATCCTACTCATGTACTGATATCTCTCTCTCTTTTTGCTAAAAGGTTCCCACTCATTTATACTAGGCACAGTTATAAAACTTTATTTATACTAAACGTGATGAATATTGCAAACATTCCCCATTTGCAACAGCAGAAATGAATCTATAATTCAATGAATATACTTCAACTGTAAAATGCATGTGCGCTATAAAAAAAGAATACTCTGCAAACATTCAATGAGTTATTTACACTCTTGAGAATGATCTTGGATCTTATATATTGGGATAATCTGGCTATCCTCACACATGTAAATAATAACTCAATTAACTTTCATGGGGTATCCATATACTGCACTTGCTGTTGTGATACCAATGTCACTCTTCTATTCCTTCCACAAATCAGACACTCCTGGAAATCTCTGGGAGTTTCAGGGCACACATTTAAGTGCCTCCTAGCACAGCTGCACAAATAGAGATGTTGAGCTTGCTTTTCTAAAGCCAGAGACAGGCAAGAAACAAAACAAAGTTTGGAACAATGAGTGTTTCGTCACGGGTTAAAAGGGCAGCCCATTTTGGGTTGATCAGTTGTGAAGCTGGACACAGAACTATTTTTTTAGGCTTAATGTATTGTGTTCAAAATTAAACGTTTCATCACAATTAACACACAATGATTTTTCTTTACTAGTATGAATAATTATATATTATTATAGAGTTTGTTTACTCTTTTGTTTGCAGTGCCTCACATTTTTTTGCAAAGCACTTAAGGGAATTACAATTTTATACAAGCATCCTCCATAACCTATTTTGCAGACAAACAATTACATTTTAGATTGAAGAGGTGAAATGATTAAGAATATTTGACTTTGTTGCCATGACAGCATACATTTTTCATTGTACAGAGTGTAATTACTACAGTTTCAATGATGTAAAATCAAGAAAGATGATAACAAACAGCAGAGCCATGGAGATACTGGCATTGCAACCCGGTTTCCATGGCAACTCTGATAATAATCCCAGTGATGGATGTTTTCTCCTGCTCTTTCCATTTTGTATGGCTATAACATTCAGAGGCAGTTTTTAGCTCAGCTTTTTATCATTTATTAGACTGTCAGAATAGTTTATGAGATGTTGTTGCAAAGGAAATGAGTTCTGGAGCTTAATAAAAATGCAACATGATATGTGTACATACTGCTTGAGCAGTTACAAGAAACATTTAAAAATTAATTTGAAAAATTCCCATTGTATCTAAATTCACCAATTTGTAGGGTATTAGCTATGTTGTTGAAGGTCAAAGAAATGCCCTCACTATCATTGCTGTATCATTTTTAAAGAACTGCTTACATCAACTGTTGACAACAGCATATCAGCCGGATAAAACATTTCAACGTATTTCTACTTCATTGGGAACATTCCTGCTATTTATTTCCCTCTTACTTCCTGTTTGCCAACCAATGTGTGCACATAGTGGGAAACATTGTTTTCGGGCAAGGAAGTACACATGTAAATTTGGAGGGAGTTTTGTCAACCTTAGGGTTACCATGTGGCTCCAGATTAACCGGACACTGTGAGACAGAACAGGATTTCAAACTTGCCCCTAAATTGAAATAAATGAAGGTGTAAATGAACCATCCTTAGCTACAATTAATAATGGTGCTTAAATACCCACATGCGCATCAAATAATTGTATTATACTAAGAATGAATTGCAGCCAGTCGCTATTTTTTTCTGTTTGTTAAAATTCAATCGCCCATATTATTCTGCAAATACAATTGCATCATCATCTCGTTGCTCTATCGATAGATTAGCTATTCGTTCATTAAGATCTGATCAGAAGCAGCTGATCAGTGTGAATTGTTTGCTGCGCCCAAGCAATTCCACCCCTGCAGGATTAATCTCAGCAAAGGTGGACCTCATTTATACGTGAATTACTTTCAATTTAGGGGGAATTTTGAAATCCCGGTCTGTCTCAAAGCGTCCGGTTAATCCGGAGCCATATGGTAACCCAAGTCAACCTCTATATGTTAAACATTTAAGGGGCCTATTCTTAACATTTTACTAACCATTTTAATCCTTTTACGGTGGCTCATTCAGGATATAGAAACATATACAAGCGAAAATTGCAAGGCAAAAAACAAACAAAAGAAACCTTGAATTGAAATACTGGGCTCTTTGGTTTTATATTTGTAAAATCAACACAATTATTTTTATGCTTTCAAATTTTTTTTTATATAAGTGTAGAATGGATGTAAAAAAGTGTCCTAGTCCATTTGCTCTATAGTTCATATTTTCTACTCTTACTAATTGTAGTCCTATTAAACAGTTTGAACAGCTTGTCAAGATGCCAGTAAAAATCTAAACTATAATAAGGTTAACAAAGTATATTTTAGCACTAGTGGAAACAAATCAACGCAGGACACATCAAAGGTAACATAACGTGTTTCTTTAAACACTGCAGCGTGTTCTATAACACTGTAAGTCTTCATTTCTGAAACAGTAACCAGGCATGTTAATATTACTTTGGAAATGATATATACTATTGATTCTGAATTACTGATAAAAAATGTGACAATGATTCAATATTGATAAAATACACAAAACAGGTAAGAACAGCATTACACTTTTTGCACTAAATTACAATACATTTTATTGCCCAGTATCTTTGTTTTATGCTAGTATGGCAGAGAAATTAAATAAGAAAAAGTTCTTCAGAAGCAACAAAAAAAAAAAGTCTCCATTGGCCCTAAGAAGTAATTTGATTACACCATGTAACAATTTTTTTATTTTTTTTTGGTTCCTGGGTAGTAAGTGTTATTTCCTAATTGCTTATGCCTCAAAAGTATTAAAAATGGCTATTATTCCCCACAAACTTTGCTTTTGTGACCAGGACAGTGATATTTTGAAATTTACCTATTTTCCAGAACATTCCGGATAGATTCAGTGCTGAGTAAACTTGGAGTAACTTCTAGAACTTTCTAGAACTATCCAGTAATATAAATAGTAGTATAAATACAGGGGCCTTAAGCCCACCAGTTCAGTTTAGTTCCAGCTGCCTAAGTGGATACATATCTGCATTTTTCTGAGATGGCATCAAGAGGCTGCAAGCTGCAAGTCTGTTTGAGGCAATCGGAATCGCCTGTAACCAGAATGAGTGGCGCCTCTTCTTTGACAGCTCAACCAGGAGCCTCAAAGCCATGCTGCTCCATAATGTCAACAAGTACCCGTCTCTTCCCCTGGCTCACTCAGTGCACCTCAAAGAGGATTAGAACAGCATCAAGACCTTGCTGGACGCCTTGAAGTATGATGAGTACAGCTGGGAGGTCATAGGAGACTTCAAAATGGTGGCATTCCTGATGGGTCTCCAAGGCGGTTTTACCAAGTTTCCCTGCTATCTTTGCCTTTGGGACAGCAGGGACACCAAGGCGCACTATCACAGGCGGGACTGGCCACAGCGGACCGAGTTCTCTGTGGGGAGGACAACGTCAAGTGGGAGCCACTGGTGGATCCCCGGAAGGTGCTGATGCCACCACTGCACATCAAATTGGGCCTTATGAAACCAATTTGTCAGAACTCTAAATAAGGAGTCGGCAGCCTTCAAGTACTTTCAAGACTTCTTCCATAAGCTTTCTGAGGCAAAGGTCAAAGCCAGTGTCTTCGTCTGACCACAGATAAAGAAGATCCTGGAGTGCAATGAATTCCCCAAGAAGCTCACTAGTAAGGAGAAAGCGACTTGGAACAGCTTTGTCGCAGTGGTTCAGGGCTTCCTAGGCAATCACAAGGCAGAAAACTATGTGGAGCTGGTTGAGACTCTGGTGAAGAACTACGGCACAATGGGCTGTAGGATGTCCCTCAAAATCCATATCCTTGATGCTCATCTTGATAAATTCAAGGAGAACATGGGAGCGTACTAGGAGGAGCAAGGCGAGTGCTTCCACCAGGATATACTGGACTTTGAACGCCGCTACCAAGGACAGTATAACGAGAACATGATGGGAGACTACATTTGGGGGCTGATTCGTGAAAGTGATTTACAGTATAATTGTAAATCTCGAAAAACTACTCACTTCTAAATGTTTTGTAGTCATTTTTGTATTACTTTAGTATAAATACATGTTAATTTGGATTCATATGTTGTTTTTTTCTGACTATGTGAACGAAAAGACACAAATTCGCCCCGTTTTCTCATTGGAAATAGGTAAATTTCAAAATATCACTGTCCTGGTCACAAAAGCAAAGTTTGTGGGGAATAATAGCCATTTTCGATACTTTTGAGGCATAAGCAATTAGGAAATAACACTTACTACCCAGGAACAAAAATTGTGTTACATAATTACTTGTCAATTTAACATTTTTCAAAAGTAATACCTTACTGTAGTAAGTTCCTCATTGCTGTTACATGTTACTTTAACAATCCTGATAGAAACTGCCAAGACTTTTACAGCATTTAAATCATTGATTTTATATTTGCTTAAAAAACATTGCAATTGGTCGATTTAGTAATGTTTTTGTAAACAATAACACGATTTGTACTTATTATAGTAGATGGATTGAAAGATAAATAATTGATAAACAATACATGATTTGTTGAAAGAGATTTTTTGATGGGGGTGTTCTGGTTCAAATATGTTCTGAGTAGAGGACCATGAGTGGATTCAGACCTGGGTTTTTATCCCTAATCCCAGTTTTTGTATTTGAGTTTTTAGACTCATGTTCAGAATAAAATGTAATATCTGTCTAAGCTTTATTTGCATATGTAGTCAAAAGGATTCCAAATACTGTATTATACTCCTACGCACTTAGAATGTTTGTCACTGTTAAATACAAACTATTGAATTACAGATTACAGTTCCTGAAATATTACTCACAAAAGGACCTACAAGAGAGGCATTTGTATGGAAACAAAAAATGCTGCTTTTCCATCTGCACATGAAACTAGTCTTTAAAACTCATCTTGAATCAATCTGTGTAACAGGGAAGTAATTCTTCATCACAGGCTGCCACCAGTCTACAAGCTACAGTACAATTCAATCTGCAATCGGACATTACACAGAAATCAGAGATCACCTGTGTGTACCATATTTTTGTATAATTGCTATTTATGAATGCATTCACCAACGTGCACTATTTCACTGACAGTATAATATATTTGTGACCTTTATGATCAGCTTTTTTTCCGCAGTCGGAGATTTGAAACCCAACTCTCACGTCCTTCGCATCTGACAACTTCCACCATCAGCAAGAGGCAAAGACATTGCGTTCTGCCAGCCTGCAATCCTGACTGGGGACAACAGAGTCCCAATTGAATTGGTGCTGATAGAAATGAACAAGTCTTATTTCAAATTGCTTTGGAAGCCAGTTTAAATGGCAGAAAATATACATTAATGCAATTCTAAAGTGAATGTGGAAAAGTTTTTATCTTGAGACCTTATTGAGAATTTATATTTTCATTTTAAAGCTTAGGTTAATTGAATCAGATCCCTTAGTTTATCAAATTTACAAGATCATTTATTTTGGTCATTCTCAGTTATAGGAAGACCACTTGTATATAGTGTCTCTACTGGAAACATGGAAGCCAAATTGCAAAGCAATAAGCCCTGAACAGCATAGTCCTCCTCTTTCAATCTTCTTAAACAAAATATAGATATTTTTTGTTTAAAATAGATCATTTTTATAACCAAACCTGAGTCACAGTCTCAAACGATTAATTCAAAACCCATAATAGAATCAAGGATGTACAGGTACAGGTGCCCATCAGTGGTAGAAATTTATATTTTATTTGCTGCAAACACTAGTGGAGGCTTTGAGCAAATTGTTGATGCTCATAATGCATCAGAGTAGAAAAATACAACATGTCTAAGACTTTTGCACATCAGTGTGTGTGTGTGTGTGTGTGTGTGTGTATATATATATATATATAGAGAGAGAGAGAGAGAGAGAGAGAGAGAGAGAGAGAGAGAGAGAGAGAGAGAGAGAGAGAGAGAGAGAGAGAGAGAGAGAGAGAATAATAGATGGGCTTTAGTGAGTTAGTGGAAAATAATTCCATCTAGGGTTTATGTGACGTAATAAACTACTTTATAAACTGTCACAGAAACCCGAGATGGAATTATTTTCCACTAACTCACTGAAGTCCATCAATTAATTTTTTTATAATTCATGGATATTAGTATCTGTAATAAAAAAAAGACAATAAACGGGTTTTAAGGTTCAATTGCAAGTGAATTTAATGAATAATAGTAATGTAAATTATGTTAATATTAACTAATCTTAAATATAATTATTTTTGATAATTCAGGAACGGTGAATTAAACTGGGTAGATAATGAACTGCAAAAAATAACGTATTTTTAAGGAAAAGGTGTTTCAATGAGGTAGCTTTTTTTTTTCTTAGTCGTTTGTCAGTCGAAGATTATTTGTCTCGCTCGCTTGTTTGGTGCTCCCGTTTGTGGAGGATGATTGTAAATCATTACAGAGATTTATTAAGTGCCTAAAAAGCACGAATTGTGGGTGTTGTCGAGTGATTGAAAACAATTGTTTTTGGTTACTTTCCAAAATGCTTGTGAGTTTTTTTTTTTTGTCAAAATATGTATAGTAGTAACTCGACATACTTGCACACTTAAGTTGTACCTTCTTTCCATTGCTGTCTTCCACAACTGTCTTTCTCAGCTCAGTCTAGCAACATGAAGCTGACAAGTGTGCAGAGAGGTGACCTGGTCAAATTTGTTTTACAGCAAAGAAAGCAAAGCCGAGGCAGCTCTCAGGGTATACCGTGGAGTACATAACATCCGCAACGGGCTGTGTTCAAGAGTTGATGTTCACAAGTCAAACATTTCAGGAAACAGGTTGCACTTGTGATAATCCCCGTACCGGCAGACCACCGACACCAACCAAAGTTGTCACTGAGATCAGCCATGCCGTAGCAGTACAAGCGCACGTGCTGTCGTCTGCCGCCTGGATTTGCCCAATTCAACTGTTCATAAGGCTCTTTGTTCAACTCTGTGGATATTTCCATACAAGCTGCATCATGTTCAAGCATTGGAGGAGACGGATTTCATCACACGTGTCAATTTTACGTTGCAGTTCTTAGCATGACTGGAATTGGATAACCAGTGGCCTGCTAATATCCAGTGGACGGATGAAGCACACTTCACCCTGTCTGGAAGTGTGAACACGTGCAACTGTGTTATCTGGTAGGATACTAATCCACATGCAACATTTGCTCCTTTCATACGTCAGTTGCTATCGGGACTGTTGACAAGAAAAAAACCAGAGACTATGGATTTCTACAATGACACAAAGTTCAGAGTGGACATTTTAGACCAGATGGCACGTCAGTATTCAGTGAAAGCTGGTTCTCGCCGGTGGCCAGTTGCTGTATTTTACAATGTACTGGACCTGGCAGCCATCAATTCCTTCGTTTTGTACAAGGAATGCACCAGGGAAAATATCAGTACGAGAGATTTCATCTTGAAGCTAGCCACAGAGATACGGCAGAAACATTTTGATCAGAAAACTACAAAGCACCAGGCAAATGCAGCTCAACCTGGATTCAGTGCTGCACCCAGTGACACACGCAACAGAAAACAATGCCAGGTAGCTAAATGCAATAAAAACATACTTCTGATATCTGTGCCCAATGTGAAAGAGCAGTATGCGATAAATGCACAGGAAAAGTTGAGAAGCGTTACATCTGTGTGGATTGTGCTACTTAGGTGCTACTTTGTTTCCCTGAAAGTGCATTCACTTCACATAATGGGAATTTATTTTTTTTACTTTTTTATGTTACTTTAAAAAAAAAAAAAAAAAAAAAAAACGTTTTTACAGTTTTGTATGTACATATACCTGTTTACACACTAGTTTCTTTTGAAATGTTTATTTTATTATAGTTTTTCATTTTTTGAAGTAGTGCTTTATATGTGGTAAGTTAGAAAATAAACCCTTTTATGTTTAATTGTTCATTTAAATACAGCGTTTCCCCTGGGCCGGATGAGATCCTCCCTATAGTACTCAAAGAAATGAAAGAAATTATTTACAAACCGCTAACTAAGATCATGCAACAGTCTCTTGAGACAGGGGTTGTACCGACAGACTGGAGAACTGAAATCGTAATACCGATCCACAAAAAAGGGAGACAAAACTGAACCAGGTAACTACAGCCCAATAAGCCTGACTTCTATTATATGTAAATTTATGGAAACTATATTAAGATCCAAAATGGAAAATTACCGATATGGTAACAGTATCCTGGGAGACAGTCAGCATGGTTTTAGGAAAGGGAGATCGTGTCTAACTAACCTGCTTGATTTTTTTTGAGGATGCAACAATGGATTATTGCAAAGCATATGATGGTTTATTTGCATACACATGGATTTGGAAGTGGTTAACATGTAGAAAACAGAAAGTACTGATTAGAGGAGAAACCTCAAAATGGAGCGAGGTGACCAGTGGTGTACCACAGGGATCAGTATTAGGTCCTCTGCTATTCCTAATCTACATTAATGACTTCTGGTATAGTAAGCAAACTTGTTAAATTTGCAGACAACACAAAAATAGGAGGAGTGGCAAACACCATTGCAGCAGCAAAGGTCATTCAAAATGACCTAGACAGCATTCAGAACTGGGCAGACACATGGCAAGTGATATTTAATAGAAAAAAGTATAAGATACTGCACGCAGGCAATACAAATGTGCATTTTAAATATAATATGGGAGATACTGAAATTGAAGAAGGAATCTATGAAAAAGACCTAGGAGTTTATGTTGACTCAGAAATGTCTTCATCTAGACAATGTGGGGAAGCTATAAAAAGGCCAACAAAATGCTCGGATATATAGTGAAAAGTGTTGAATTTAAATCAAGGGAAGTAATGTTAAAACTTTACAATGCATTAGTAAGACCTCATCTAGAATATTGTGTTCACTTCTGGTGACCTTGTTACAAAAAGGATATTGCTGCTCTAGAAAGATTGCAGAGGCATGTCATATGCAGACAGGCTAAAATAATTAACTATGCGGCGATTGATTCAAGCATTAAAAATTCTAAAAGATATTGACAATGTCGACCCAAGGGATCTGAAAAAAGAAACAAGGACCAGGTGTCACAAATGGAGATTAGATAAAGGGGCATTCAGAACAGAAAATAGGAGGCACTTTTTTACACAGAGAATTGTGGGAGTCTGGAACCAATTCCCAGTAATGTTGTTGAGGCTGACACCCTGGTTATTATTTCCATTACACGAGAGTAGATATTAAAACTTCATGCTGATTTGAACTCGGCTCTCGCCAAGATAAGCACCAACTAAGACGTAGCTTTACAGTAAACTGATCCATATGTGTCTCCATCCATTTACGTTTCCTTCCATATGATGATGTAGATATCCTTCTGTCTGGTGTTAATGGCTGAAGTGTAATGCTGGCTCCAGGGATCAGCTTATTTTGCCTCCCTGGCGCATCAGCACACACAACGGCTGCGATGCTGGCTCCGGGGATCAACCACAGTGCGGCCTCCCCAGCGCATCAGCATGACAACCGTCTGGATTGAGCTAAGTAGGGTACATCTCTGGGGTCTTCAAGTGGGCACCTTCCATCCTCAGTGTTTCGTCGACTAGCCCACGACACCTCAAGAGGGCTTGATGGTGATTCTGGCGTCCCAGCATCACCCCCCTCCGTCCCCCACTCAACTCAGCCCAGGTTACTTACCTGTACATCAGCGTTTCTTTCTTTCTATTGTGCTTGAGATCCCCAGCCAGAATCTTTCCGTCTCAACCACAGCCAGTTGCTGCTCCTCTCTGCTGCTTCAGATAAGTTCTTCACTGTGCGACGCAACTCTTGGCCACTGAATCCAACGTCTCTGAGAAACTGGGTTGTAGAGTGTGCCACAAATCCACGACAACCCACTTCCACTGGGTAAACCCAGACTCTCCATCCTCGCTGTTCCGCTTCAGTGGCTAGTTGAGCATACCGCAGTTTCTTCCTCTCATACGCCTCATATACAGCATCCTCCCATGGCACTGTTAACTCTACCAGGTGAACAAGGCGTGCTGTTCCAGACCACATGACAATATCTGGTCGAAGGTTAGTGGTGGCAATCTCAGGTGGAAAAATAAGCCATTGACCAACACCTGCCAGCATTTTCCAGTCTCTAGCAGCTTCCAGTTGTCCTGGGCGAGGATTGGTTTTAACACCTTTTCTTGGTGGTTGCTATCCTGGGCGGAGGAATGTTGTCTTTTGTGTGTAATGTTTTGATGGAACAGGTGGCAACTTATTGGTCATGTTACGCTTGTCTTCCAATGCTAAGGCCAAACATCGCAGCACCTAGTCATGGCGCCAAGTAAACCGTCCTAGGCTGAGAGCCACCTTACATCCTGTCAAAATGTGCCTTAATGTTGCAGGTGATGAACACAAAGGACACGAGGGATCCTCGCCTACCCAGAGGTTTAGGTTCTGTGGTGATGGGAGAACATCATATGTTGACCTGATGAGGAAACTGATCCTGCTCTGTTCCATTGACCATAGGTTGTTGCGTTGTTCCACACTCTTCCATCTCATCCATTCTCCCTGCTTGGCCTGGGAAATGGCCTTTATACACCTCATCCTCTCCTCCTGCTTTTGCACCTCGTTGACTACCAGCTTCCTCCTTTGAGCTGGGGCTGCCTTGTGCCATGTAGGAGGAGCTGAACTGAGACCAAGACCCCCTCTTCCATGCTGAACTTGCCCCATGATATCACCAATTCGAAGGGCAGCCTTTGCATCTTCCACAGCTTTCTTTGCTGCCCACTTTCTTCCAGTTTTCAACACAGGTGCTGCCTCCCTTACGCATTTGTCACGTGACTCTACCAATGTAATTTCCAGTCTGACCTTGGCGCACTTAAACTCCTCGGTTAGAGCGGAGACTGGTAGCTGCAGTATTCCTTTACCATAAAGTCCCACTCTGCTGAGGCAGCGTGGAACTCCCAACCATTTCCTGATGTATGAACTGATTAAAGCTTCCAGATTCTCTACTGTTGTCAAAGAAACCTCGTACACAGTCAGTGGCCACAGCAACCTCGGCAGTAGACCAAACTGAAAGCACTAGAGTTTTAGTTTGCCTGGTAAAGCGCTGCTGTCTATGCTCTTCAACCCTTCCACTGCTTGTTGTCTAACTTCTCCCACACGAACTGTGTCCTTTAGATCCCCGTCGTACCATCTCCCAAGACTCTTCACTGGCTTCTCAGACACTGTTGGTATTGCCTCACCATTAATGAAGAATGTTTTATCTACTACTTTGCCTTTAATTATAGAGATGCTCCTTGATTTAGTGGGCTTGAATTGCATTCGTGCCCATTCAATGTTATTGGTTAATTTGCCCAATAACCGATTAGTGCAGGTTACTGTTGTAGTCATGGTTGTCATGTCATCCATGTATGCTCGAATTGGTGGTAGTCGCATTCCAGAAGCCAAGCGCTCTCCTCCTACTACCCATTTTGATGCCCTAATGATTACTTCCATTGCCATGGTAAAAGCCAGTGGAGAAATGGTGCATCCTGCCATTATTCCAACCTCTAGGCATTGCCATGTAGTGCTGAATTCTGAAGTTGAAAAACTAAATTGCAAATCTCCAAAGTAGGCTTTCACTAAATTTCTTATTGTCATCGGTACAATGTAAAAATCAAATGCTGCCCAAAGAAGTTCATGTGGCACTGAACCATATGCATTAGCCAAATCCAGGAATGTCACATGGAGCTCCTTTCTCTCCTTTTTAGCTGATTGAATTTGTTGCCAGATCACATTGATGTGTTCTAAGCATCCTGGAAAACCTGGAATGCCCGCTTTTTGTATTGAAGTGTCAATGAAGCAGTTCTTTAATAGGTAAGTTGACAATATCTGAGCAATAATGCTGAAGAAAATCTTGCCTTCTACGTTTAATAGGGAAATAGGACGAAACTGACTGATGCTTGTAGAATCTTTTTCTTTAGGTATAAAGACTCCACCTGCTCGGCGCCATGCTCTTGGTACAACCTGTTTTTCCCATGCCACTTTCATCAATTTCCACAGAATTCGTAGAACTCCTGAAGCACTCTTGTACACTCTGTACGGAACTCCATTAGGCCCCGGAGATGATGAAGCCCTTGCTTTTTTCACAGCTTGCTCTACATCTTTCCACTTAGGTGCACAGTCCACCATTTGGTATTCTGGTGTATTGATAGGTGGGATGTCTGACGGAATTGACATAGGCTCCTGCCTTTTTGAATCTGTATGTGTTTCCTCCAAATATCTCTCCAGCTGAACCTTAGATGCTTTTAGTTTGCCATTCTTCTCACTGGTGAATAACTTCTTTACAAATTTGAATGGGTCTTTATAAAAGTTAGCTCTCGCACGCTCCTTCTTTTTGTAGCATTTCCGTAGGCGCTCAGCTCTGCGCAATGTTGCAAGCTTATCTTTTATGACCCTTTGTAAGAGATTGAGTCCCTCCTTCTGACTTTGTTCTGCTCTTCTCCATTGCTTCCTCAGCTGTCTCCTTTCTCTAACTAAGCGTTCAATCTCCTGCTGCCATCTAGACTTTCCAGGAATAGTTTGTACTTTTTCCTTCCTTTTTTCAACTCCAAACCTCTCACTTCCATATGCGTAGATGATGTCCCCAAATGGGATCCTTCAAGAAGCTGCTTGATGAGATTCTGGGATCAATAAGCTACTAACAACCACATGAGCAAGATGGGCTGAATGGCTTCCTCTCGTTTGTAAACTTTCTTTTGTTCTTATGTTTGATATGATGTGCTTGAATAAAACTTTTGAATTGTATCCAATAGTTTGTCTTTCATTTTAATATTGATGCTGTTTAAAATGTAACTATCATAATGGCGGTTTTAGGTATGAGTATAACTGTGGCGGTTCTAGTGTTAAATAATGTACCTGTAATTTCTCTTTTCATTGTTAATATCCTGATAACTTTTTACACTTATAACTTGAGGTGGGCAACTTTATGAAAATTGTATATCGATATTTTTTGATATCGATATCCGTAATATCGAGGTCTTCCAAAACACAGAAATATAATAACACAATTGCAATATCAAACATATTGTGACAGAGAGCGAATGAATCCTAGTCAGCAATCTCCCTCCTGATCTGTGAGGGCGCTGTGTAACAGGAACAGTGTGCCCCGGACTGGATGGTTTGACAGTTCATTCCAGGATCAGTTGGAAGTCGGCCATCCAAAAAGGGGGCGAAGCCACAATAATAGAAGTCAGCACCTTATGTGTCTTATTATTTAAAGCAACAAATAAAGCTTTGTTTTCACCATTGGAACTGTTGTTGGACTGTTGTTATTAATCACTGCATCACCTCTACACCTGTGAAGCTATATTATATTCATGTTAAAGTTATGTATGCAAAAGTATGTATGTTCAATGAAAGTGTCATTTATATCAACTGATTTTTCTCCACTGACATCTTTACAAATCACAATTTCAAAATAAACATATCAGCCTGTTGCTGTCAAAATAATATTTGTGACAATGTATGCACATTTCATCACAACTTTTTTCTTTGTCTCATATTTGCATATTTTGCTCATAGTGATAAGCTATTTGGTGAATTTAATTAAGGGAATTTCAAAACAAAACATTATAAAAGGTAAAAGTCTTTTCTTTTTAAATTTGCTGTCATATTAGACCTTCATTTTCTAGTCCTTTGACAACGCTTGCTTCTAAACATGCCCCCTTTTTACATGTCAGCACCCCGTTTTTATTTGTTTGGCTGCATCACAGCACAAACAATACCATTCTGTATAATGATGTGAAAATGCATGTATTCAGTTTTGTGAATAATACAGAACATACCTGTTGGGTGTGATAAAAGGAATTATGTAAAACTCCCACATTTAATCACACATTAAGAGTATTTGGTAGCTTGTGGAAGTTGTGCAAACTCAGTGTTTAATTGTGTTTAATTAATTCAAGCAGTGAAAGAGACGGCTGCAAAATTAGAAAGCAAACATGTAGTGTGGCGGATATATATTTTAAACCAATAATGTTTTTAAACATTTCAGAGATATAATACCTTACGAAACCATAGTACAAATATCAGATTTGTATGTGTAATCTTTTTCCTTCAGATAGCTTGCAGAAGACAGGCAAGGCTGTAAACGGGATAGTCAAGTATAATTTCTGATAAGGTAGGGTGCACAAAAGGGTAGACTATAATGAGGTCCATTTTAATGACGCAATCAAAGCTGTATCTTAGCTATTAACTAAATAACAGCACTGTTTGTTTTAATTTTCTTCCTTTTATTTATCTCACCGAACACGACATGTTAATGTAAGTTAATGTTAGGGAACACCGTTGGGTTTGTTAAACACGAGTAATTTCATGTGGCAGGGCAAAAGCCCTGCATTTTAAAAAATTAAAAAACTGGGAAACATGAAGCCCTGTAAAAGCACCTTGGACAGGCAGGACAGGGTGCACCTGATTGGACCTGCTATTGGACATAGCTTTTAAGGATTGTTGTTTGTTTTAGTAAAACAGTTCAGATACTATTGAAATAAATTATTGTAGTAGTTCGTGAGTTCAGCTTAAAGTTAGTACCAGAATTTGTTATTTTTTTTAAACCTGTGGTGTATTGGGATTTGTTTGCTGTGTCAATTAAAGATTCTGCACACCATCCTCTTAAAGATCATTCTCACTTTTGGTGCACTCTTGTGGGTGTTACAATAGATTGTCACGACATGCGACAGAGTTGGGATTGTGTCAGTCAGTGAGTAATAGCAGCAGGCAGGCTTTGTCATTTACTGGCGGAGAGGCCAGGGAGGAACAGTTTGTCAGTGGACATTCGAGACAATACAAATAGAGTGGAATTCTGCAAAAGAGCAGGTATACAAAGTTAGGGTGGTGGTAAGAGCTGCCTCTGTTGAGATCATTACAATAGATCCCCATGTGTCTTGCACTGACCAATGAATCATAATTAGTATACCACTGAACATGATCGTGGTACACTGCAGCTTTAATTGCACAGTGCAGATGTCTGTTATGTAGTCCAAGACATACTAGTCCCACAATGTAATAATACACCTTTTAGTAATAATCTGCTATATAGACATAAACTCTATATTCTAACCACAGGAGTCATCACACTTCAAATAAGGTGGTTTTCGCAGCTGTGATACTGTTCATGCAGGTTTTTCTTGGTATTAAGTGGCATGTGCTCAGCAGAAAATAAGAACGTTTTGCAGAATGACTTATTAAATATGTATCTCCTTGGTAAGTACATATTGCACATCAGATTGTGCTATGACATTGCAACAAGGGCAGACAACAATGCATACAAATTATTTTCACATAAGATTTTTCTACTTATCAGTCCAGATCAAACAGTTTTATTACCATATTACTGAATTAATGCCGCAGCGTTTGTTTTAAATTGCTAAGTACAGTAGCAGTGCTTATTCAGCAGCGGTAATTAGAAATACTATGGTTTTCAAAAGACGCACATTTTTATTGCGTTTTTTTAAGGTATTTGAGGGAGGTGTATATTGAAGTTTATTTCTGTGGATAGAGCTTGGTCAGGATGGCAAAGAAGGCCTACAACTTTAAACTGAAAGCTGTTGAGCTCGCAGATCAGATCAGTGTTTGACTAGGTGAGGACACATACCAGTGTAACGTGAAGAGAGAAATAATAACTAGAGAAATGTCAATTTAACAACGTCGGTTTATTTTCCCATTCTTTTCTTACAGCAGTTACTCTTTTTAATATACGGTGCGGTTTTTTTTTTTCTGTTCAACCAGCAACTAAACACTCACGGTCTCCTGGTTCCAGACAGGGCTTCGGTGAGGAAGATGAGTTGATCCCATGGCTATCCCCAGCGTCTCTTATTAGCCAAAATACCATGCATACAACCAAAACAGAAATGCATTTAAGAAACTTAAATAATAATCATACAGCTCCTGCATTACAACTAAAATGTATTACTTTTCTTGCTAATTCCTAAAAATATATATATTTACTCTTACACCAATATCAGTACATAGTGCTGTGTACCTACGCTATTCATTCCATCTTAGGGAAAGATAAACAGCTCTTTTGTGATCAGCTGTGTTGCGTGCGGTGATTGGATAGAGAGTGGCGCCGCACTGATCACAGGGAGGAGTTTGGCAGTACAAAGAGGATGCAGCTATGTGAGTACAGCCCCTTACACTGAAATAAAAACTGTCTGGAGCGCTGCGTGTTTTTGTTATGTTGTTGTTGCAGATTTGTATCAATCCGGGAGCTGAAGCAACGGAGCCAGCAAAAAAAGTCCCGGAGCACCACTACCTCTGCACCCCACCACAACCCATTCCTGCACTGGCGCACCTGCACCCGTCACCATCTCAAGCCGTGCCTGTGCTGTTGGGACTGTGTGTTATTGTTTTGTTTACCCTTTTTATTTGGAAGTGCAATCCCAGTGTCTCCAGTACCATTGCTGGTAGCGAGGACAACCCCCATTTTGTGTAAATAGTAATAAATGGGACCGTTCCCTGCTTGTACCTTCATCTCTGTGTGGACCTTGACTTTCTCCTACACCACTCACATCATGACAGCCCTATATTCAAAAGAATTATGCATCTAATAGGGCCAGATACTCAACTAAATTAGGACCTATATACCCTAAGTGCAGTTTTCCAATTGCTATATTCCCTTACCCTTCCCTTCCTAAGTATCGAAGCGCACAGTTTAGTGGCCGCTCCCAGAGCTTAATGTCTTGCTTAATATTACTTCAAAGGAACAGGGCATAAACAGTGACAATAAGCAGAATTGACGTTATCAAGAGTTCACTAATAACCTGGCAAAATAAGTATTTCAGAATAAAATAATAATAATAATAATAATAATAATAATAATAATAATAATAATAATAATAATAAAACACCACACCATGGCTAATATAATGAATGTTTTTTTTTTTAATGTTGTTAATATAGATAAAAATAGTTTACTGTATGCTGTCTTCATATGCAGTTACTTTTTATTTAGTACCTTGGTTGTATTTATGCAACTCAGTGTTACAGTGAAATCAAGATTTTTTTTTTTTCCTGAAGTGATTTTTTTATTAACATTTAGGGCCTATACCCTCAAGTCATTTCCCAAAGTGAAGAAAATGTGTCCGTAAGTTTAGCTTTTTCTCCTTTGTCTGACAGAGTTAGTATTTAAGTCTTTGTGGTTATGTCTAAATCTTTTTGTTTCTGAGACTTCCATTTTAATTTGAATGCTTACGAAACTAAACATCGAAGTTAGAACAGATGCTGCACAGCCAGCAATTACTACAGGTCATGAAAGATGAAAGGGTATTAATGGGGGTGAAAATCAGGACATTTCAATGTGGTGATAATAAGCAGAGTGGGACATTGACAGCAGAGATAATAACTGTACTGTATATTGTTCTAGAATGTTTAAACTTAGGTTTTATGTGTGCATACACATTCTGCTAAATGACAAAACATTTTGCAATTAGCCCTTTATTTTCTTACACTTTAAAAGCCACATTTTTCTGCTTTAATTATCTTTTGTTTAATGTAATAAACGCCATCTCTGCTATGATATTAAATGCTGAAAACTTGATTTAGGTACAACAGCCTTTGAAGCATGCAGCAAGTCTTTAGTGCTGATGTTTAGATGCTAAAGCTATTGATCGTTGTTGTTTTGATATCTCCAGCTTCCTTTAAAGTCTGATTAATTTAGTGGTGTTCACTGGGGTTCAAAGAAACTGCCTAGCATTTTCACCTCTGGGCATATAAATTACCTTGGTTTATTCTAGCTTTCATTTTAGAATGAATAACATATCCTCTTTGCATCCTGAAGGAGGGGCAGATCTTATGCTTTGACCAGCAGGGTGATCTGACAGATGGCATAATGGAATGATAGATTTGATTTTAATGTGTCCTAAGAGAGCAAATGAACCAAAGACAACCTTCATCTCTTGTGAATTTTTTTTTTTTTTTTTTGTTGGGGTTGTCTTCAACTGAGTGGTACAATTCCAGCAACGCTCCACTGATTTTCCAATCAACCATGCCCATTCAGTTAACCAGAACAAAAGTTGGGTCATATATTTTCTTTTAAAACATTAAATATTACATAGCATGCTGTACTTAAGAAGAGATCAGACAAATGTTTTCCAGTGCCATAGATTATATGATATATTTGGGGTTTCATGTGTTAGGAACTTAAAATGAAACAGATTTGTTAGGAGAATCATTTACATTAGCATGACAATGATATTATAATTCTTTCATGTTACACATCAGTGGTTTCTGCATACTTCATAACTACAAGGATGAATACGTTTCTGTGCTGAATAGCCCTGACCACTGAGACCAAGAACCTCTCTGGAGGTCATCGTAAGAACTAGTGTCTTGAAACATACACCTGATCTGATATTTACACCTTTATTTCATTTATTATTAAATGCAGTGCATTTATAACTTAATAGCTGAATATTTGTACTGTCCTTTATGTATCAAAATCGGCATACCAGATCTTAAGACTGATTTCAGTTAATACCAGAGTCTTTCTTTAGTGGGAGGGATTATGGTGAGAGATTTTGGTTGGGCAAAAAATTTGGTTGGGATACCTAATCTGAAACTAAATTATGACTTGAATTACATTTTCTCATACAAGGGGCAATGTAGATGGTTTTAGAAAAAAATATATTCTTGTTCCAACCACCTTGTTCATGTGTGTTTTCTTTAATGAACATATCAACTTTACCTCACCATTCACAAAAAGTGATGTTTCACTTTTAGTCTTGAAATACTGTTAAACCCCCATCAACAGAATACAAAAGGTGCAAAAGTAAAATTATTCGAACTACCAAAGGCTATATAAAAACACAATTTATAATCTGTAAAGAGAGGGAGCTGATGCCTTAGCTATGCCTCACTTGGTTTCTGCATGGATAATGGATTATACTTTTACTAGATTTGATCCAGTCTGATGACCTTGTGTAAGCTTGGTTGCATATACAGTTCTCAATGTTTTGTTCAGGGAGCTAAATCATTATTTTCTTATTTTTACTCCAAACAACTCAAATATTATGTAATTTTATAAAGCAATGCTTTGTATGGAAATTAAAGTTTTATGTTGAACACCACAGAGATGGGGACGATGATATTTACTGACCATTTTATCCCACTTAGACGCATTAAAAAAATCTTGTAGTTCCAAATAATTAACCCGTTATTAAAGATGTTTTTAGAGGAGTCAGTCCCGCAAATACAATGGCTGGATTCAATTAAAACTATGGTGCTACCATAATGATGATACCGTATACAGTATGCCATAGGCTTTGATTTTTTGTATTTCACTCTAAAAAATTGTGTTTATAATGGTGCTACAACATTTAGGGGGTCTAAGCATTAACTCCTCAGTTAACTCAGTCTCTTATTCTTTTGAAATCCCAAAATGAGAAACCTACCTACCTACCTGCTGCAGAGATCTATACATACATATACATTATATATATATATATATATATATATATATATATATATATATATATATATATATATACACACACACACACACTATGACAGACCAGGGAGAGGAAGGGGAAAAGGTACCAGGGGGAGGAAGGGAAAAGGTGTAGTCAAGGAGGGGCATCCCCCAGAATGCCACGGGATGGGGTAAACCTGTCTCTAATAATAAATGGCCATCTGCCTGCAATTAGCAGACAGGTATTTAAACCAGGAAAATGTTTGTTCTGGGCAGTCTGCAGTGTGAAGGCTAGAGGCTGTCAGTAAGGAAAAGGTACTGTGTAAACCTTTTGTGTATTCTTGTTATGTGTAGTCGTGTAAAAGTGGTTTTGTATCTGGTAAACAGCTTAGCTGTCCAGGTTGTTAGTTAGGTTCCTGAACAGTTTAGTTAGCACTCCAAAAACAGTTAGGTTTAGTTTTGTTTATGTTCATTTGGCTTTGATTTCTGTAATTAATAAAACGGCATGAAAGTGCTATTAAAAACTTCAAATTCTTGTGTCTGGGTCTGATTTTAAGGGGCTACGAAACTTAAAAAAGAAGTGATATCTTTCACTATATATATATATATATATATATATATATATATATATATATATATATATATATATATATATATTGTAATACAATTGCACCACTCACAGTTCGTTGCCCCTTTAAAAACAGACACAGGACACAGCACTAACTAAACTAACTAAACAGTATGCAGGTCCCTGACTAGCTCGCAGGACAGCTAAGCCGTTTACCTGGCATAAACAAAATGCACAATAATAAATAATAACCAGGCAGTCACAAGGGTGACTGTCTGGAAACAGAGCACACCGCCTTCTGCTTCCTTCTACACCACAGTCCTGAGCAGACTGACTGCCTCTCTTAAATACCTTGCACCTGGTTCTAATTTACAATTACCACCAGGTGCAGGGGATAATTAACAATGAAACAATTAACAAACTAATTAAACAAAATGTGCATATGCACATGTTTTACGCAGGAAGGAATTAACCCCCTCCCTGCTGTCTTACAATATATATAATAGCCATGTACATATGCATGTTACGTTCATGCATATGTACATGGCTATTATTTATTTATTTATTTTTTAATCATCACCTTCTTCAGTGTGCAGTGTTTGCCTGCTCTGGTTAATGTCAACAGCCGCCATGTTTCACTAACAACAAGCACTGTAAGGCGAACAATAATAGGCTACATTGAAAACAAAGATCTGGACAACTCAAAAATAACAAGCTTCACACCAATGACAGAAAGAATTTAAACAAACATTTTTAAAAGAGTAAAAAAAATTAAAAGAAAAACACTTACTGGCACAAACCTCATAATGTTGTATTTTGCGTTCAGTGGGAGAAACGAGAGCATTTCACCAGCTACCTGAAAAAGACCTGGACAAACACCTTTTGAATTTCATCTTTCATAAAAAAAACCGCAAAAAATGGGGATGACTTTGAAGCAAGTTCTCCCCGAAGCATAGCAGCAGCGTAACCTGCGCAGATATAACTATGAATGCAGCATTTTCTACAGCAGCATGTTGCTGTTTACACAAACAAAACGGAACTAGGAGGTAAGAAACATAGAATATCTAAAATAATAATATGGGTCAGAATATTAGTATCCGATTGCGGTGGAACCAGAGTAAGGGTGGATATGTAAAAAGTTGGATACATTTTTCCTGTTAAAAGTACCATTATACACAGCTGTAACAATTACTATATTCACGCAGTTATTGTTCTGAGAGTCAGCTTTTATTAGGGAGCTCCCCTAAATCCCTTGTTTAGAAAGTGTGACAAAGTATGTGACAGCAGGTATATGAGTCTGCGAATGACCGGCGCTCTGTTTCCCTATTCAAGTGGCCTCTGCAGTACCAGTGGACTAGTCGCTAGAGGGCATTAGGGTATGGGTTTGGCTCAGGATACAGTTGGTTAAGGAAATTGGTAATTAGCCAGGTAATTGTTGGAGCAGGTGCCAGTGGTTACTTGGTTAAGAATGGGTACATAAACCCTGATCACCAGCGCCTGTTAGGTGGATTGGGTGTTCAGGAGGACGTGAACAGGTAGTGCATGAGGAGAGAGAGAGAGAGAGAGAGAGAGAGAGAGAGAGAGAGAGAGAGAGAGAGAGAGAGAGAGAGAGAGAGAGAGAGAGAGAGAGAGAGCAAACAGGTAAACAGCTTAGCTGTCATGTAAGTAGGAAAGAGGGGAAAACTGTTTGTAGCTAGTACTCTAGTGAGTTAGACAAAGCGGGTAGATTATGTGTTAAATAGTTTAGAAGGGGACGCAAAGAGAGATTTTGATTTTGCCCTCTATAGAAAGAGGCACTGTTGAAATTATTTGTGCAGAATTAGAAGTTCCAGCCTCGGTCTTGTGCTCGCTATACTTCTCTTGCAAACAAGACAATATTAGATATTCATGCTTTTACCTTACGTCTCCAAGAGCTTTTCAACAAGTTAAAGAAACGAGACCCATTTGGCATTTAAGGTGAAGACATCCATAATCATCTTATCGATAGACTGACAGACAACCCCTTACATAATGAATTCCGGACTAAGGTACTGTTGCATGAAGGTTTAACTTTTTCAGAGATAAAACACAAATTAATATTAAGGATGGAAGTTTGTGGAGGTACTCCAGATAGCCTAGGGGGCTGTTATGCCGTAGGTGGGAACCAACAATTGAGTGTTTATTGGAAGTTCATGTGGCTTCTGAAGATTGGAAAAAGACTGCCTTTACTATCCCTATGGGATTATATGAATTTGACCGGATGCCATTTGGACACAACTCCTGCTTCGGATACACGGTGGCCCAGATATTTATTTCTATCTGGGCCACCGTGTATCCGAAGCAGGAGTTGTGTCTGACCCAGAGAAGGGAACCGCTGTGGAAAATTGGCCTATACCTATGACTATAATGGGAGTTACGTTCTTTCCTTGGTCTAGCTGGATATTACTGATGATTTATCAATGATTTCACAGTCATTGCTAACCCTTTGCATGACTTTCTTTAGGAATCCCCCAGTGTGACCTGGCATGACGACAATCGCCCAGACTAAGAGAGTGGACTGAGGCGTGTGCTGTAGCTTTTGCATAATTGAAGCACCTTTTTTGGTATACACTAATAATAACCCCTTTGTACACCTACAAAAAGCAAAGTCAGGCTGTGTAGAGCACCGATGGAAAGCGTAATTGGCAATCTATGATTTTGAAATCTCCCCAGCCTGTGCATGCCCCCTTGGTTTCTATCCATACTACAGTGCCACTGGAGCTAGTGGCAATGGATTTCCTTCAAGTAGGTCGCCCCGGAGATCATTATCCCTATGTGTAACAGGGCGAGAAGCACTGTGTGTTTATTTTATTTTAGAACGGGGTTTCCCCACCGCCTCTGTGTGTATTTTGTATTTTTTTAGTTATTATTATCGTATTTGTTTATTTAGAAATATATATGACGGCATAGCCATGCGTTTTTGTTTTTGTTATTGTTTTTGTTTTATTTTAAAAGGTGTTCTGGCAGAGGCAAGGTTGGTGCTCATCCTTTGCCAGGAATAATTAAAAAAAAAAAAAACTTGTGCAGTTTGTGGCTGAGGGGTAATAGAATAATTGCCAGCTAGTTAAACCCCTTGGCCATGGTATAAAAAGCCTGCAGCTCTCCATGTTCGGGGTGGGTGTTCAGAGGAGGAACGAGAGCGAGCGAGGAGCGAGAAATTTATAATAGAAAAAATATACAGGATCAGTGAAGGCATTTGCCCAGCCTGACCTGTATTGGCTGTTTGATTTTGTGTTTGTGATTTTGTTTTGTTTAAATATTTATTTTGCTCAGTGAGCATTGTTTTTCTGTTTGAATATTTATTTTATTTTTATATTTAAATAAACGGCGCACGCCGCATCTTTTTGACTGCAGTATCTGTCAGTGTTTTTTTCTTTCCTGACTCTGGCCTGACGTCACCACACGACCACCCTGCCACACTATGTCTTAAACATTATTGATTATTTTACAAAGTTTGCCTGGGCTGTTCCTACCAGAGACCAGATGGCAGCTATTACAGTGAGAATCCTTTGGCAAGCTGTAATTCAACCTTTTGGATGTCCACATAGATTTCACTCCAATCAAGGGCCTAGCTTTGAAGCTGGGTTAGTTCAGGAACTTTGTAAGCTGTATGCTATTCCTAGAAGCCATACCACACCTTATCATCCGTCTGGAAATGGAGAATGTGAACAGTTAAGTCATACTCTCTTGGGTCTTTTAGGCACGTTGGGAGTAGAGAAACAAGCTAGATAGATGGATCACCTGTGAGAACTTGTTTATATGTATAATAATCATGCTCATAGCACTACCGGTAACACCCTGTCACAAAGACGGCCGGAGTGGGTGGCGTCAGACCAGAGCCAGGAAATAAATAAACAGAGAGATGTGGTTTGGTGAAGCTGGGCGCGTGATCGTGCTCAGCATTTAATAAACAAACAGAACAGAAAATAAAGGGTTTTAAACACAAAAACAGGACACGGCACTTCACGCCAAAATAAAGAGACAAACAAAACGTACTAAACACTTAACAAACGGTGCACGGAGAGACAAACAAACACGGTGAGTACTACCAACACTTATTATTCACTTATATTTACTTTCCCCTTCTCTCTCACCTGTTCTCCACTCTCGAACACCCAACACCGAGTGAAAGAAATGTGCATCTATATATACTGTTGTGCTGGGATTCAATTACTAATTAATTATTCACTTGAATCCCAGCACGTGAATTAATTCTGTGCAACCCCGTGCTCACATATTACATTTAACCAGCACATGAAGTGATTTGTGCCCTCCTCGTGCCTAAATACAAATCTACATTTTTAAATACACGTGAAACACAGACCCGTTTATATCCCGTGTACCAATCTCTATACACCAACATTAACACACGCACGCAACATACAACATATAACACACAAATGCACACAGGGGCGGGGCACATTGCCACACACCCCCTTCTATTTGATGTTGGCAGACATGCTCGTCTCCTAGTAGATTTAATGTTGGGCATACACACTGAAGAGGGAGTGGAGGTTTCCCCCCAAATATGGGTCCAGCAACATTAAGAGAAACTGCGATATGCCTTCGAAAAAGCAGGGAATCCACTACTGATATGAGTGCTCGCCAGAAGAGAGTGTATGACCAACGCACCAAAGATGCCCCCTTGTTGCCAGGAGAACAAGTCTTGATCAAAGATAGTGAGGTCGCGGCTGACCGATGGGAAAGTGCCCCCTATGTAATTATGTGACAGTCTAGTGATAATTTGCCTGTATATACTGTTAGGTCCGAACAAGGGAAGGGTACAGAATGTGTACACCATAACTTATTATGTTCTTGTCCTTTTCCTCCTGAACCAATAATAGAGGTGCCTTCTACTGTCATAGCAGATCCTGTTGAGCTAGTTTTTTTATGGGCCATGGTTAGGTTTTCTTCCTCCCATAGGGTGCAAACCAGAAGAGGCTCCTGGACCAGCAGTACCCTTGGTGGATGAGCTTGTCTTACGAAGATCTGCACGCACGACTGGTGTACCGTCGATATCGAGATTAAAATGTGGCAAACTGAATTTAAGTATGGCAGGTTTCATGGTATTATAATTTATATATATATATATATATATATATATATATATATTATATAATTTTTTTTGGGGGGGGTGAGTCGTTGAGGACACCAACTTATAGCAAGGGAAGAATGTAGCATGGTAGAGCACTTATTAATTGCAGTAGTATAATTGTTTAATGCACCTTTATTTGTCACATTTTATAGACATGTTTTGTGGTTTTTTTGCACCATTTTTTGTTTGTTTTTCCCTTAATTGTTTATTCACAATTTATATTCACGGGTGGAATGTTGCCAGCCACTTATGCATTGAAGATTTAATGACTGAAACACCATTAGTTATTTTTCAGAAACAAAAACAAAGCTTTTTTTTTTTAATGTGACATTTGTTCATCTATCTATCTTGGTGTAAAATAAATTCATGTTTAATTTATTTGTATCTTCAGGAGCAAATGGTTGTATTTTAATATATAATGAAATGTGTTTTCAACAAAAAATAAATATACATAATTAAAAAAATTATAATTTTATATTTGTGTGTTGTTGAAATCACTCCTTGACAAACGCTTACTTTTTGCTTCAAATATGTTGTTCCTATCATACTATAAGCAAGTAAGGGCCTCATTTCCGAAGTGTTTACTGTACTAGCATGATTACTGTGCGCAGTTCTGTCCCTGTCCTATTTACTATTCCCATTTCCATGTGGAAAACAAGGACTAAGATGTAAAATGAAAGGGGCGGAATAGCGCCGCCGCCTCATTTGCATGAAATTAATGATGTTTACGTATGCTAAGCACATGTTAAAGACAGATAATGAGCTGCCATACATTTATGAGCTATACAAGAAGGTCTGACAAGGATTTTGCACAGGCAAAAATGACCCAAAAATTCCACCAACTGAACGCTGCCGTAAAGCAGAGAGCACAAGTGGCAGAAGCTGTGTATGATATGAGGGGGGCGGTGGGGGGATATAATGTGATAATGCGACACTATGATTTATTTTGGCTAAAAGTAAATTGACTAAGATAAAAAGAAATATGCTGAAAAAATTTAGTTTCAATTTATAATAATATTTTTTATCTACAACAACGTGAAGCCTACAACATATCAGCATGGTTTGTTTTGTACTATATTACATGTAGGATAGAAAAAAAAAAGCCTGCTAGGTATTCATCTGATTTTACTACTATACTGTTTAAGTTCTATTGTACATATCTATATGTTTACATAATGTAATGTGTACAAACACATTAATGTTATTTTAATATATATATTATTTTTACAAAACAAACATAGATCGATTGAAAACATACAAATACATTTATAGTACTTTAAGTGCCTTTTCCCATCCCATCACAACGTACATAAAAGCCTATTCATTCAAATGGAATATAGATTGTGTGTACTGCATATCTGCTTTCAGCACGGCAGTCTAGGAAAGTTAACCCCACTCAACACAGAACTAAATTGGTAAATGTCGAAATATATATAGATATAGATATAGATATATGAATAACAAACTAACTAAACTAACAAATAAATACACAAATAAATAAATAAATAAAACCTCCCTCCCGCATTTCTGGGCAAATTACCATCGCTTAGTAAATGAGGCACTAAATGTTTATGTAGGCTCCCTTGAAAAAAGCTACCACGGTAAATTTGCATAGCGATTTTTGCAATTTTCCATTAGTGATAACGGCCCAAAACCAACTTGACACATATTATTGTGTGGAAATATATTCTGACCCACATATTCTCTCTCTCTCTCTGCATTTTATATATATATATATATATATATATATATATATATATATATATATATATATATATATATATATCTTATATATATATATATAATGGAGAGAGAGAAACACAGGGAAAGTCATTGGGGAATTCCCTTTATCAAGAGGATGTAAATGTATGCATCACTTCAATGAAATGCATATTGTGATGCATACAGTATATGATATATTAATAAATAACCACGCATTAAAAAATAATGATCTTGCATGATGCAGAGGTCACACAAAGAAACTACATACATTCAATACCATTGAAAAGAATCAGAGTATGATTGTCAACTCATAAGATAAAAGGTTAATTACGCTGGGTTCCAAATACGCATTTGCTGCAGTTCTATGAAGACAATAAATATAAATTTTATTTGAAAACTACAACAATTTATAATTGAAATAGGTCCAGTCTGAGACATTACCTGCGCTTTACTATTTTTTTTAGATAATAGCTTTTGTAAAAAAAAATAAATTAAAAAAATCCACATTTAATCAGTCGCACTTGTTAAATAAAACTGATACATGCCGTAAAATGAGTGGTAAATGAGTTATCCAGCCAGCCACAATGCAGGATTAATGTTAGCATCGAGTACATGAGGTGAAATACAAAGGTGTGAGGGGACATTTCTCATGAGAAGACATCATAATGAGTTTTATCTATGGAACCAGCCAGCCACATCAAAGAGAACAAATGAAAAGAGAAGATGAAAGGCATTTCTAAATCCTAGATTGTACATCCAGTTAAAGGAAGTGAGGCAACTGGTTTCCATAAACAGCAATTTGTGTGACCAGCATAAGCATTTTTAAGATTTTTCTTTCAGACAGAAAATAGGAGGATTGGTGGTTTTGTTCACCTCAGATCTGAATGTTAAAAGAACAGCTGCTACTTGAAGCAAGCCATACCGAAACAGAAGCAGCATGTATCTGTGTGTCTCATTTCAATCATGTGCCTAGGCTTTGTCATTTGACTCTGCATGCTGTGGTCATGGTAACCTTCTTTGTTTTGGTACTGACACTAGGGGTGTGCTGATACTTGTACATGTAATTCCCTTTTAGAAGTATTTTTTAGCAGGTATTAAATAAATCAAAACACACCTATTTATCAATGTTTCTATCCTATCTTCACCTTTACAATCAAATGCAATTAATTTTTGCCTTTATCCATTTCATACCAGTTGCAGATTTTTGCTTTGTGAATTTTGTATGAAAAAATTTTTAACACACACACACACACACACACACACACACACACACACACAGTGCTTTTTGGTAAACCGAGTCTTTCTGCTATTTCTTTGGTAGTTTCTTCTTTTTTTCGTTTAGTTGTATCACTGCCATTTTGAGATTGTTGCTGTACTCTTTAGTCTTAACCATTTTTGTTGCTTTTTTAATCACAAACTTTCAATTTATTTTTCATCACTTGATGATTATGTATTTATTCTATAATTATCATCAGGTGTTGGTTTTCAATCATGATAATTGTCAATAATTAGCAACAAATGGGTTTCATATGAAATATGCTGTTTGCCCAAATACTTTTGTAAAAGTATGAAATTAGTTTTTGCCTGTTATTTTTCATTTTATTCATGTTATGTAATAATGTGTTGCTTTATTAGAAAGCTGAATCTCTACTTTAATTTTTATATTTTAATAGAACAATTATAGAAGAAATTATAGAAATCACTTTGTGTTTTTTCTCATCTTTTTAACTGCCCAAATACTTTTCTCTCTCTCTCTCTCTCTCTCTCTCTCTCTCTCTCTCTCTCTCTCTCTCTCTCTCTCTCTCTATATATATATATATATATATATTCATATAAAAAAACATGAATACACTGTGCTTTACTTAAAAGAAAATACAAGTGGTGTTTTTTACTGACCAATATACAGCTATCGCCAAGAGCTTTGCATCATTCACCAATTTTGCTTCATAAAGTCAAATGAAATCTGATGAACAATGTTACGTTAACATGTTGAGTTACATACCTCAACATGTTGAGTTTTCCATAGCTAATGAAAAACTGACAACAATTTAAAAATGTGACATTTCGAAATCTAACATGAAATACTGTACTACTCGTATGGCTTCCGGTAGGCAAAATCATTTTGTATTTTCTTTGATTACATTATATTAAATAAAATATCTAAATTATGTTTTGTTTGTTATTTATTTTTATCCTTTGTTGCTATTAAAGAATACTTTCTTTGGAACTTTGTTGTTCATGTCCTCCGTCTGCAACCAACCCTTCACATTATATATATCTATATCTATCTATCTATCTATCTATCTATCTATCTATCTATATATATATATATATACTCAATCCTAAAATGCTAGGCGATGCAAAACTTTTGGCCATAGCTGTACATCACTTGGAACAATCTGTGTCCATCATTGAGCCTTGTAGTAATAAAATGATCCATATTATGTGTTTTATGGGTTTATTATAGTATCATCTATTAAACTTGTCTGCAAATGTGTACATCCCATGGAGGATGGTGGTGTTTGATACCATATAAATTTATATAGCTACTAGAACATCACAGTTACTGTTTGAACTGCAGAAGACATAAACAAATTACAATAGATTTTTTTCTTTCTTAAAGGTTCTAAAACTATGTTATAAATAATGAGCATACCATCAGCAATAACAGGAAGAATAAGATTATTATTTTTTATTATTATTTATTTCTCAGCAGATGCCCTTATCCAGGGCGACTTACAATTGTTACAAGATATCACATTATTTTTACATACAATTACATTATTTTTTACACATTATTTTTACATACAATTACCCATTTATACAGTTGGGTTTTTACTGTATCAATCTAGGTAAAGTACCTTGCTCAAGGGTACAGCAGCAGTGTCCCTCACCTGGGTGAACCCATGACCCTCCAGCCAAGAGTCCAGAGCCCTAACCACTACTCCACACTGCTGCCCTGACACTACTGCTGATACAAATAAAGAGCAATATTACTGTACTTTATGCCTCACCATATCCAAAGAAATGTTTTTCTCTGTGTACATTTTTATTGAAAAGGCAATAAGTTAAAAGTTTGTTTTCTTTTTCCTGCAATGACAGTTTCTTCAATTACAGTGGAATTTATTTATACCAGTACTTTAAAAATGTGCATTTGCATACAATTATTATTAATTAGATCTGGGTTTTTCATGTTCCAATAATCAACAGATTTCTGCAAATGCTGATAGATGACACCTGCAGTTCATTTCATATGGCAGTTGCTGTGTGTGCTGATGCGCCAGGGAGGCAAATAAGCTGATCCCTGGAGCCAGCATTACACTTCAGCCATCAACACCAGACAGAAGGATATCTACATCATCATATGGAAGGAAGCGCAAATGGATGGAGACACATATGGATCACATTAGTTTACTGTAAAGCTACGTCTTAGTTAGTGCTTATCTTGGCGAGAGCGTAATGGAAATCATGAAGATCTGGATACGTCCAGTGACTGCTCTGAATAGTGCAGCTGGCAACAAGGGAAAGACCTCGTGACAGCCTGGAGAGACAGCTGACAGGAGGAAAGAGACCCCATTGGGGCTGGCAAGGGTTAGCTATCCTTGTCGGCAGTATCCAGCTCTGTGTTTACAGGATGCTGGAGACACCCGCCCAAGGCTTCTAAGAAATTAAAGAGAAACATACCCCTAGAGTATGCGAGAGCAGGGGCAGAAGATGACTCAACGTTGGACAACACGGTTAACGACATAGGAACGGAAACAGATATGAGTATGGAGAGTACTTCACAAAAGACTAGTTCAAGATCTGCAGTTAGCAAAGACATGGAACTCCAGGTTTGTGTCTGCGGCTGGAGCAAGGCGACAACGGTCAGGGGTTTGAAGATTCATCAAGGGAGAATGAAATGCTTGAGGGAGAAGGGACAAGGGCCTCGCATTGATCAGTACTTCTTACGAAGTCAGTCAAGTCAGTCGAATGAAATCCAGCGTCAGGAAGCAAACCACAGTTCGCAGGATATCAGCACCCCTGTCATAGACGTGAGGAGGACTTGCATGGATACAGTTAGTGATGAACCTAATGATCCTTGTGAACCTGGTCAGACAAACCAGCATAAGAGAGAAAAGAACCTCAACGGGCACAAGCCTGGAGTTAAATGGCCAAGAGCTTGTGAGAAAACTGTGGGACACAGTAAACAAAGATCTCTGCTTTGCATTGGAAAGGTTAAGTGCAACAGTTGAAAAGAAGCTGGATAAATTTGGGGACATCATCTACGCATATGGAAGCGAGAGGTTTGGAGTTGAAAAAAGGAAGGAAAAAGTACAAACTATTCCTGGAAGGTCTAGACGGCAGCAGGAGATTGAATGCTTAGTTAGAGAAAGGAGACAGCTGAGGAACCAATGGAGAAGAGCAGAACAAAGTCAGAAGGAGGGACTCAATCTCTTACAAAGGGTCGTAAAAGATAAGCTTGTAACATTGCGCAGAGCTGAGCGCCTACGGAAACACTACAAAAAGTAGGAGCGTGCGAGAACTAACTTTTATAAAGACCCATTCAAATTTGTAAAGAAGTTATTCACCAGTGAGAAGAATGGCACACTGAAAGGATCTAAGTTTGAGCTGGAGAGATATTTTTTAGGAAACAAATACAGATTAAAAAATGCAGGAGCCTATGTCAATTCCTTCAGACACCCCACCTATCAATCCACCAGAATACCAAATGGAGGACTGTGCACCTAAGTGGAAAGAAGTAGAGCAAGCTGTGAAAAAAGCAAGGGCTTCATCATCTCCAGGGCCTAATGGAGTTCCATACAGAGTGTACAAGAGTGCTTCAGGAGTTCTACGAATCCTGTGGAAATTGATGAAAGTGGCATGGGAAAAACAGGTTGTACCAAGAGCATGGCGCCGAGCAGGTGGAGTCTTTATACCTAAAGAAAAAGATTCTTCAATCATCAGTCAGTTTCGCCATATTTCCCTATGAAACGTAGAAGGCAAGATTTTCTTCAGCATTATTGCTCAGAGATTGTCAACTTACCTATTAAAGAACTGCTTCATTGATACTTCAGTACAAAAAGCGGGTATTCCAGGTTTCCCAGGATGCTTAGAACACATCAGTGTGATCTGGCAACAAATTCAATCAGCTAAAAAGGAGAGGAAGGAGCTCCATGTGACATTCCTGGATTTGGTTAATACATATGGTTCAGTGGCACATGAACTTCTTTGGGCAGCATTTGATTTTTTCAGTGTACTGATGACAATAACAAATTTAGTAAAAGCCTACTTTGGAGATTTGTAATTTAGTTTTTCAACTTCAGAATTCAGCACTACATGGCAATGCCTAGAAGTTGGAATAATGGCAGGATGTACCATTTCTCCACTGGCTTTTACCATGACAATTGAAGTAATCAAAATGGGTAATGGGAGGAGAGCGCTTGGCTTCTGGAATGCGACTACCACCAATTCGAGCATACATGGATGACATGACAACCATGACTACAACAGTAGCCTGCACTAATCGGTTATTGGGCAAATTAACCAAAACATTGAATGGGCACGAATGCAATTCAAGCCCACTAAATCAAGGAGCATCTCTATAATTAAAGGTAAAGTAGTAGATAAAACGTTCTTCATTAATGGTGAGCCAATACCAACAGTGTCTGAGAAGCCAGTGAAAAGTCTTGGGAGATGGTACGATGGGGATCTAAAGGACACAGTTCGTGTGGGAGAAGTTAGACAACAAGCAGTGGAAGGGTTGAAGAGCATAGACAGCAGCGCTTTACCAGGCAAACTAAAACTCTGGAGCTTTCAGTTTGGTCTACTGCCGTGGTTGCTGTGGCCACTGACTGTGTACGAGGTGTCTTTGACAACAGTAGAGAAGCTTGAAGCTTTAATCAGTTCATACATCAGGAAATGGTTGGGAGTTCCACGCTGCCTCAGCAGAGTGGGACTTTATGGTAAAGGAATACTGCAGCTACCAGTCTCCGCTCTAACCGAGGAGTTTAAGTGCGCCAAGGTCAGACTGGAAATGACATTAGTAGAGTCACGCGACAAATGCGTAAGGGAGGCAGCATCTGTGTTGAAAACTGGAAGAAAGTGGGCAGCAAAGAAAGCTGTAGAGGATGCAAAGGCTGCCCTTCGAATTGGTGATATTATAGGGCAAGTTCAGCATGGAAGAGGGGGTCTTGGTCTCAGTTCAGCTACTCCTACATGGCACAAGGCAGCCCCAGCTCAACGGAGGAAGCTGGTAGTCAACGAGGTGCAAAAGCAGGAGGAGAGGATGAGGTGCGTAAAGGCCGTTTCCCAGGCCAAGCAGGGAGAATGGATGAGATGGGAGTGTGGGACAACGCAAGATTGGCTGGCAAGACCTATGGTCACTGGAACAGAGCAGGATCAGTTTCCTCATTAGGTCAACATATGATGTTCTCCCATCACCACAGAACCTAAACCTCTGGGTAGGAGACGATCCCTCATGTCCTTTGTTTTCATCACCTGCAACATTAAGGCACATTTTAATCAGTTAAATATCCATCCATCCATTATTATCAATCCGCTTCTGCTGATGAGGGTCGCGGCCAAATTATATATAAATTGCATATAGAGATGTTGATTTATACCATTATTTATTCATTTCAGTGTATTATGAACGATGCATGAGAACTACTAGATCGTTATGACCAGCATTATTATCATAATAATAATACTACAAATAATGTAGCTTTTTTCCAGCAGGATGTTTCAAGCTTCCACCCCTTCTGACAGCACACAACACCAGGTCCGCTGGACTGATGAGGAAACTCATTCCCTCCTCCAAATTATTGCGGACCTGGGGGTTATGGATGAACTGGATCGACCTCGCCAAAGAAATGCCACCATTTTCACCAGCATTACCGGTGCTCTGGTTGAACTTGGTATAAATAGAATGCTCCTGTAGGTACGAGATAAATTCAAGAAACTGAAATATCTGTACCTGCAGGAGAGAAAACACCTGCAGTTCTTCGGTCAAAGCTCAAGGTCCCAATTTTGGTTAAGAACATAAGAAAATAAGAAAGTTTACAAACGAGAGGAGGCCATTCAGCCCATCTTGCTCGTTTGGTTGTTAGTAGCTTAGTGATCCCAGAATCTCATCAAGCAGCTTCTTGAAGGATCTCAGGGTGTCAGCTTCAACAACATTACTGGGGAGTTGGTTCCAGACCCTCTGTGTAAAAAAGTGCCTCCTATTTTTTGTTCTGAATGCCCCTTTATCTAATCTCCATTTATGACCCCTGGTCCTTTTTTCTTTTTTCAAGTCAAAGACGTCCCCCGGGTTGACATTGTCTATACCTTTTAGGATTTTGAATGTTTGAATCAGATCGCAGCGTAGTCTTCTTTGTTCAAGACTGAATAGATTCAATTCTTTTAGCCTGTCTGCATACGACATGCCTTTTAAACCCGGGATAATTCTGGTTGCTCTTCTTTGCACTCTTTCTAGAGCAGCAATATCCTTTTTGTAACGAGGTGACCAGAACTGAACACAATATTCTAGGTGAGGTCTTACTAATGCATTGTAGAGTTTTAACATTACTTCCCTTGATTTAAATTCAACACTTCTCACAATATATCCGAGCATCTTGTTAGCCTTTTTTTATAGCTTCCCCACATTGTCTAGATGAAGACATTTCTGAGTCAACATAAACTCCTAGATCTTTTTCATAGTTCCCTTCTTCAATTTCACTATCTCCCATATGATATTTATAATGCACATTTTTATTGCCCGCATGCAATACTTTACACTTTTCTCTATTAAATTTCATTTGCCATGTGTCTGCCCAATTTAGAATGCTGTCTAGATCATTTTGAATGATCTTTGCTGCTTCAACAGTGTTTGCCACTCCTCCTATTTTTGTGTCATCTGCAAATTTAACGAGTTTGCTTACTATACCAGAGTCTAAATCATTAATGTAGATTAGGAATAGCAAAGGACCTAATACTGATCCCTGTGGTACACCACTGGTTACCTCACTCCATTTCGAGGTTTCTCCTCTAATCAGTACTTTCTGTTTTCTACCTGTTAACCACTCCCTAATCCCAGGTTCTAGGGAGGAAATGCACTGGTTAATGGGTGAATGGTCAGTGGCAGTGGCATCGGACCATTTGCTGGAATCCTCATCCTCCCAGACGTCCTGTGAAATACCAGCCCCATCAATACAATATGGTAATTGCGCCAGCCATCATTTACTTTTCTAAACTAAAATATGCTACCGCGGTAAAGCTAGCTTGACGTTTGATATTATTTTGATATTCGACTCAAGCTAACCCGACATGAATGTAAATGGCTGTATCTCGCCAACCACAGAAGCTGGAGTGCTCAAACCAACTTTAATTTAAAGGAGACCAATTGTGAATTGTTTCACAGTCTCTGTTTTACATGTGAATCCTAAGAATAATTTCTGGAAAATAATAACATACCGCACATACGCACACTTAGCCTCAGCCACGCGTAAAAGGGCTTTATCTCCCCAACCACAGTAGCTAGAGTGTCCAAACCAACTTTAATGTGAAGAAGACCAATTGTGAATTGTTTTACAAGCTCTCCTTTACATGTGAATCAAACAAATAAATTGTGAAAAACAATAACATATACGCACACAGCCTACCTGACACGCGTAAAATGGCTTTATCTCCTCAACCACAGCAGCTACAGTGCTCAAACCAACTTTAATTTAAAGGATGCCAAATGTGAATAGTTTCACAGTCTGTGTTTTACCTGTGAAGCCTAAGAATAATTAGTGAATACAATAACATATCGCATATACACACCACCGTCCCAGCGTCAATTAAAAGTGCTTGATATCCCCAACCACAGCAGCTAGCATTTTCAAAACAACTTTAATTTAAAGAAGACCAGTTGTGAATTGTTTCACAGCTTCTGTTTTACATGTGAATCCTAATAATAATTTGTGAAAAAACAAATGGTTGGGGATATCAAGCCATTTTACGCATGTCGGGTTAAGTGTGTGCGCATTTGCGATATGTTTTGTTTTTCATATATTATTCTTAGGATTCACATGTAAAACAAAAGCTGTGAAGCAATTCACAACTGGTCTTCTTTAAATTAAAATTGGTTTGAACGTTGTAGCTGCTGTAGCTGCTGATCCAGGAGCATCGTCTGATGCGCCTGGAGTACAGAAGGATGTACCGTCTGATTGCACACACCGCTGCCAGGCAGGATCGGCAATACAGCCACCTTTTGGAAAGGCTGGACCACGCTGATCAACAGCACCAAGAGGTGGTTGCTTTGCACGCCGAATTTCTGCGCACAATAACAAGAGAACTGCAGGTGCCTACCCCATTTCCCACTGAGGTGGGCACCCTTTCTGCTTTGCGCAGTCCTGCCGAATCAGCGGCCTGAGAAGTTTGTACAGAGCAATACCCACTCGCTTCTGCAGCTCGGGAGGCTGTGTGGTCCAGTGGTTAAAGAAAGGGGCTTGTAACCGGGAGGTCCATGGTTCAAATCCCACCTCAGCCACTGACTCATTGTGTGACCCTGAGCAAGTCACTTAACCTCCTTGTGCTCCGTCTTTCGGGTGAGAGGTAATTGTAAGTAACTTTGCAGCTGATGCATAGTTCACACTCCCTAGTCTCTGTAAGTCGCCTTGGATAAAGATGTCTGCTAAATAAACAAATAATAATAATAATAATAAATATTGTAAATACTGTATTGGTGACGGCTCCATGTCCACCCGTACAAGTTCCACCATTTGGTCAAACATAGGTCGGATGACCTGAAATGTTTCAATCCATTGTTCGTCAGAGAAAGACTCATGAAGCACAACCTCCTCCCACCAAACAGAGGGATGATGATGCGCCCGCATTTGTCTTTCCTGCCGATGCACAAATAGAGGTCTGTACAAAGGGATGAAATGGATGAGGGTGTCTGCTGGAAAGAAAGCTCTAGATAAAAAAGCAATAGATGCACGATTCCTTTCCTGCAAACCCATTGCATGGGACTGAAGGAGTTCTTCCCATACAAGACTTAATCTAGCCAGTGTTTGTCTGCGTCTTCTCCATCCATCCATTTTTGTCGCAATTACGTTGTAAGTAGGCCTATTATTTTATATACCCTTATACTGTAACTAATTAGCAAATACACACAAATTATGTATTTATTATATTAACAGTGTTTGTGTAAGTTTCCACATTTTCTGCATAATTAATTTTAATATTACCTGTGTTTGAAACCAACACATCATGAGTTGTTTTTAATATATTAGTTCCACATTAACGCATATTTGTGATTATTGAACGCATAATACTTTTGTTTAGCACATTAACAGTTACGCAGTTGGCTAAGATTAATATATATGGGTGTGTGAAAGGACATCAGTAGCCTAAGAAGCACAAGAAAAGCAGTAATGGGAATTGGTGAGTGCTGTTGGTTTTTGTACACATGCTACTTCTACCATTTCTAGAACAACTAATTCTCAACAATAATAGTAATAACTATTATTATTTTCTTCTTCTTGGCAGCATGAACCATTTTAACTGCAAGCCTTTTGCATTCTAGACATATGGGGGGTAACCTTCTCTTCATCTCTGCCTAGCGCGTAAAGTCTCATGTAAACCCCTATGCATTATTTGAACGATATCCTTTATCGTGCAGCATCTATTTTCCAGCGCGTTTGTTGATATTTAAATAAACCCTCCCATTATTCTATTATTAATGAGGTTGTTTGCATTTGGACGACTAAATTCTCTTTCTAAAATAAACTCTCATGTAAACATGGAAGCAGAACTGTCATGATTATAAAAGCGTGAGAGATCTGTTGTCACGCTTTTCAGTTTTTGCTTGTAAACTGCCCCATGGTTAGCACAGTTTAGTAAATATTGTTTGAATATCATTAGCCACTTCATTTGAATGCATCACCATGCATTTTGTAAATGCAGCAGATGCTAATATACCCATCGTGTTATTTTTAAGGCGTGCGTGCTAACTCACGTTTTATGCTTTAAATCCCGCTGTGGTTGACAAATACGGGATTATCTAGCACGCACCTTATCCTTGGATAACACGCGTGTTATCGCATAATAACCTGTAGTAACCTAAATGAGGCCCTATATCCCAATAAAAGAAACATACAACCTGCTATACGTAAAGTACCTATAGGTAACAAAATAATTCCAGTAAATCATTACCTAATATGAATTACAACCATTTCGTTGATATCACACATTCCTATAAAAAAGATATTGAAAACATATGTCATTTGAAAAGCAGACGAGTTTCTTCAGTTTAGAGCCCCAGAAGACACTTGTCAGTAAGCAATCGCTATTCTTTCAAAAATGGGGAACTACATATTACACGGCAATAAGGAAATCGTGAAATCTGTGACAACTGTGAAAAAAATAATGCTTGTCATGGCTGATTGTATATCAGCCGTCGAAAGCCCTAAAAGCTGTGCTCAGCAGTAACATCGGGCTAGGAAGGTCGGTTCTTATATGATATAATCAGTGCCTCGCTTTTAATAAAAGCTTTATGCTAAAAGTTTTATGTAGGGTTGTGACGAGGTACACCCCGCCCCTGTGCATATTATGTACGGTATTATTTTGTATTTGTATTATTGTTTAAAATGCAGGACGAGCGAAGTGCTGTCCGCCATTGTTTGTTATTGTTTTATGTTTTAGTATTTACATCTCGTGAAACTGTTGGCTAGTAATTATTTAATTAGCTGACAGCCACGCAGATTTATTAAACTCATGCAAACTATGGCCGAGGGGTGAGTAAGATAATTAATAGCCAGTTAATCCCGCAGCCATAATATAAAATACCTGCAGCTTTGTCTGCACGGGGAGTGTGTTCGGAGGCGGAATGTGAGTTGTGAGTTACAGACACGTAAAACATAAATAACACGATACTTGTTTGGTTCTGTGTTCTGTTTTGTCTGTTTATTTTGGCCATCGCATCTTTTGTTTTATGAAGAGTTTTTGTTCTGTTCAAACCTTTTATTTTGTATCTTCCGGGTCTGTGACGTCACACCACAAAGTTTTCCTGTCACAAGGATGTAGAGTATGCTATACAACTAAATGTGTGCTATACACGCGCCTGTTTTCCCTGCTGTGCACGTGTTTCTTTTGCAGCGATGCAGTAGAAGTGCTGTGTTGTAACACTAGCATAAACACCATTAAAAATCAAATACTTGTTTAATATAATGTGTTTGTATTTTATATAGGAAAAAGTGAAATCTACTACATTATTTTGTTAGCTCCAAGTACTTTAAAAGAAGATAAAAGTCTAAAATAAGTGTGGGTTTGTATCACCATTTTGTGAAAAATATATTTAATAAACAAGTCACCTTTTCTTTCGCTAAGTTTTAAATTGTTTTTGTGTGAGTGTGTGTGTGTGTTTTATTCACACAGATCATTTCAATAAAATAGAGAAAATACAATAAGCCAGCTAGCGCTTCATAATGCAGATGTTGTCTTTTTAAAAAGTGGGCTTATTGCAGTATGAATAGGTCAGTCTGTATGCCTGACATTTCTCTTTAGAATCCTCTGACCTTTTAATATGAATGCACTGTCTCTGTACTATAGAAAATGCAACTGTCGTCTTTCTATCTCAAAATATAAAATCCATAACTTTGACATATCAAATTTGCTGCGGTACATTATTCCACTTTTATATATATACAGTATATATATATATATAAATTATATAAATCACCCAGCAAAATTTGGTACATCCCCCCCCCCCCCCCCGCAATAACCTGAAGGAATACTTCAAATAAAATCTTCATTCTGTGCTTTAACTCTATTAACTTATTATTATACTGCTGTATTTATAAGCTCCTCTTTTGACGGCTATATCCCTGGCAGGCTGGTGTACCGCTAATTTTTGTACCCCAGGGGAAGTACAGAAATCCATAGCTGCTGTGAAGCTATGGAATTCCGTATCCCCTCACATTGGAATTAAAAAATACACATTTCAGGATGATGTCATATGGCTTGTGTAGTGTTATTGTAATTTGCTCAGGCATCAACATATTTTAACTAAACTTTCAGAGAGAACTGTAGGGGCCCTCAGGTTGTTGAATAACACATTTTTCATACCTTATACTTTTGAAAACACTGGCCACAATACATAATAGTAATAAAAACAATGATTTTATTTTAAAAAAAGATATATATATTTTACCAAATGTGAAGAAAACCAAGTTTTATCAAAAAAGGACACCAATTCCAAGATGCTTCTACAAAAAACACCAAATCCTGGTATTAAAACGCAGTTTTTACGGAAAAATGAACAGAAAATCCGGCAGGACCAATGGTGAAATATCTATTTTTAGAGGGGGCTTGCTTGCCTTGATTTGTTTAGAGTGCTTGTTTTTTTGTATAGATTGCACTGAAAGGCAGGGCCCAGTGACGTCACAAAACGGCAAGAAATGGCGACCTACATGAAATCCTGCAAGTGCGATATTTAAATGCTAATCTTTTTCCTTTAACCACCAGTGTCAACTCAATAGTTTATTTTTTTCATCCATTTGCAGCAGTAAAACAATGAATGCCCCACATATGTTGGCTGATATTGTGGATAAATGCAAGCCAAATGAAACCAGAGGCTCCAGCCGTCACAAGCAATCTGTAAAAGATCATTTAAATGATTGTAATTAAATTAAGTATAAATAACAAAGTAATTATCAAGCACAGAAATAAACTGTTCATTATTATTCTGAATAAAAATAAAAAAATACAGGGAAAGCTAAGTAACAGGGTGTGGTATTATTTCTATTTACAATATACAATTAAAGCATTGTGGAATACAATAAAATTAAAATAAAACTTTTCTAAATAAACGTTAAAATTGTTTTTGAACATCTGTGGATATGATCAGATGTCGGTATCTATACAACAAAGCCATATTTGAAAACATTACCCAGTCCTCCTCTTCATGGGAAGCATTCACAGAAGTTTCCTCAGTACAAATGCGGCACAGGTCAGTTAACCTCTCTGCAAAACACACAATCTAGATTAGAATGCTGTTTATTTAGCAGGGATATAGGATTAGTTGAACATTAATACATAAATTGATAGGGGTTCTGATTTTAAGGGTTAAATTCAAAACTTCTAGTCAAGCAATATAACACCAAACTGCTGGAGCCTTTCTCCAGAAAGAATCTAATAATGGGAAGTTAAGCCTTTTTTTACTTTAATTACTTTGGGATCAAGAGAGGGGTTCATCTAAAACAAAAAGTCAATTGGATTGAATTTAGTCTAATTATTTTACATAAACTCAGGAGAATATAAATCCCATAAAATCAGTACCCTTACTTCAGAGAACGGTGAACACATACAAAACAGTGAACAAATCCAATCTTTTTAAACCAAAAATAAACTTATCTGAACTAGAACTTCAAACTGAGTGGAGAAAATACATTTCTGGCTTACAAAAGTAGCATCCAACAAACAATACTGCAGCTCTTAAGATTGGTTATAAAGGACGGATTCAACACAACTGTCTTGCTGTTTCAAACCAAACAAATCTGGAAAATGTTTGTATGAGTGGATACAATATTTTATTATATGAATTTATTAAAAACAAAAAAAGTACTTTTCCCCACCTTTTTTAATTGTTACACATTTACCAGACTCATTAAGTCTCAGCTATGTCCCTTCGCAAGTTATTAATGGCAGCGGTGCTGTTGTCAAAAAAATCCTTTCCTCATTTAAAAGGGATTCTGCAACCTGGAAAAATGAATTCATCCTTGGCAACAATTTAATTGGAAATATTATAAACCATTATTAATGAAAATTAATAATTATTGGAAACATATATGGGACTATTCTACAGTTAAGATCTGTTGATAAGATAATAATTAGACATGTAAACTTAATATCTTAGGTATTGTAAAGTCATACAAACACACAGTGTAAATACTAGTTAATATTAACATTCAAATATATGCTTTATCTTATCAAAAAATAAAATCATCAGTAAGACTTGGCTTTCCATGGGACCCTGAAAATGACTTCTTATGAGAATACAGCAACACATATTTTATATCAAGTACTATAAAATATTTAAATTAAAAAGAAAAATAGTTTAAATATGTAAACAGACTGGAGAATATGATGTGTGACATTGCGACAGAGTCTGGTGACATACAGAAACTATTAGTGGTCAGAACCAGAAAACAGATAACACATTACAAAAATAACAATAAGCAGGTTCTGACCCACACTGCTGTTTTGATCCAGACTTCTGTTCTGAGTCCAGAGGTTCTGATCCAGACTGCTGTGCTGTGTCTAGAGGGTAATGCAGAAACTTATATGGGAAAAATGTAGGAACATGTAGAAAAAAAAAAAAAAAAAACCTCATAGTGTTCAGGTACTTCTGAGGGGTATCGGGCCTTGCGTCCAAACATAACAAAGTATGGACTGTATTTAGTTGTTAGCTGCTTTTTTGTCCTCAAATCAAACAACACAGCATCTAAATACAGGTCCCAGCTTTCAGGCTTGGTTCCCCCTTGCTAAGTGCCCTGAGAGTAATAGAATATATAAAAAAATATTTTGATAACATGTGGACGAAGACATCTTCATGCCAAAAATATATGAACATAATTTTATTATTCATCAGAAAAGAGGGTGGTATGATGATTCCAAAATATGTGCATATGCATGAAATACAGTCCAATGTAATTTCCTACATTTGAAATAGATCTATCTTTTTTATTGTGCCATTCATTTTCTCCACCAGGCCATTTGTTTGTGGGTGATATGGCACTGACAGACTCCTTTTAATGCTGAGCAAACTGCACAGTGTGGTGTTGACCTACAAGTAATATAAAAGTAAAATTAAAGGACACTTATTATTATAGTATTTATTATTTTGCATGTTTATATACACATACTGTAATCTATCTATCTATCTCTCTCTCTCTATCTCTCTCTCTCTCTATATATATATAGAGAGAGAGAGAGAGATGGAGAGAGAGAAAGAGGTTTAAATGGCATTTATTAATCAATAATTTTCAATTCAATTCAAATTATTTACAAAGCAATTATCTATTCAATATACAGTTTTTACTAAACTGTCTGCTTAATACAGATCAGTGATGCTACACCACCATTATAACACCACAGCCTGACACTAAATCAATAACCAACAACAATACAGAACAAAAAAAACATTCAAATATTCACACTCAGTTCACCATCTACAAAATAATACTAAATAAATATGACTTTAGATAGATAGATAGATATAGATACAGTGCCTATAGAAAGTCTACACCCCCTTTCAAAATGTGCACCTTTTGTTGCCTTATAGCCTGGAATTAAAATGCATTAAAATAGTTTTTTTTTCATTTATCTGCACATCCTACCCCACAACTTCCAAGTGAAAAAATTGTTCTAGAAATTTGTAGAAAATTAATTAAAAATAAAAACTGAAATAGCTTGGTTGAATAAGTGTCCACCCCCCTTGTAATAGAAAAGTTAAGTGGCCTCCACCTATGTTAAATTGTAGTGATTCACATGATTTCAGGATAAATTCAGCAGTTCCTGTAGGTTCCCTCTGCTGGGTAGTGCATTTCAAAGCAAAGACTCAACCATAAGCACCAAGGCACTTTCAAAAGAACTCTGGGACAAAGTTGTTGAAAGGCACAGATCAGGGGATGGGTATAAAAAAATATCAAAGGCCTTGAATACCCTTGGAGCACGGTAAAGACGATTATTAAGAAGTGGAAGGTGTATGGCACCACCAAGACCCTGCCTAGATCAGGCCGTACCTCCAAACTGGATGACCAAGCAAGGAGGAGACTGATCAGAGAGGCTACCAAGAGGCCAATGGCAACTTTGCAAGAGCTACAGGCTTTTATGGCCAAGAGTGATCAAAGTTTGCATGTGACAACAATATACAAAGCACTCCACAAATCTGGCCTGTATGGTAGGGTGGCAAGAAGGAAGCCATTACTCAAGAAAGCCCACCTTGACTCCCATTTGAAGTATGCAAAAAAACACTCAGATTCTGTAGCCATGAGGCAAAAAATTTTGTGGTCTGACGAAACTAAAATGGAACTTTTTGGCTTAAATGCAAAGCGTTATGTTTGGTGAAAACCCAACACAATGCATCACCCAAAGAACACCCTCCCTTCTGTGAAGCATGGTGGTGGCAGCATCATGTTATGGGGATGTTTCTCATCGGCAGGGACTGGGGCACTTGTCAGGATAGAAGGGAAAATGAATGGAGCGAAGTACAGAGAAGTCATTGAGGAAAACCTGCTGCCCTCTGCAAGAAAGCTGAAACTGGGACAGAAGTTCACCTTTCAGCATGACAACGACCCAAAGCACACAGCCAAAGCTACACTGGAGTGGCTAAGGAACAAAAAGGTAAATGTCCTTGAGTGGCCCAGTCAGAGCCTTGACCTAAATCCAATCGAAAATTTGTGGCATGACTTGAAGATTGCTGTCCATCAACGCTCCCCAAGGAACTTGACAGAGCTTGAACAGTTTTGTAAAGAAGAATGGTCAAATATTGCCAAATCCAGGTGTGCAAAGTTGGTAGAGACCTATCCCAACAGACTCACAGCTGTAATTACTGCCAAAGGTGCTTCCACCAAGTATTAACTCCGGGGGGTGGAGACTTATCCAATTCTGATCTTTCAGTTTTGTATTTTTAATATATAATTTTTTTCTCATTAAAAACTTTTTTCCCCTTAACAGTGTGGAGTATGGTGTGTAGATAAGTGGAAAAAAATCCTAATTTAAATGCATGAAACTCTGAGGCACTGACACATAATGCATCCAGCAACCTCTGGTGCTGATTTGCTTTTTAGGTGGAAAGCTTCAGTCCATTTAGTATAATAGTCTACGACTGTGCAGATATATTCATGGCCTCTTTCTGCTTTTGAAAGCTTGCCAATTAGGTCCATACCAACTAACTCAGTTACCTGAAATAAAGAGAATCAACTGTTAAACTCAAACACAAAATAGTGTCTGATACTATTCCTTCTGTATGTTAATAATGGAAGGAACTTCTTACTTTTTTACATTTGAAACAGTATGGTCAATAAAGGTAAATACAACGGGACGGGGGGGGGGGGGGGCAGAATGTGGTCTATGTATACAAAGCCTACTCTCTCTGAAGTATTGAGTCATTTTATGTCTGTGAAAAAAACTTACAAAAACACTAAAATCTTACAGAGTGAAATTGTTGTGTAATGTACGGATTACATTGTGCAATGTTGTATATATAGCATGATTGAAAAATCCTGTAAGTCGCCTTGGATAAAGGTGTCAGCCAAGTGAACTAATAATAATAATAATAATAATAATAATAATAATAATAATAATAAAAGGTTACTCTTACAGGCTTGTCCAGGTGGAGTAGCCCATGAGTTTGTGAATGGGATCTTTGCAGTGACTCGACAACATGAAATTATACATTAATTAACTGCCGTCAGTGGTACTCCATGAACGCTCATAGAGAATTCCCTTTTTTCAGTTATCATTAAAGAAAAACCCGAAAGGTTATGTTAAGGAGCAGGGGAAATTAAAGAAGTATGTTTAAGCAAATGTCAAGCTGTGGTACCTGGATATTTTTATGTTAATGTATCCAGGTCTTAATAGAGTGTCTTTGAAAAACATATTTTTATTTAAATAATTTGTTAACCTTTTTATCACTTTGACTTTTGTTTATTTTACTCTATTGAATACAGGCAAGTTATTTATTAGTATTCACTTTGGCTGGTTTATATATAATTTAATTGGGAAAACAAATAGCCTTAGGGATTGGGCAAGTGAGATAAGGCCCATGTGCCACAGTGAAGCACTCACTTGTCAACCTTTTTAAATAATAATAATAAAAAACAGATTCCAACTGTGGTTAACATGTTAGAGATATACTGCCCTGTGATCTGTTTGTGAACCATTACATTTGACCTATTCTTCATTCCTGGGATTGTTTTTGCTTCATCAGATACATTTAACAAACCTCTGAAAATACATTTCCCTCTCCTTTGATATCATTGGGGTTAACCTTTTTATTTCAGGAGACATTATGCAATTTCAATCTTTTAATCCCCCCTGATTACCCAACTTAAATGACATTTATTGTGAGATATTACTTTTAATCAATGATAAAGGTTAATTACATTTTGATTTTTTTGTTACATTTTGTACTTGACCCCACTAAGAAAAGCTGTTTGAGCCTCCTAGATTAAACCAGCATCTATATGCAGATAACACTCAGATCCTTCCTTCTTTCTGGCAAAAAAATTGCTCGATTCACCAGAGGGTAAATACATGTACAGTAGATGGTTGGCTGATATTAATAATGTGTATCCTTAAAGGAACTTAAAACTCGCAAAACAAATGAAATTATTCTGTAAATCTTACCTGACTTGCTTTGCTGTTCAATTACTTTCTCAGGTTTGTAGGTACGCATTTATTTTGATTTATAGTTTATAATAAGTAAACAATAGGATGTATTTTTCACTGCATTCCAGATTGATCTGTAGTAAGAAGTAGAGAATGTTATAAGGAAGTGCATTATAGTTCTCACACATAGGGTGTTATTTTCAAAGGAGATCAGCTGGAGGATAGTGCTATACGGCATTATTTTGACTGTTTTTCCCTCCGATCGAGTATGTTCTAAAGCTGCAGAAAACACGGCAGGAATCTATCAGCTAGTTTGGTTCATTAGTCATTCAGACTCTTTCTTTTTGGAAGAATATATAACAATCTAAAAATCTATTTTCCAAAGACCAAAGTGGTGGATAATTTAAACTTCCACCATTTTCCTTTCCACCTGCTTCAGAAGGGTCAGTACATATACCCGCCAGTATAAAAAGAGTTACGACACTTCAGACCGAGTCACCCTAACTTTCAACATGGATCTTATGTTAGTAGAAGCTGCTAATATCATTGAAGAAAATCCAAGGAGAAGGGGGAGAGTTTAGGCAAAGAATAATTGTTTTTCATTTGGAAGCAGTGGCGCTGAAACAATTTTTATAGTGGAGGTGCTGAAAGCCTTATTATAAGCTACCTTCTTAACATGTCGATCGAGGCTTTTAAGAAGAAATCAATGTTCAATACGAATATGGGAGGGAATCTAAGAGAGAGAGGTACTGATTATTTGTTTGTTTGTATTAGTAAACAATATAAAGTTTGCGACCAATGGGATGTGCGTGAGCTCTGATACCCTGATTTGCATTAGGGGCAGAGCTGAGGGTATAAGAATTGGCTGGACCCGCCATTCTGTGTCACTGTTTTGTATCCTGTGAAGCTGACAGAGCTGTGGATTCTGATTGTGAGAGAAGTGTGCTAAATAAAAAGCATTCAAAGATCCAAATGTCTCTTTTCTGCCTCTTGTGAAAGGTTACATTGGCATCAGAAGCGGGATTCACGTTGGAACCCACAAGCGTCAAGCAGGACCAGTTAGGAGACAGAGAGATGGATCTGCTGGGTCCTCAATATGTCCCGGATCTGGTAGGATGGAAGGACCTCCTCGGTGACCTCGAGGGCCAGGGTTGGTTCCTTGTCTGCGGGGAGTTCCATGCCACTGCCAGCGTCGCCACCGCCGGAGTGCCCCATGCCACTCGCCAGAGTGCCCCATGCCACTGCCAGCATCGCCACTGCTGGAGTGCCCCGCACCACCGCCAGTGTTGCCACTGCTGGAATGCCCAATGCCACCTCCATATCCAGAGTGCCCAGTACTGCCGCCATATCCAGAGTGTCCTGCGCTGCCGCCACATCCAGAGTGTCCTGCGCTGCCGCCACATCCAGAGTGCCCAGCACTGCTGCCATATCCAGAGTGCCCAGCACTGCCGCCATATCCAGAGTGACCAGCACTGCCTCCATATCCAGAGTGCCCAGCACTGCCACCATATCCAGAGTCTCCAGCACTGCCACCATATCCAGAGTGTCCTGCGCTGCCGCCACATCCAGAGTGCCCAGCACTGCTGCCATATCCAGAGTCTCCAGCACTGCCGCCATATCCAGAGTGCCCAGCACTGCCGCCATATCCAGAGTGACCAGCACTGCCGCCATATCCAGAGTGCCCAGCACTGACGCCATATCCAGAGTCTCCAGCACTGCCGCCATATCCAGAGTGTCCTGCGCTGCCGCCACATCCAGAGTGCCCAGCACTGCTGCCATATCCAGAGTGCCCAGCACTGCCGCCATATCCAGAGTCTCAGCACTGCCGCCATATCCAGAGTGCCCAGCACTGCTGCCATATCCAGAGTGACCAGCACTGCCGCCATATCCAGAGTGCCCAGCACTGCCGCCATATCCAGAGTGCCCAGCACTGCCGCCATATCCAGAGTCTCCAGCACTGCCGCCATATCCAGAGTGCCCAGCACTGCCGCCATATCCAGAGTCTCCAGCACTGCTGCCATATCCAGAGTGCCCAGCACTGCCGCCATATCCAGAGTGACCAGCACTGCCGCCATATCCAGAGTGCCCAGCACTGCCGCCATATCCAGAGTGACCAGCACTGCCGCCATATCCAGAGTGACCAGCACTGCCGCCATATCCAGAGTGCCCAGCACTGCCGTCATATCCAGAGTGACCAGCACTGCCGCCATATCCAGAGTGCCCAGCACTGCCGTCATATCCAGAGTCTCCAGCACTGCCGCCATATCCAGAGTCTCCAGCACTGCCGCCATATCCAGAGTGCCCAGCACTGCCGCCATATCCAGAGTGTCCAGCACTGCCGCCATATCCAGAGTGCCCAGCACTGCCGTCATATCCAGAGTCTCCAGCACTGCCGCCATATCCAGAGTGCCCAGCACTGCCGCCATATCCAGAGTGACCAGCACTGCCTCCATATCCAGAGTGCCCAGCACTGCCGCCATATCCAGAGTCTCCAGCACTGCTGCCATATCCAGAGTGTCCTGCGCTGCCGCCACATCCAGAGTGCCCAGCACTGCTGCCATATCCAGAGTCTCCAGCACTGCCGCCATATCCAGAGTGACCAGCACTGCCGCCATATCCAGAGTCTCCAGTGCTGCCGCCATATCCAGAGTGTCCAGCGCTGCCGCCACATCCAGAGTGCCCAGCACTGCCGCCATATCCAGAGTGACCAGCACTGCCGCCATATCCAGAGTCTCCAGTGCTGCCGCCATATCCAGAGTGTCCAGCACTGCCGCCAATGCCGGAGGGCCCCGCTCTGCTATCAGCATGGTCGCTGTCAGCACCACCACTGCACGAGCCTCGCTGTCTGCAGTGCCACAGGGAGAAGCACCACTAAATCTTTTCTACGTAGACAAATATTGCTTCCTGATGTATTTGTACCCTTTCATTTCATCAAAATAATGTAACTTTATTGTAATTGTTAATGTGGATAGCGATATTGCTTCTGGCTGCTAGAGTAATGAATGGCAGTGATAATGTGTATATGCACACACACATTTTTATTGGTAAATGTCAGTACATTTGTCAGTATGTTGTATATGTGTAATGACAATTTACATTTACTACAAGTAATCGGTTGAGATTACACTGTTGATTTGTCCTGCAATTTTACAGATTAACTGTGTACATAGAGCAATTTTTTGGGGCGGATTGCACCGCTTAAATGTTCATTACTTATTCATTTAAAGACCCTAAACCACATCAAAGTATGCATTAAATGTAATCTGCCAGCAGGTAAAATGGAGGATCACTTTATAAATAGGCTAATATTATTTAACAGATTAACAGGTGGAAAGATTCTGCAGATTTTGCTGTTTCCAACGAAAATGAAACCCCTTTCCAAAACCGGGCCCACTGTGTTGTGGTTTTGGAAGCAGATATCACCATTTCATGTTTAATGTTGTGATTTTTATTTTCTATTGCTGTCTGTGTTATGTGTTTAATGGGTTGCATATTTGTGCATAGCTGTTTTATTCATTTGTGAGGGATGGATCCTGCTGGTTTTTCAGGTTACATTCTCAACTGAGATACATTTCTGTATTTTTTTTTTATTCTTTATTATTATTTTTTGCTTTTGTATGTTCTGCTTGTTCCCTGCTGGAGAATTTGTTTTCTGTGATTTCCTGAATTTCATCATTTCTTCATCTGTCTGAATAGAGATTGTGTGTGAAACCTGTAGTTTTGACCTGCTTTATTACTATTGTTGGTGTATATAATTGCTACTGGAAAGGGAATATAAAGAAATGGGAAGCATCAGATTTATGATGGGGCTGATAATAAGCAGCAGTTACAGAATACACAAAGAGGTGATGGTTTATCTCCTTCTCCACCAATACAAATCCTAGGAGGTTCTAACACAAACATCGCACTATAAGACTATTGTATTGATTTCCAAAAGAGTTAGGAACCTGATTGCTGGGCAACAATTTATTTAACTGTTGTTGTATTTGCTCACCTGCTAAAAAGCAAATAAAAGCCTTATTTATTGTGCAGCTGCAAGGCAGAAAACATACAAAGAACTCAAACCCATTATAAATGACATATTACTTCCTTCTATCTACTGATTCTGAAATAAGAATAACCAAAGTTGCGTTACAGGAATGCTTAATGATTCAACCCTGAATAAAGATAAATATCCAATCGACTCATAAGGCAGCCTTGTCAAGCAACCTGAGCTAACCTAAAGACCATAAGTTGTTCTTACCTGATTTTCACACTTTTTTTTTTTTTAAATAAAAAACGGAACTTAATTTTTTTAACATGGACCAATCATTGGCTTCTCGGGCGCATGTGTAAGTTTACAAGAGAGAACCAGACACTCTGCCTGTGACACGCTGCCAGCTGTGTGTTGTTTACAGGGAATCCCAGCCAAGGATTGGCCGTTTGGGGTTCTCTGACCGGCTTGTGGGTGTGTCCCTGCAGAGTGTCTCGCTATAAAAAGGAGCCCCTGGCACAGCAGGTGCTGAGCGCCTGTACCAAACAAGTCTGTATTATAGTCACAAACATGGGGTTTCCATGCAAGTTTTTTTTTTTAACTCAAGACATTTACACAAGAAAAATGTCTTGTGTAAAATGCTTTTTTGGGTTTCCATTCGCTCAGTTTATTTTACTCGAGTAAACTGGGCTTTTCACCCGACGTCATGCAAATGAATGGGAATGGTGGGAGTTGATATGTAAATCAGCTATGCATAAAGTACTCACGCTGTTTTTGAAGATTACTAGTGAAATTTTGTGAAAATGTGGTTTCCATGCACAGAGAACTGGTACACGAGTGAATCTAAGCTGCTATAATAAAGCAAAGTCCCTCATGCCTGGTTGGTTAATAATGTGTTTTACTGCTCTTGCCCAAATTGTTTTTCAAATGTCATTAGCATGGTGTCATGTCGTTAGTAGTGAATACTGTTTCAACTCATTTATCTTACGACTCATTCATTAAAAATGAACTCGAAGTATAAAATGAAACTGACCAACAGGTATTGCAGATCACCATGGCTGAAAAGCGGTGGAGACGATGCTGTGTATACTACCCTGGCTTAGAAACCCTACCCGTCCGGACGGCTGACAGCTGCTGAGGAAGCATTCAACACCACGCTTGGGCAAATATGGCTAGTGGGCACTTGAAAGGGAGGTGGCAGATACTGATGAAATGGACTGAAGTGCATTAGTTCGTTCCCAAAATTGCCACTGCCTGAACAAGCCCAAAACAAGCACAACCCATGTTAGAGTATGGATGCTTATGCAAAATCCAACCCGCAACTCTCAAAAACAAGCCGAATCCCGCTTATTATAAGAGGACTTGGCAACTGTGATGGTTACCTCAGCCGCCAGTTTCAATTGGACAGCAGCGATCTGAGGCTTGTGCTGTCAGAAATTCTCTCCTTTCTTGTAAGTTGTGTTGGATTTACTGTTGTGTTAAATATTAATGATGCAAACAAATAAAACACAATCAATACGTTCATTTGCAATTTTATTTGGTCAGTTCTGAGAGGGCATCAACAATTTGAATGTTGTTGTGCTGTTTTGGGCGATCGAGTTGGCTCATGACATCCAATTCACCAACTATATTTAATAAAGTGGAGGGCAGACACGTGTTCTCTTTGGACATAGCTGGGATCCAAAAATGGACGGGGATTAATTCAGTTAGACATTCAAGCAGCTCACTTGCTCTTCGTGTTTAACTTTAGCGTAGTTTTTACAGCAAGGGTATTCTCAAACAGCTGCTTTAATACTATAACAAGGGCATAACACAGTTCATGGCAAGTGGTTTTATATAGAACTGTAAACCCACAAGAGATATACAACATGACAGTCCAGACACAGAAAAAAAACAATAATAAAAAAAAGCTGTCTGAATTATTATTAAGGTGAACTACACAACTGCTAACCATAAAATCGCCCATCAGTCACTACTTTCTGCCGTGTTGGAATCCACAGTAACAACTGACCTGATCCCTTGCAATATTTATAGTTAAGGATAAACACACTCATTAACATTTACACCTGAAATACGGGTTTCCATGCGAAACTGGGCGTGGATTTTCCCAGTTGTTCTCAAGAGTAAATGAGATTTACCCTATCCCTCTCTGGCCGTTTTTTTTGGCCACAAACCTGATTTACACGAGTAATTCACGCAAACGTGCACGCGCATCGCCATTTCACGTATAAATTGACCCCCATGGAAACCCCATGAAAGAAGCCTGCTTTTAAAACCATGATCATCTTGTTTGGTACAGAGATCAACGTTTTTCATTTAATTCGCCTGTAAAAGGAACAGGGATTAGTTTAGGTATTTTGAAATCCCACTTAAAATGTATTGCTCGGAAGTGTGTGTCAGCGGGACCTCCATTTTAGTAGGAGCAGCACATCACCACTGCAAACTTACAATGCTTTTGTTTTTGCACTTTTTGTTTATTTCGTTTCTGCACATTTGTTTTATGGTCACCCATGGTATACCATTGTTAGTATAACCACGTGGTTAATTATTATTATTATTATTATTATTATTTATTTCTTAGCAGACGCCCTTATCCAGGGCGACTTACAATTGTTACAAGATATCACATTATTTTTACATACAATTACCCATTTATACAGTTGGGTTTTTACTGGAGCAATCTAGGTAAAGTACCTTGCTCAAGGGTACAACAGCAGTGTCCCCCACTGGGGATTGAACCCACAACCCTCCGGTCAAGAGTCCAGAGCCCTAACCACTACTCCACACTGCTGCCTTATTATTGTTACTATTAATAAATCCTGAGCACCTGAGCGGCGTTTCAGCGCCAGCCTCTGCCTCTGTCTATTTGTAAGTGGACTACCTAGACCTACTCAATCTACTTAAGGTTTCTTTGCCAATAAGTTGCAAAAAATTGCTTCCTTGCTACCTAATTAAGTATATAGGGTGGCAGGTTGTCCATTGGGGAAAGTTGTGCTTTTGTGTTTTAGATCACCATTCTTTCTTCACCTCATACGAAAGGAACCTTTTAAGAAATGTACTTTGCAGTAAATTCCTTGGTGCAAAATGTGCTGGTGACCTTAACCATAGCTTTTTTTAGATTAACTCCACCTACAAAAATAACATTTCTAAAAATAAACACAGAAAAAGGGAATTTTAATTTGCCAAAAATATATTAATTCTATTAGCAGCTACTGGTTTTTGTGAAAAAGTTTTATTTCACTTGTAACAGAAAATAATAATAATAAAAACTTGACAGCATAGCAACCGCTAATAATAAAAATAGCTCACGAAACCTAGCATGAGCTAAATTTAGCATTTTGGTGTATTGTACTTTTTATTTTAATTATTTATGTGTTTCATACATGTTTGAACATAAGGTTTAGACTGTGCAGTTCATTTTTTAATAACCATTTTTATATATGTTTCAATTGTTTTGTGCCAGGGTGCAATAAATGAGCTTGGGAATCATACATGATTTCCATGTTAGGTACACGCAGACAGGCTGCTACAGAAAAAAGAAAACTCATGGTAGTAATGCAAGGCATTTCCACTAGAACAAAAAAAAAAAATCAGTTAACATGAAGTTATTGAGAAGAAACATTAGGGACAAACCTTAAACAAGCCTGCCTAAAAGTTGGGAAGTCCCTTAGAAGTCTTGAGGACTTGCATAAAAATATATATCTGGACCAGTGCCCTTAGCAGGATCACGCTTCAGTAAAATCTCATCTTATAACCATAATACTGTATAAATGATCTGTTAGATAGAAGCGAGACTCCTGAAATGCAGGTGTGATGTTTTCACATCTTACCATAATGATGAGGCAGGATTCAGTGATGAAGATTGATTTACCAGACCCTAATATTTTCCTCTGTAACCTTGTCTGCAGAATTCCTCTCACATCTCAGCCTTATGCTTCCAGGGTACAGTAAACAGCTCCTCATGCTGATACTCTTCACCATTTCCACATCTAAAGTGGAATATATTCAAGTCAGATCCTTAAATAGTCTCCAGCTATTCTTACACTTACAGTTAATAGGAAAAAGACCTATTGTCTGAGTGCAGTTAGTGATGTCATTCATTTATACGGTTTACTGATCTCCATGACTAAAATTACATTATTTTCTATTAACAATAGCAGAGCTAACATTTTTTTTTCCTTTGTCTTACAGGGACTCACACATACTGTACAGGCCAATATAGGCAATACAAATGTATGTATTTTATTCATGATTTCTCTTACCATGTTTTTCCATCGTTAGGTGTACTAATTTAATAATCTTAAATTGAACAATTAGACGATACAGTTTTTCAGCAGCTTGATGTCATTTCACTTCTCTGGAGTAATTTGTGAGGTAAGATTTTTGGACGGAGTTGGGGTACTTTACTCGTTAGTGATAACATATTGTATTATTCATATTTTTCTTATAATTTTATTTTCATCATTATCATTGTTGTCTGAGCATAATAAAACAATTTTCAAGCACCATTGGGTCAAAAAGAGATATGTTTATCGGTTAAAGGAAAAACTGATTATCTTATGTAAACAGACAAACACTTTTATGCAACTGCTTCAATAACATTGAATAAGGAATTTTTCAATATTCTGGCTAACGTGTTTTTGGTGTTTTTCTGTGGACTGTTTGGAACTAGGCAGCAATAATTATGTTGTTTGCAAAACATTGTAAATGTAAAAAGACTAGTCATACACACATAGCCACAGAAACACATTTGTCCATATTGTAAAATTACCCTCATCAAAGTTTTTTGTCTAGAAATTAAGATTAACTAAGATTGCTCCAAACTGTTCCTCTTTTATGTTCAATGTAAATCATTCTCTATGTTTCATTCTACTGGAGCATTTTAATTAAGACCAATTTTAAGAATTAAGAATGTCAAGCATAATTATAAAACTGTTTGAGCATGTGTTTATTGGCTATACACTGATTTCATTTTTTTTTTTTTATCGGGGGTGTTTTATCGGTTTTTATTGGTTAAAACCGAAAATCAGATGCCCTAACTATAATATATAGTACCACTGCTACTACCGGAGTAGAGCCAGAAAGTGGTACACCGTCAGAATGTGGTACGCTTACCAAAACGTGAACTGTGTAAAGTCAGAAAATGGTACGCTGTCAAAAAGTGGCATGTTTGTATTTCAAGTCTTTTAATGCATGTGCCAGTTTATGTACCAGTTCTTTTTTTTTCATTTTTCAATATATACACAATAGCGGTATAGCCTACAGTACAATGTGGAGCAAGAACATATTGAATAGGCTACTGATGTATGCTTGCTTTAAATATGCTACTGACCTTAACACTGCGTTAAAAAATATGCAGATTTAAGCTTAGGGAATCTACATTATTTTCAGATGTTTACATATGATTGTGTTCCCTCATTTACACAGATTGATAGAATATATCATAATTGTATTAAATGAGGTGTATATGCATGCTGCCTATGTGTACTGTATACCAAGGACTCAACATTGGATATGTTATGTTGGCTATAGCTAGATAATAAAGTTTGTTATCATGTAAATTATTATTATTATTATTTATTTCTTAGCAGACTCCCTTATCCAGGGTGACTTACAAATGTTACAAGATATCACATTATTTTTACATACAATTACATTATTTTTTACACATTATTTTTACATACAATTACCCATTTATACAGTCGGGTTCTTACTGGAGCAATCTGGGTAAAGTACCTTGCTCAAGGGTACAGCAGCAGTGTGCCCCAACTGGGATTGAACCCACAACCCTCCGGTCAGGAGTCCAGAGCCCTAACCACTACTCCACACTGCTGCCCAAAATGTAAGCCATGTTAATATGTACAGTTGACCCTGGCTCTAATGGTATAAGAGTGTCATTTAGTACGACAAAGTGCCATTCGTTTTTCATCAGGGAAGGTATATTTGTAGTGGGTATATTTCCTGACTCCCCTCACATGAGATTATGTTATAAAGGTGACTGAGGCGAGTCATCGAAATTTGACACCAAATCAAAATGACCCCCCTTCTTGACCTTTTCAGGATCCTTCACTTTATGAAGCCTAACCAACACGGTGAACCATAAATACCAAAACACTACGAAAACACCTATATACTATTTCCATTACATACATTCATAATATACCAGATAAAGCCAAAGACAGTATCAGTTGTGAGAATTATTATAATTGTTCAAGAGTATAGTGCTTATATTGATGAAATGTGTTACAAAAAAGGCAAAATATACTGAATATTAAAATTTTTGCACGACTATAGTATACTGTACTGCATCCCTATGATAAACAAACAAACAAAACCTGTGTGGCCTCCACTTGGAGAAGTGCTGGGAACTACGCTACGTCCGTTTGCAAGAAATAGGCTTAGGGATCTCCTCATCGGAATAAAAACAGCATGCCACGAATAGAAAAAAAGGTAATTATCATTATTTAAAATTAAAAATAAATACAAAAATAGTAATATTTACAGCAGATAATAAGTAAAATAAATAAACAATAAAAATAAACACCTTTGTTGATACCATCCAAGACATGCAGGGGCGATATTAACTAGCAAACACAGGCTTGTACGCGATCGGCAAAAATCAAAGATATTGCTCAGTGTTATCGTTGCCCCATTAAAGCCTATTGAACTTAAAATAGACATCTTTTATGACAATCATTTAAAAAGTTATATCGACGCCTTTTAAAATTAGATCTCTATACAAGGCTCTAAAGGTACATTGCTTGGGAAGTGATTAACGACTACACAAACCACTACAAACAAGACACACTGTAGATCACCCACAACATCATATGTTTACAATTTTAGATAACTCATCAATTAAAGTCACATACATTTGCTGAATTGTAAAAAAAAATAAATATATATATATATTAAAAATAACTTTAAGGGCCAAACTCAGGATATTGTACCCCGTTCATATGGGCGCTTCCTAGTTTTCTGAGCTAAAATCATTTGCGCATGACCGGGCAAGCACAGTACACGGCGTACCACGTTTTAACGCTCACTGCAAAATAATACCGCACCTGCACACAATTTCATAACAAACATTTAACCAGTTATATCTGATTCAAGAAAAAAAAAAATATATATTCTTATTACTTTCAATGCAGTCAAATCATTAGAAAGGTGACATCCTTTGTTATTGTTTAGCTCTTTGTATATGTTTGTAAATGAACAACAAACTGGGTCCACATACCAGCATAACCAGACAACGCATCGTGTGTTACTGCACTACTCCAAACAAGTAAAGGACATTCAAATATGTGTACTGATAACACAAGCACTTCCGGACACACACATTAACAGTATGCATAATTAATACAAATGTCCATGGTGACTCACCCCAGTTTGAAGTATGAAGGGTGGACATAGACTGTTATGCTGAATTTTTGCATGTTTCTATCTATCATGTTTGCATATTTCTATCATGGTTTTTAAGCATTGTTTCAATACAGGATTTTGGATTTACACTTAATACACTTCTCTTTAAAGTTGTATGTTATATATGTCAATTGCTATATCTGAGACCCCATTTGCGAGCAGCAGTATAAGACAACTTACTGCCACACATTCCTTTTGTTTTGGTTGGCTTACTTGCTCTTCTCGATCATTGCGCTTGATTGGATTTCATTTAATGCTTACATTAAGTCAGGCCAAGTTTACATAATTCCATTGACATTCATGTAATACTTGAACTTAAACATGTCTTGGAACCTTTACAACGTTTAATTGAAGTTGTAGGTATGTATTGGTGTTTAAACAGATGCAGATGTTTAATATCTCACCATTTTCCCAGAAGGCCATAATACAGTTCAATACTTTCTTTCAGCGATTGTAATATAGTTGAAAATCAACTGCATATACTAAGCTTACTTTAAAAAACAAAACAAACAAAAAAAAAAACATTATTATTATTATTATTATTATTATTATTATTATTATTATTATTATTATTATTATTATTATTATTATTATTTACAATAGTTATCTACTGCAGCTCTTTATTAAAAGAAATATATACATTTTTTTTAAATAGGCTAAATTATTTTCATTTATCTGGAGAGCACATTAGGGGTACCAATATATTTAACAAGAAAGGGGTCAGAGTAGGGTAAAACTTGTGCCATTTTTACCAAAAACTAACTCCAAATTGGATCTTAGTAGTGGCATTTCCTGAACAATCCTAGCATTAAACAAATAAATATTATTTTTGAGGTTGTATTAGTCAGAAACACATTTTTTAAGGGTTTGATTAATCACAAACATATTTTCATCCATTCCACATTTAATACCTAAACGTGGAATGGATAAAAAATAAGCATGCAGGTTTTTACGACTAAACACAACATTTGTTTAAACATAATGCAGACCAAGCCGATTTACCCAGTTACTGATGGATGTGTATTTGAAATGGTTCAGATATCTTGGCACATAAATGAACATCCAATCTAAACTATAAAGCAATCTGTCTTACTGAACAAAACAGACACACACACACACACACACACACACACACACACACACACACACACACACACACACACACACACACTGCTGCATTTCCTTTCTTTTCATCTTTTGTTTTAATCCCTGGTGCACTCTGGGTGGTGAAGTCTACTCAAACAACAACATTTTCACTCTTCTGTCCCTCTCTCTAAAATAATGGCACTGTTGTATAAATCTCACATGCTGTTCCCAAATTAAATAGTTTCAGTGTCTTGTAGGCAAAAAAAATGCTTACAAAAAAGGCCAGAAAACTGGTCTGCTGTGTTGAGTGGGGTATATTTTACCTAGACTGCAGCTCTGAGAGGAGGTATTTTTTTTCCTTGACCTATTTAGAGGTCTGGACAAATGTGGTAAATGATTTATATTCATGTTAATGATTGTATTGGGAAGTGAAACTGTTGTTTGAATATGTTTTTGGTGCAAAATAAAAAATGTACAGATTAATAACTAAATTCCATGTTTTGCTTTTTTCCCCCCTAGAGAAGTTAAGCAGGCAGGCAGGTGGCAGAAGCAGTAAACTAAACCCACTGGTAACTGTGGTGGTTACGGTTCATGCTCTGCACCTCTGAAACATCTCATTTGGTTTTACACTTCACTGGAACCTGATGGTCCAGTCTTTGTATTGAAGAGGCACCTTTTTTATTTGAATTTAACATGAGGGGACCAAAAGCTGGTGTCCACAAGGCAATATTGGGAGGGGGGTTACAGATCAAAACACCACCAGGTGTGTAATTTGTTTAGCTCTTTGTGTATAGAAAATTAAATGTGCATTTGAGTCTCTTACCTACCGTATTTCAGCTGCCATTTAAATAATTAAAATAGCATGATACAAATATCCTCAGGAAGAGTAAGTTTAGAGTTTTATAAATCTGTATTTGGCAAATTGGGCAAACAATGACTCGAGTATATTTACAAACTAACTATTCCAAGGAATTTTACTTTTTTTTAAGAAAGAAATCTAAAGCTAGCATTTGTATTTTTTACCTTAATGCCTAGTGTCATTAATCATTTCTTCAACATGTAAGTCTGTGGGATAACTTTGGGGAGTAAAAATGGTTGTCTTACTGTATATCAAATGTTAAGATGCATAGCTTTCTTAACATGGAGGTAAACAATTCAAAGAATGATTGCGTAGAGAGGTTCTTTTAACTTCCAGGGAGGGAGGGAGGGGGGCAGTGTTCGGAACAGCATGTCATTGAGTCTCCTTTATTCACCCTCTTTATTATGCACAGTTTACACAGAACTTAGCAAGCAGTTGGAATTCTTGGAGCCAGCTGAAAGTTGAATGTTTGGTCTTAAGCACAGAAAAAAAAGCATGGTATATGAGGAAATTATCAAGATACCAATGGATTTTGTTAAGGATGTTATAAAAAAAAAAAATAAAAAAAAAAAAAAATAACAACTTCCATAACATCAAAGTCAAAAACAGTTGTCCTGAAATCACAAAGATGCAACCTGAGTACCATAAATATTTTCTTTTGGAGAAAAAAAACTGATACAAATAATGTAATAATGTAACTGTTTAGCTTTCTTAATCATTTGTGTGTGTGTGTGTGTGTGTATATATATATATATATATATATATATATATATATATATATATATATATATATATATATATATATATTGTGGGTAGGCTACTCTTTTTAGCTTAGTAAAATTGGGCTTTAGGCTGCACCAGTCTCCCCTTTGCTTGTGCTGGCAAGTCCAGCCCACCTCAACTGTCATTACAACACTAGATTTCCACAAATAGTTTTTAGTTGATTGGTATAGTTGTTTCACATCACCTGGATCACAGTAATTACGATACCCATTCATTAAGAGCTAGAAGTGTGTAATGGTTTAGTATAATGAAGTAGAGAGATGGCCAAGCACTATGGAATTGGGACACTATTTGTAAACTGCAAGTGGTCAGACAAGACAAGAAAAAAAGAGGCCGAAAAAAAGAGGCCGAAAAAAAGAACAGCAAAACATATTTTACATACATTTTTATTCCTCTTGAAATTTCTCGAAGTTTCAAAAGATTTGATTTAAATGTGTTATATGGAAATATGGGTGCTTGCCTATGTTTACATTGACTATATTTGTCTTGCTATTTTGTACTGTTCTGTTTATTTTGCCAAAACTCTGACAAACCTGCTACTGGTTTTAAGTTCTCCAAACCATGAGGAAACCCTGATTTGTCATGGAACCAATCAGTGTTATAGCCACGAAGACTACTACTATTAATAATAATAATAATAATAATAATAATAATAATAATAATAATAATAATAATAATAATAATAATATGTATGAAGCAGTCAGCAATATTTTAAATATTACATTTGACTGACATCTAAGGTGAGGGTATGTAATAACAGCGCCAAAAGAAAACGTTGCCTATTGCTTTGCATGGTCTTGCTGTAGCGCCCCCCATGTACTAGTCAGTAGAAATGCAGAGCTTCATTACTGGCTCTCCTGCTCGGGGTCTCCTTTGTGTGAGATTTTGGAGACTCAGCAGCAATAAGTACACGGAGCAGCCATTCCGAGAGCCCTATTTATTTTGTGTTCGTAAAAAAAAAATTAAAAAAAATAATAAAAATAGATAGAAACACACACACATCAAGAATACGACAAAAGCATAGAGACAAAAAAACAAAACAAAACACGAAAGTGCAAATATTTGTTGATACATTCTTCTGTCATATAAAAAAAACAAACAAAAAAAACAAACAAAAAAAAAAACAACGTTTTTACAAGAGTAGTGCATTTGGAGAGTTTGTTGCAGACCGCAAACGGATGTGAGGCAGAGAAGGTGTTCCTCTCTATCTCTGCTTCTGCTAGACTACTATCACCCCTCTTTCTAACACACACACACACATTTTTCTTATTGTCTCCTGACTCACTGTGTGGAAGAAATCAAGAATACGAAAAAAGGGAATTGTTTGATGTTTTTACTGAAATGGACGTGAGATTTTATCCTCCACCACAGTCAGCTTCAGATCCTCCCTGCCTGGGACCCTCGCATTGCCTGGACCCTTACTACTGCAATAAGGTGATTTTCATGTCTTTCACTGTGTTGTTGCTTTTTGAAGGTTGTTTCACAAGTTCTGAGTAAAATGCATGATGGATTGAGAGAAAGCATGGTTAACGTTGCTTTTTCTTTTTTCTTTTTCTTTTTTTTGCAATTATACTGAAAGTAATTGAAACCAACTCTGCCCTGTGAGTGAGTTTCGGGGTGCACTTATAGTTATTCGTAAACTGAGTAAAACTATGACTTTAATGTAACCTAAGAGATTAATAGAAATTAGATCGACCGAACAGTTTTCATAATGGATTGTTCTACTGTATGCTGTGTGCATAAACCGGTACACTACGTGATGAATTAATACAGTGTGGATCACATACCCTTTGTATCACAGTAATGCCGCTCGTGTTCCGTTGTATTATGAAGGCATGAAATAGTTTTTATTGAGCGTATTTTGCATACGTGCAATGTCACCTTTTTACGAGGCTGTAACAGTATAAATCCAAGAACATTTACTTTGTTAAGGTGATGTTGCAACAGCCCACCACCGCCGAACAAGTTATATTCTCCATGCCTTTTAAGATCAATTATTCATGTTTTGCAGTAAGTTGTTCTGTAGTTAACGGCTTCATTTAATTTAAAACACAATCAAAGTGACAGTTTCAAACGCCTGCAGACAAGGTGAGAAATGTTTATAAACCTAATGCCCCGATTTTACCTTTTATACATGTTGTTTATGTGTTTTACTAGTCCAGGCAACATTTGAAGCAAATGCAATAGATATCTAATTTAAAAGGACTATATTGAATATACAAGAAGATCTGCATTCTATTTACACCGTCAATGCATGCATAACCCCTAAGGGAACAAAAACAAATGAGCAAAGGAAACGTGCAGCCTTTGTTTAAAATAACTTCAAATAAATAAATACATAATTGTACAGTCCAGGCCTTGATCACAGTGAGACGTTGTTAAACATTGTTCTTTACAAAAGTCTTTTAACAAGACATACAGAAAAGTAAGTATAGCTTCGAAATATTATAATGATGCACAGTGGTGTTTATACCTGTTTGCTGCAAGGACCATGTATCTGGTTGTTTATAGCAGCTGTGTCCTAGTCCAATTACTGATGTTTTAGAGCGGTTTAAATGCACTAAAGGCAATCTGATCCCAAGCAAACGATTTATGAATCATGCGTTCTAAGAGTGCCAAACAGCAGCGTTCCATGCAAATTAACCCTCCTTTTCAGTGGGCAAGTTCAAACAATATACTGCTTCAGTACATGTAATGACTTTCTTTCTAAAGTATTGGAAGTATGCAGGACTTGCAGGTTTAATTATGACCTCTGTAAAATGTATTTTGCTCAAAGTATCTCAAAATGTGCTAAATCTGCCTGATCTGATTTAACTCCCCTGTATTTTTATGTTTATGGGTTGCTGGAGTATTTGAGTTCTAGTTTTCATTGTGATACTTGGTGAAGACAATGCTGGACAATGCTGAAAAATGCTTTGCTGAGGTTGAGAAAAATGAGAGTACAGTGCAAACAAGGTTGGTTATGGCAACTGTGTGAGGCATCTCTTGTACAAATAGACAGAAATGGAAGCTGTGCAGCTCAGTATGCACTAGGCATTTGAAGAAACACAGAAGAACTTGAAACAAGATTGAGAAGGTAAAAGTCACCTGCTAACAAATCCAATAAAAATAAAGTAAGAATCAAGTTGTTGCATGTACATGTAAAAGCTACCTGTAATATAGTACAAGCAGTACAGTATAAGCCAGTGCAAATCTTAAAGGTATGCCTAAATACATCTTTATACGTTGCAAATTGCCCAGCGTTTTGTTTATGAAGCATTATCATGAAATAAGTCATTAACAATACATAAGTGCACAGCATTATGTGTCCTTTGTACAGTTCTGTTATTTTAATACACTTGTAATTATTTATAGGTAAAAGAGCGTTGCATGGGTTATAGTTAGGGCTTCTGTTTTTCAGTTTTAACCGCTATACAAGAAAAAAAAATGAAATCAGTGTATAGCCAATAAACACTGGAAAAACACTGGAAAGTATTACTCATTTCATGTTGACTTCACCCCTTTCCCTAAAAAAACAAAAACAAACTACATTTCCCAGTGCAGTTGGGCAATGTCCTTTCTTCCTGATGTGTATCTATCATTGATTCAATCTGAGTACTTTACCCACCCCAACTACTGAGTGGCAGCAAATTCCTACATTTCTATTGGAGACTCAGCTTGCGAGATTTAAAACGAGATTACAATTAGATGGCTTGTTTGCGTGATTTAAAGCTATATTACAGTTAGATAGAATAAAACAGAATTGCAAATAGTGGCGAAATGTCTAGACACACAAACACCCCAGAAGAATGTACCAGTGACAGTAAGTATTTAGTTGAGGAAGACATCGAAGGAAAGAAGGTATAACAAGTGTGCAAGTACTGCTGAGTTACTATACATATTGTAACAGAAAAAAAAACACCCAAGCAGTTTGGAAAGTAACTGAAAACAATAATTTCATACAGTATATAAAAAGCAAAAGCCCCCAAAAAACCTGATTTACATAAAACTTGAAAATAGCTAAAAATAAGCAATGAAAAATGAAATGAATAAAGACAGAAAAACACAGCCCTAGATGTAATTAATAGATAATCACTGTTTATATCTACAATTAAACATTCTGTGGAATCAAAAGCTAATTCTTGACATAATAAAGTCAAGAATTAGCTAACATATTTCTCAATTCAGTCTTAAATATTCTATAACCCTGACAAAAATGTACTTCAGAAAAAAAAGGCATGTAGAGTTGTAAATAATTAGGGCCTTTTAACATAGCTATTTCCTACTTGTATTTCACATGCAGGCAATATTTTTTTTTAATTAATTTACCAGTTCCTTTAGCATTTTAAATATATAATTTAAGGACATTTAAAATTCCGGTGCTATTTTGTTTCCTAAGCTTTCAGACCATGACCTTTTAAAAAAGTTACATCTTTCTTTTTCTTCTATTTATGCCTGAACATGACCTTTATTGGAGTTGAATTTCATTCGTAAATTAAGTTTTTGGATGTGATTCTTTCCCTAAACAAATAACATTTGCTGCAGTTAAGATTTGAGTTCTGAGGCCCATAAGATGTTAAGATTAACTTTTAGTTTCAATTGGGATTCACGTGTGGTGGTGGTTATAATAATGTTAAATGTGATCAGTATAAGCCAACATTGTGCTTAAAGTTTGTAACATCCTTGCAACCTCATTAAGAAATGCTCTTGGTCATGTATAAACTTTACATCTTGCACCTAGAAGGTCCAGACTTGCGCTGTATTTAAATAGAAAATAATATTACTCCTGATCCACTGATGGTGTTAAAATACTCTGGAGCTCATTCAAATGTTCATGGCATGGACTACAATCTACTGTGACCTGTTTGATTGGATAGTATCATTTATTATATAATATAATCTTGTTATAAAAACTGAGAAACTAAACTCCAACACAATTACACTATTCTCTTCCAAGTTTTTTTTTTTTTTAAAATAATACAAATATAAGCACTTGTGTACTGCTATTCATAAATGTAGCTGTATTGTTCAATTTGTTTTTCTTCAAAGTAAACAGTTCTTTGACATAGATAGTCTGGCTGTGTATTTCCAATATCTTTCAAAATAGGGTGAATTTTTTTTTTTCTAACATATTTCTCAATTCAGTCTTAAATAAATGGTGTGGTTTATTAAAAACAAAAACAAAGCTACAGCTCAGTATAGCATTAGCATGTGCTCTGGGATTGGTCTATATTGTCAGAAAAAAGAGCAGGATCGTATGAGTAAAGTTAAATGCAGCATGGTGTTGCATAGATACAGACTGAGCTCTTAATCATAAATAAAACCTGTACACCATGGAGGGCTAATATCAAAGCTAATTATTTATTTTATGTTAATGACTTTCTGCTGGGACATAACAAAAAAACAAAAGATATTCTTAATGGAGTTTCAATGCTTTCAGTTATTAAAGTTTATGAGAGAATACTTTAATAGGAACGAGCTGTTAAAACTCAATATGTCTTTGTATTAGTTAAGGTTAAGGCCTTATGCCAAGAATCCCCAGGGTTTCCAAGTTTAAAATAAGTTCTTAATTGATATTAGGAACTAGCGACAGAGGCACTTCCACTTTGTAGCCCCTGGGAGAATTTCTGTTGCCACTAACTAGGGGGATGTCTTATCGTGGCCTCCGTAGACCTCACTGTAGAAGTAAAACCTGATACTACTTGGTTGACTCGAAGAATCACAAGTTTTGGTTGAACTTTGAGTTTTCTACTTTAGTTTCAAAATCCCTCAAATAACTTGGAAAGTAACAGTATTGTTTATACCACACAACAAGCTCTGATACATTTAAGAACTTAGAAATAAGAGCCATAGACAGTTATAGCAACTATTTTACCCACATTAATACGTTTTGTTTTTATTAAGCAAACATTTAAAAATGTCATTTTTTATAAACCACCTTGTCAAGACTGGTGACAATTTCAGAACCTTTGAATAAGCTACTGCTCTGCTCTTCACTTCACTAAAAAAAGTTATTTATCAGAGCCACACACTCAAAAAGGACTGATTAATGAAAATATGCAATCCATTTAAAATCAATAAGTATTCATTTATTAAGTGATGAAACTAGCGGATTTATATACTGTATGCTTAAATATATCTTTATATGTTGCAAATTGCCCAGCATTTTATTTAAGAGGCATCAATGCATAAATCCTTCATGCAGTTTATGAAGCATGAAGGATTTATGAGTTGTCTTTAATAAAGTCTATTGTAATATAATGTTACTTGTTAATATTGTTTTCCACTACCTCAAAGTCCGTTTAACATCATTATGTTTTGTAATCTGAGTTTTAATGCACACTAAGTTTGAACACAATTTACACTAACTGCTTGAGAAATAAGGAGCTGTTTTGCTTTGAACAATTCAACTAAACTCCCCTGTTGGCTATAAAAAACAATTATATTAAGTTGGTGGCACAGGTTCAGGTACAGCTGCTGTGTGTTAATGATACATCATCACCTCCCTGATAGACACAGCAAATGTCAGCTCTGGAATGACCCTATGAGCATTTCAATAAGCTAATCTTATTCCAAATTACGTATCACCTTGGAAACCTTGGTATTTGAGGGCATTTCTTGGCAAGCAGTTACCACCCTCAGTAGTATGTTCATTAGGGCTGGCAGTTAAAATAACTTAGTATGTATTTTGAAGGATTTTACTCATTTCAAGGTTCGTAGCCCCATTTTAAGCAGACCCAGACACCAGAATTAAAGTTTATAGGCACTTGGGTGCCGTTTTTGTTATTTACAGAAAATAAAACAAAACTTAAGTCAGTTTTGGAGCGCTAACTAAACTTTTCTTCATTTCTCTAAATACAAATCGAACGGCCAAGCCGTTTATCGATGACACAAAACAATTTTTAAACACCCACAAACAAAAAGTTTTACCCACCACCTTTTTTTTTTTTAAAAACACACAGCCTCTCTTCACACAGACTGGAAACTGCCTTGAACACATGTTTTTGTTTCTGTTTAAATACCTGCCTGCTTATTACAGGCAGGTGACACTAATTGAACTAAAAACAATTAAACAGGTGATCAATTGGAAAAAAAATCATTGCAGCTGTGGCTGTACAAACACAGCCACACCCATATTTCTCTGGCAGGGACAGAAATTAACCCTATCCCTGCCAAACCCCAACACATTCCTTCCAGGCAGGGATCTGCCCTGCCACAGTATGGAACTTCAAAGCCTATGTTTAATTTCTCTGTTCCCATTTTTCTCAGAATGTAATAATGCTCAGTTCAGCTAACCTATAACTGGGATGTGACTTCTAAAATGGCAAGAAAAAATACATGATTAAAAATATATTAATATTGTGAACTTCAGATTCAGTTATACATTTTATGTACTTATTGAATGAATATGGCAAGTACACTTTGAATATAGCAACATTAAGCCATTCAATTTTTGTAAAATAATCAGATGATCTCCAACAGAGAAAACACTACAGAATAATTTTTAAAATCACAGTCATGCAAGTTCTGTAACAAAAATTGATTGATGGCGTCACAATAGTGCAAGGGTTCTCAACCTTTTCTGAATCACGCTCCATCTTAGAATGTTTTTTTTTTTTTTTTTTTACTTGTAATCCCCCACCACAATAGCGAATTATAAATCACATATCAGAAATCAACCAAGTATTTGCCAGTACTGGAATTTGTATTGAATTATTTGCCAAAATTCCAGTACATCTTATCCTGTGTACACTAGTTTCTCTGAAGAAAATATTAGAACAAACTTTGTTTCTCTGGCTACATGTTTGTGTTTAATAAATAGCCTGTCATTAGCCAGTACATCACCACAGACAACACACGGAGGACGAGGCTCACCTGAACTGCCAACAAAGGTAAATCCAATTTCCAAGCAATTTTCTTGATCCATTTTATGTATTACACAAGGGTACAGTGCGACACGAACAGAATTGTCACTGATTCATAAAAACTAAATTGCCAGTGATTGGGTCTCTGCTTTATTAAGTGCATTTTCCCAGACTAAATTAAGTACTGGTATCATAGGTAATATATATATAATATATATATATATATATATATATATATATATATATATATATATATATATATATATATATATATATATATATACTACACACACACACACACACACACACACACAGAAATAGTGCATTACTATAATCATTAAACATTTGCAAGACGGCTGAGGATGCTTTGTCGATCACTTTGAATCCTGTCATCAAGTTACTCACAATTAACTGAGTTGGCTTAATACCTAAAATACATGATTTTCTGCTCACCTACTGTATGGTGACACCTAGACCACTGGACACTAGCCGTTTGGTACTCTGTCTTGTTTTTTCACTTACAAAAGTTAGCACTCTGGGTGAATGCTTTCAACATTTCTTAAACAAATTCAAATATCATTACAATTAACATTAAACATGTGGCCAGCCCTTTGTGAATTCTAACTGGAAGTGTATCATTTATTAAGTACTTTGCATCTATTAGGCACATAGCTGTTTCTAATGACCACTGTACCATCATATTTTAGGTTTTCACAAATTTTAGGAACTTAAATTACCAAGTCGAATTCTCAAACACCCGTTTTAAGTTTGTTAAAATATGAAAACAAATAATAAAAGCCTGTATTGTTATTTGTTAATCAGCTAATTGAGCACTCAAATCTGATTCACAAACTCCTATTAGGGATGAGAAGAATACAGCGGTTCTAAATAATTTTCCTTTAAGGTCTCACTGAACTGACACATTTCAAATGAAAGCTGGTTTAAATTTGAAATCACACAATTAGGTTGTGCTGTGTGTTTCATGGGGTGGAACTAGGCCATCTGCTGTGATGATTTAAGACATGAAGTTTGTAACGTATAACATATAAAGAGAGGTTCCGTCCTTCAAAGGCCCTATGCATATAAAGAGGGGCTCTGTCATTGTGGAAACCCGACAAACAGGAGGGGGGTCACCGTCTCTGAGATGACCCGACATACGAAAGAGGGGTCACTGTCTCTGAGATGACCCGACAAACTAAGAGGCTCGCGAACCAGAAAGAAAAACATTGATTAGTATTATTAACATGAAAAATGGTTCCGGCTCTTCAGTGGCCCAGCAAATGCAGTAGGTGGGTTCCGTCGCTGAGGAGACCCGACAAACAGGAGGGGGGCCACCGTCTTTGAGGTGACCCGACATACGAAGAGGCTCGCGAACCAGAAAGAAAACAAAGTTAGTAGATGTTAGAACATATAGAGCGGGGTGTTCCGCCTCTTTCAAAAGCCCAACATAATAGAATGGGGGTTCCGTCACTGAGGAGACCCGACAAACAGGAGAGGGGTCACCGTCTTTGAGGAGACCCGACAAACGAGGGGTTCCACTGCTTGGGGCCCTCACATAAATAGAAGCATCAGTACCTGAAAGAGAAAAAGACAAGGAATCATGCATGCTAAAGGAGGGGTTTGGCCGGGGGTCCCCTCTGACCCACGGGGAACCCTCCTCTATGAGGTTAATGAAGCGATGCTTAACAAGGTTGGAGAAAGTGGAATCACTAACCCCCCAGAGGAGACCGACGCAAAGGCGGTTTAAGATTCTAGAGGAGGAGGTAGGAGGAGGAAACGAAAAAACACAAGACAACTAGATGGAAGTGACTGAGGTTTAAATAGAATAGATTTAATCCGAACCACACTTAAAGGTTAACATATAATCTCCAAAGTGCTTTCAATCAAAAACACATTGCCGCCTTTTAATCTGTAGACAGGCGAGTTTCATAACCGACATTTAATTTGAACATGGTGACGCTCTTAAATTATGTCATTAGGTTCTGCAGAGTGCTTTCAATTCAAAGGGAGTTTTCGGCTTTTAACTGGCCAATTATAATCATGTATGTTTTGCCTCATCTCAGTTTAAAACTCTAAAACCTCAACATCAATAGATCAAAGAATTGTAACGAGGGATTTTTTTAAAAACCCTACCTACCCTACCCAACCCTACACAAGACATATAAAAGGGGACATACTTTTTTTTTTTTAATGAAGTCTTCATGTAATGTATTATGAAGCTAAGAAACAAAATCTGTTCTGCATGCTGTGATAAGGCAAAGGGACCTAGAGTACAAACAGAGGGGATTTGCAATAAATCATGCACCACACTGTAGGTTATTCAGTGTTTGTTAAACTGTATGTTTTAGGGTTGTTTTTTGTACTGTGGGTGTGCAGTATATAACTTTATTTATTTTTTAGTTTGTCAAGAGTTGGTGGGGCTCATTTGACTTGAGGTACTAAATCAAAGGAAAATGAACTGGCTAGAGTGTTTTCAGTTCAGAGATTACAAAAAAAGTTACCTATTACATGCCCTGCTGAGTAAAAATCCCAGTGTTTGAAAGATAATCATTATTGTTTAAAACTGATGTCTGATAACATTTTAGTGAAGTTACTTGGCTGTGGAAATTTAAACATGCAATATAAAAAAAAGAACCTTTAGTGCATGAAGTTTGTATATGTGAATGTACCTACATTTGCATATAATTGCACTGGATTGATTACAAAGTTAATAAAAATAACTTCGAGAATTTCTTGTATCATATCAAACACTGTATCATATTGCAGTTAGGAACATAACTCATAGTTAAATAATTGAGCCCACAGAAATGACATTTAACTCAGCAGTGTGGAGTAGTGGTTAGGGCTCTGGACTCTTGACTGGAGGGTCGTGGGTTCAATCCCAGGTGGTGTACCCTTGAGCAAGGTACTTTACCTAGATTGCTCCAGTAAAAACCCAACTGTATAAATGGGTAATTGTATGTAAAAATAATGTGATATCTTCTAACAATTGTAAGTCGTCCTCGATAAGGGTGTCTGCTAAGAAATAAATAATAATGATATTTGGAAGTTTGGTTTTGTCAATAAAATCCTAAAAGATGGCTTTAGTTGTTAAAAAATATATATTTAGAAGTATCCAATATGATATTATATGCATAATGAATAGTAGCCCATATTTTAGTAGGTGCATCACACAAAGGCTTGAGTAGCCCGGCACAGAGATTTCTGCTTGCAGTGCATTTCTTTTTAAATAAAAAAGATCCACTTATGTGAGGCAAATATGTGATTCATGGATTCAGACTGCAAGGACCAAATAGATATGTAATGACAAGAGACCATTTAGAACTACTGGTGTCTATTGTTTACGCCAATACAGAAATAAGCAACCTGTGAAGCGCTTTGGGATGCCTTGGCATGAGAGTCGCTATCTAAAATACATTTGATTTGATTTGAACCCAAAAGGTTGAAATTTACTAAACTTTGTGAAAAGGGTTTTTCTGGTTTACACACTTTTTTTGGTCACTTTAATACTTTACCCTTAGATTACAAACATGTAGGTCTGTTAACAATACAGTTGCACTGCAGGAGAAAATAAAAGACGGAATTATTTTTTTGTGAGGTTTCTGTGGTGTATTTAGAAGGCCGTTTGATCTTTTGATTGCCAAATAAGTTGCAAATAACAAGAGAAATAAGAAACATCGAGATGAAACACCATTTGTTTAGTTTCCTTATGAAGGAGCGCTATAATAGAACAGTTATCTGAGTTTATTTTTAAAGTTCATGCATATAAAGGAGCCTAATGTAAAGAACCGTTTAGCTGTGTCTGTTGTACACAATCTTACACATTTGCCATATATTGTTCATTACACTTCACAAATTACAACAGAATTTGACAGAAAGTTTTACCTCACTGTCTTGCACAGTTTACATGAGTTTGACAGGATAACTGACAATCCATTGATGTTTTGAAGTGGCAAGCGTTTCAGCAGCTGCTCGCGAGTGAATGGGGAATGATGATACATCTATATTGTTAGATGCAGGGACAATGTTTAGGTTTTAATGCAGTAAAAAAAAGTATAGTTCCTTAGTAACAAAGCAAGTCTTTTAGATTATTAATTTTTAAAACAGAGCTTAGATTTCAGACTGATGTGAACCACGGTGACACCAGTATGATGGTTAGAAAATCAATAGGACTACTCTGAACTTGGAATTATGCCATATTTGTGCCCTCAAAAGAACTGACAGAAAACAAAATGTAGGGAGATATGTTTGAAAAGAAAAAGTGAGATGCATATCAATTTATTGTTAATGGGAGTTAAGATGAAAGGTGTAGCACTGAAAATGAAATGTAAGCATGATGTATTTATTCAATACCGAGTTTGTGAAAGGCATAGTTAATGCTTTTACAGTATATTTTTGTGTTTGTTAATAAATGCCTCTTTCTTGAATTGAGTGGCTGTTGACTTGTCAGTCTGCTAATAGTCACTGAAAGACAAGAAAGCTCATACTGTATGTCAGGGGCAAATCATATTTTCATCAGTTGCAGTATTCCTTTAGCTGCTGTTTTTTTCCACTTTTGCTTTTGCAACAGATGCATAGTTTGATTTATTACACCTCTGCATGTTTGAGCAACACCGGATACAATTCATAATTCTTATCTAGCAGGTGTTTTCTACTCCTAGAATATTAAATTATGTATTGCATTAGTCTTATAGTTGCAGTTGTAAATTTGACTACAGGGAATCTTAAACAAACATTTTGTTCTTTATACAATCCTGATAGAGTAAAGTCACAGATAAAGAGGTCTAATACATCAGAGATATATTAGACCTAGATATTATATATATATATATATATATATATATATATATATATATATATATATATATATATATATATATATATATATATATTAATGTTGAAAACTATTCCAGTAGGCTATTATTCGGTCCCAGATTTAGAATACTTAACATCTGGTTTCATAGACCCCCGATTTAGCACTAGTCTTGGACAACCTTACCTACAGTAAGATAACATTAGGTAGCCCAAAATTAGTGCCAAACAAGGTCTGTTAAACAATTCATAAGTGTTTTTTTTGGGGGGATGATCTGAAGTCCAATCTAGCTATTGGTTCTTGAGTGGTTGTTTTTTTAATCCATCATATACTTTGCTTTAGGGCTGTAGGAAGATTTTAACAAATTACAAACTTCATGCAGGCAATTTTTTATGTGAATATCCCCTTACATAAGCAGTCATTTGTGCTTCCTGGGTCATAGTGCTTACAAAAATTGGCAATCCAGAAAGTGGGAAAGGGTCATTGCTTACAGCCACGCTCTCCTTCACAGTATGTGTATTTACAGCATGGATGACCTGTGGAAAAGAGCAGCATTCTTTGTGTCAGGCCGATAATGGCGGCGCTACAAGCTAATAATAGTACATGTGACCCAATAAATTGTGTTCACTGTTTACGATCTAGAAGAAATATGTGGTATGTGCCTTCCCTTTCTAAAACCTATGTTACTTGTTTTACTTGTTTTTGAAAAGTTAACTTTATTTTTCCACCCTACGGCTTGTCGAAATGGAAACTGATACTATATTAACGGGCCTACTGTTTTTCCGACTGACTTCAGCTTTAATAGTATCTAGGTTATTTTATGTATTTAATCAGACAAGAAAAACAGATTACACATCTTTGAACAATTAAACAAAATAACATGTGTCCAGTTTGACAAAGCAGCCTGACAGCTAAACTTACAAATGTCATTTCATTATTACAGTATTGCATGTGTTGTCTTTTTTCCAAGAAATTAAGTTACTCATATTTTTAACTAATGGCTTTTTTTTCTCAATATCATGTGTTACACAATCTGTTAGCTTCATATGTACAACTCTGACACATTTCCAGTATTAATCATATGCCAAAAAAATTAATAAATAAATATTCTGAGCATAATGATTTCTTAGAAACCAAAACCTAATTGCAGTAAAATTCCTTCAAGCTGGTAACAAAAGCTGTTACTGTTTAAGTTCCTGTTCAGCAGTTAGTTGGTACGGTTCAGTGAGTGCTGTCAAAAAGGCTTTTCTTCTGATTGACAACCCCACAGGAACGGGAATGGAGATTTTAATTGCATATCATGTGTGCATATCAGAGGAGATGGATTCACTGACTCTCACTGCAATTCATTAATGCTTAACTCCATTTCTCCACAGGTCACCCATGCAACAACATCATGTATTCACTTTTTTTTTAAAGAAAGTATTTTGGAGGTGCTAGTGGGGTATCTTTAGTGAGACATTTCTCAGTTTGACAGAGCAGCTAAATAATTTATCTGGGGTAAAAAAAAAAAAAAAGATTGTTTTATTAGCATGGAAAACATGTGCAGGAAGAAATATCAAGAGTGACGTGTAAACACACTGGTAGCATTTCAGTCAATGACAGGGTCTCGTTTTAGGCAGCATGTTTTATTACTGGTTCTCGTAGATAGTTTAACATATTTAATCCAATGAGGAGGGGCGTTATTTCATTATTAGTTATACTGATTGTAAATGAAAAACATGAGAGTAAGGGGTGAGTAAACAACATTAGGGAATTAGTGGTTTTCTGTCAGTACAAAAATATATTTCAGGGGGTTGTGCTTTAATGGAACAACAGTTGAATTATTTTAAACAATGAGTAAAAAAAGACGCTAATATAAATACAAAAATATGTGTATATATATTTTACTGTACTGAAGTACTAAAACAGAAACTTAGTAATACAGCTACTAAGTTTCTTTTTACTTTCTCTAGTTTTATTACTGATTTTCTCAGTTACTGTAAAATTATGATTGTGTGCTTTTAAGTTTTGATGGGCCTTATGATTTACACATTTAGGCTGAACAGTTCTGTATCATCAATACTTACTCATTCTTTATGTATTTAAATCTAGTAACCACAATAAGAATTCTAGTGAGAATCACACAGTATCTTTTTTATAAAATCTATTCATTCTTTAAACAAATATGTTATGGTATTAGACCACAATTACACCTTCACAAATGCTGTGGTGTGTGAAATGGAATAAACTCTGCAGGCTCGTATTGCATTGTACATGCTCCATTTGCACAGGACTGCTGATGGCTGTCAGCATCTATTCCTCGGCACAATCAGCCATTCTTAGCAGATTTTGTTTAAACATAGTTTGCTCTAAGATTTCCTCATGTTTATTTATCATACAGAGTTAGGATCTGTGCTTGTAGATTTTTATTTTTAAGCTCATTTTTTACAAAACATCATCCCAGTATTCCAAGCAAGACAGAGTTAACATATCCTGACAGTTTAATGTACAGGACACCCCCATCTGAATTTTTCATTTTTACTGATTCACAGACACATGGTAGAATGCACACTAGAGACACAGGCCACTGCCCTTTTAAGTGATGTGCAGTGGCACTGCCTTCACTTGTATAAGTAAGTCCTTACATTATTGCACAATTACAAATTTAGTCGATATTGACTGAAAAAATAGGAAAGTAATTTTGTTATTAAAAGGAAGAATGTGTGTTAGGTTGCACAAATAATTAAAATATGCAAGTTTAGCTAAATTGTAACACTAATTATGTTTCTATGGTTAACCAGTAGTTTATTTGTGGCAACGCAGAAGACTAATATATTCTTACTAGAGGTGCAATCGGCATCCTAATTTTGTATTCGATTATCATATAGACGTACAGACAACGATAATAGATGCATTGATGTTTTATTTTTCAAAATAAACAAACGTTAGGGTTTTTTTTTTTTAACATAAGATCTAATAACTAAAAACACCGTTGTACATAATAGTTAAACAAAAAAGCACGACTTTCATTCATTCGTACGATTATAAAAAAAGAAATACAAAACCAAAGGACTCATGTTTAACAACTGAAAAGAATATGCGTGCGACAGCATCAGATTAACATTGTAATAATAATAAAACATACTAGATTTTAACAGAAATAATTTCTGAACTAAAGTTGTTCAATATTGTTTACATTTTATGTCCAAAAGCAAAGCATTTGAATTAATCTCATAAACCCTGATTAACTATCGTACTAAATTCTGCTTCTTTTTCTATAATATTGCCATATATTCCAAACACAACATGCTTTGAAACAAAAGTTAATTGGTAGATTTAACAGATAAAAACTAAACAAGACCGTGTTGCCATAATTTTTAAATAATAATAATAAAAAAGTGAATACTTGGCTTAACCAACGCGTAATGTAGACTTGAAGTGTGTATCCTAGCAACGCACAAATCTACCGTATTAGCACTAGAAGCAGCGCACCCACACGGAGACTTTAAAACTGGGTACTAATTTGATGCATCGATTCACCAAAATGTAATCGAAGCTTGGTAAAATTTAAGGGCAAATGATCAACAATCGATGCATCAATTAATTGTTGCACTCCTAATTCTTACAAATTATAGTGACTCCTGTATGTGTGTGTGTGTTAGTTAATGTCATTTTTTGTGGGAATACCAATGTGATGTACATTATACTGTACACAAATAATTGCATGTTCCAGAGGTATACAAGATTTTACGACCAGTTGTGTATTGGGTAAGCAGAACAGTTAACAGTGCAATTATGGTAAATTTAAATGTTTGGCATACAAATCCCATGGCCCAAATCCTGATTTGATCTGGAATAAGATTATCTCAGCAACATAAATGGCTTTCTTTCCTGGCCTCTCTGTCAGCTAATCTTGTCTGGTAGCCACTGAAGCTAAAGATCAACTCATTAAGTGGCTGAACATAATGATCAAAAAATCTGTACATGGATGTATGCTGCTTTGGCTTGGGGAGTGAGATTTTTATTTTTTATTTTTATCACTGATAGTTTGGAAATACTGGCTCAGATCACTGATTGCAATTCATGCAATACATTGCTTATTTTTGCTCTTAATTGTCTGTCTGGTTAGACTCCTTATATGCTATTTTAAAATTAAAAGATGGTTATGTGAACCAAAAACATAATAAAGACATAATGGTGTGTTTAAATTCCTGCTGTAAAACATTTCCATTCATCCATTTAGTTATAATCAGGAACAGCCTTACAAATACAGTATAAACCAATTCCTCAGTATTTAATGTGTGTCAGTTTACCAGACTTCAACAGATATTTTAAGTAAGAGCATTATTGTGTTTGGTATGAGCTGCCTTAGAAGAGTCTACAAGCAGATTCATCACAGTCCATTGTAGCGTACACTGAAAAGTAATTTACTTAACCTGAAAGTGATTTTCTGTTGTAATCCTGCACTCCACGTAAATGAAATGTCATCTTTAGATCTTCTTTTATAAATACCAGTTTCGCAGTTTAATTCAACAGGAATGTATTACTTTAGCTATTGTTGATTGGTCATCAGAAATACATAACTGGCCTCATGGCGATTGATGTCCAAATGTGTAGCCATCTCCCAAAGGCGAATTACCACTAAGTACCGTGCTCATAGTCACTGTATTGACCCTGTCCAAGTAAAGCTCTAATTGACTAAGTTGTCTCAGTGAAACATTTCTGGTACTGATATATACAGCCTCCCTCCCACTTTATAGCTCTTTATTAAGACATTATGGGACAAATGGGAGGCCATACTTTCTTATAACTGGGCAGCAGTGTAGAGTAGAGGTTAGGGCTCTAGACTGTTGACCGGAGGGTTGTGGGTTCAATCCCAGGTGGTGGACACTGCTGATGTACCCTTGAGCAAGGTACTTTTACCTAGATTGCTCCAGTAAAAACCCAACTGTATAAATGGGTAACTGTATGTAAAAATAACGTGATATCTTGTAACAGTCGCCCAGGATAAGGGCGTCTGCTAAGAAATAAATAATAATAACTGAGTGTGGTTCAAATTGTAGTGAATAATTACAATTCATTACTGGAGGTGCCTATCCATCCATTTTTCTATATACTGTATCACACTTATATTTTTACCTGTAACATGACAACGAAATCCAATTGTCATAATGCTTTACATGGGACATTCCTTAACAGAATTGATTAATAGTGTTAGAATCTAGGCCATGTCCCTCCCAGAGTTTTTCACAGTACACAGGCAGCAGTGTGGAGTAGTGGTTAGGGCACTGGACTCTTGACCGGAGGGTTGTGGGTTCAATCCCCAGTGGGGGACACTGCTGTTGTACCCTTGAGCAAGGTACTTTACCTAGATTGCTCCAGTAAAAACCCAACTGTATAAATCGGCAATTGTATGTAAAAATAAAGTGATAACTGTATAATGTGAAATAATGTATAATGTGATATCTTGTAACAATTGTAAGTCACCCTGGATAAGGGTGTCTGCTAAGAAATGAATAATAATAATAACATACATCTGATTAAAATCTTGGGAACTGAAATTAAACTTTCCATGGAAAGTTATAAAAAAAAAAAAACACCAATATTCTGATCTACTGTTTTTTAATAGTGATACCAAATTGATTGCATTATCCAATACAGAAATACATAAAAAATAAAAAAAATGAATAAGCATGTGTTTCTTTGTAAGTTTTACAATAAACTGAATTTTAAGAAAACATCATTTATGCAGCGACAAGTACAATGTTTAATTACTGAGGAAGTCTATTTGACAGATTGTTTAATTTTGTTATGAATTTGGATTCTGGTCTCTGTGTCACACTGTTAGGACAGTATTACATAATGCAATTTGCTTTCATGTGGTTAGAGGCTGCATTTTTGTTCTTTGGTATGTGGAATATTCTTTAGAGGTCTGCAGTGGAATGCATCATCTTGTTTGCTTATGGAATGGAAGGAGTTTTAGATTATTCACAGTAACAGCAATGAAATATTTGAAATAATGCTCACAAATAAAAATAGTCAGAAACACATTTTTGCAAGAACAACACTTTCTTTGTAGTTTCAATGCCTCATGCAATTTTAATGCTACAGGCAGTTTGTAGGTGAGTTGTTAATAGCCCATTACTTGTTCTTTTATTCAGAATGCACTTGGGTTTTTAAAAAGGCACCTGCCAGCCTGAGTGTGCTTGAGCCGACCACTGTCCTATCGATACATGTATGATCACATTTCAACTTCATCTGGCAGGTGGGCCCTGCATCTTTTCTTGTGAAACATAATCAGTTGTGACATTGCACAATTAGATCCTGGCTGTTTATTATCTGTTGAAATCAGAAACCATAACTGGGAAACCATGTGGCAAGTCCATTGGAGCAGTTTACATGCATACTTGAGGCAGGGGAGTGGGGATGGCGGCTTTGCTGGTATTGTATAATGACATAGTTGTTGAAAAGCCACTTAAGAAATGTATGTGCAACAGCTGGTTATATCATTTAGATTCCTAACTACAGTGCATCTTCAGTAATTAGCTGTCCTTCTTTCTTTTCAGTTAATATTTGCCTGCTTCTGAATTGTGTAGTTTAGGTCATGGACTAACTGCTGGTTATACACAGATATCTGCAATTACTGTGTCTGTATTCCATGCTAGTACCCTGGCCTAGGTGCCACAATGTGTATTCTCTTGAAAATGAGCACTTGCCTTTCGTCTCTGTTCAGAAGGTTAAAAATAGTTCACTGATTTATATAGTAGGTGAAATTATTTTGTTGATCTCTGTGCTAAATCCCACATACTGTACTGGTAACATTCCAATTCTGTTTGCCATGTTTTTGGCAAGTGAATTGGCATTCTCGGTTCCATCTGGTCAAAGAAACAGATATGAATGACTGTTAAATTTGTTAAATCTGTTACAGCATTTGGTGATGCATTTTAGTCCCTTGCTGTTTTGACAGTCCATGCTCAGCTATCCCACATGAGTAGAAAAGGCACCTACTGCATCTATATTCACTTATGCTGTTTAAGTTAACGTAAAATCCCATACCCTTACTAGAAACGTTTTCATTTTGAAGAGTTGAAGGGTTGGGGACAATTTCTCAATCCACGGTTTGAAAACAGAGATGTATTTAACCAACCAGATATTAACCAGATGTCATGTTTTAAAAGCAAATATGCATATGTGTTTCTTTCAAAACTCCACTTACTGTGTTTGGGCATTTGTTCTGAGTTTCTGTTCCGTTTATGTTGTGAATGTAAGACCTGTTTCCCATGACCTATTTTTCCCTGTTATTAATACCTGTTATTTCTATCCTTGTCAGGTCATGTATGTATGTTACTGTCATAGCTTTTTAAAATGCTAATGATATGCTTTACATATAGATCTGATGTTTCTTCTAGGTATGTGGTTATAACTTTAATGAGTGGTTCCCAGTTCTGCAATTATAGATGTTTGGCCTCCTTTTAAAGCTACACAATCTTGTAAGCAAGTTATGTTGTAGGATGCCAGGGAAGGAAATGATGTTATGGAGTTGACTAACCAGGTGTTGTTCAATACTGGGCCCAGGTGTCAAAAGAGGCTGTTTAGCTTAAGCCTGGACCCCTCAGAAGTTCTAATGGGAGTTGTTACCAGGTTACGACTCAAGTTTTTTAATCATGATTTTTTTTTTTGTAGCTATGTCAAAAGGTGTATTTAGGGTTAACAGATGTGTGGTTGTTGTCATATATCAGTAACCTGTGGTGCAGCATCTTTCAGGTCAATGCTTCATTTTGAATGTGATGTGGACCTAAATCAAACATTAGCCACTGAACAGTTTTCTCTTTTTTGTAATTCTACTGAAGATTTATATAAATACTACCATGCTAGTAATATATCAAAGTATACATTATATTTTATAAAGCATATGTACTATTTTTGTAATAAGTGTGTGAGATGTGATGGGTTGTTTATTTGATCTCACTGTATAATAACACACAGTTCTGAGTAAGCTTTCAGACACAGAATGGGCACAACCCTTTTTTCATCCTACTATCAAAAGATTATATTAAATCCCCATTTACCGTATTATGTTAATATTTTGAATGCCAGCGTAATCAATGAAATAAATGTGTCACTTTCTATGGCTACACTTAATGAGCACAGCTATAAGAGGGTACCCTTAGGCAATAAGAAAGACTCGGGGATGAAATCGAATTTCTTCTACAATGGAATTTTTTTTTAAAGGTTTGATTGAGATTTCATAGACTGCAGTAACAATACAGTATTAATATATATATATATATATATATATATATATATATATATATATATTTATGTGCTAAAAATATTTTGATATGTAAAATCAGATGATGAACTAGATGATACCCATTTATAATTATCAATTACAAAGTACTGTTTGTGAGTATATCATTTATTGTAATGCGCAAAACAGTACACTACATATGCAGCATATGTTTCTTTCCCCTTTTCTATTTGGTGTTGCTGTCTTAATTGAGATCCTTTTTTTTTTTTTTAAATGGTCAGATATAAAAATAAAAAGCAACTAATTTCAGGCAGAAAAAACAAAGCTGAATGCAGTCCACACTGCAGAGGTAGCTTGATTGAAAACACAATTTCTCGAGTAAACTCAGAAGAAAATGGAAATAAAAAGGTGAGGTTAATATGGGGCTCTAAATGCGAACATATTTCAACAGGAAATGAGGGAAGAGTCTGATTCAATTACCTTTCATATTAGTCAAACCCTTTCAGTGGTTTTGCTTTGGAAGAATCCAGATTATTGCTAAAAAATATTCCCTTTACGCTTCTTTATACCATGTTTACTGCCTCCTCGGCGAGAGCTGACATTTCACCATCTCTTACGTCAGTAAAACTTCTCAGATGTGTACATAAGCTAAATGTGCAAAATAAAATGACTTATTTTGACAGATGCCAAGCTGTTAAAACATTTATAGTTTTGGGATTCCATTAAAATTATTAGGTATTGGAAGAATTTAACTTTGTCTCTGATTAGGAGTTTTAAATTTGACACCATAGGTGAATAATTTATATTATTAGTGGGGCTGTTGTTTTATATGTGCTCTCTGATTGAAGTTTGTAAACTTTCTTTTCTGTGTTATGGTGTCCACCTCACTCTGCAAATAACGATCTGACTGCTTCACTGGCTTGATGATAATGAACTTTGCTTCCATGCCTTAATGGCGACACACACAGTCATGAATCCTGATGGTAATGGATTCTGTCATATTTGTACACTCTGCTCTGAGCAAACAACACACTAAGGAAGTTAGTAGTTACAAATATATTACCCCAGTGCAAACAAGGAACAGCTGCACCATTGTAATTAAAAAAAAAAAAAAAAAACTAAAAAAAGAAGCTAATAGGCTAAACGTCTTATGACACAATAAACAAATGACTGTTTACAAGCTAGTGTGCTGATTATTGAACAACTGTGGCAGATTGGTTTAAGGTTTAACTGTACTAAGTAAAATTACATCATCGCACAACAAGAGATCAAATATATTAATGGATTTTATGTTGGTAGTTTTGAATAGTTTTTCCGATTTCTAAAGGGTTTTATTTATTTGCAGTAGATTGTGCAGAACAAAAAAAAAAAAAAATAGAAATAAAATCCAGCACTGTAGTTTAGGGTTTGGAATGGTTTCAAAAATGTAATTATCGTATTATTTGTTATTTCTTACAGGTCCATAGCACAGCCAGCGGTAGCATTTCTGTTGAACTTAGAGTTAACAGTCCGGTTTTTAAACTTGCTGTCCGGTTTTCTAGTACTCTGAAAACCGGACACGCATTGCCTGTTAAAACATTCAGTGCCAACGTCACCGGAAAGTGGTGCAAATTTGTGACAGACTGCTGTGCCTTTTAATTATCAATTGCTGTTGCTAAAACAACAGCAGAGCTGGAACATATTGACGTCACCACCATGAGCAGCACGATTTCAGCTTTTGATAGGTAAATAATTTAATATATGCCTCCATTATTTTCAGCAAATCGCTGTAAAGATAGATGTTGCTAGCAGCCAAACGGAGAAGGAGGCGGTGCCTGCGTTGTGCAACAAGGCCGCTGGTTCTGTGGTAGTCTGTCAACTAAAAAAAAAGTTCTAAAAAAAAAATAATAATAATCAAGGTCAGTTGCTAATATACAGTATATTTCATTAAATGTATAAAGATATACAGTATTTGAATAAAACATGTATCTCATGGCATCAGTGTATATCGCTGACAGAAAAGAAGCTGTGTTCTAAATTACTTAGTCAAAATTTCAAGTTTTTTATTTATTTATTTTATTTTATTTAATTTTTTTCTACAATACAGTCTAGTTTTTTTTTAATTGTGTAGATGAATAAATGAATAAAAAAAGCTCTGTAAACTTTAGACTGTGTGTCTGTGTACGCTTATCAGTGCCGCTGGAAATGTACAGGTTCAATGCTGACACAGACGCTGCCAGAGACTTCTAGTTAGTGATAGTTTTTCAAAAAATGTGAAGTTGGCAACCCTAGTTGAACTTGATCATGTAAATTCTGAAATGAATATTTGCTGTAATAAGTGGAAGAATGACCTGCATATCTGATTGATTTGGCTCATGTACACTTAATATTATACATTGTAGTAGGAAATGGTAGTAGAGTACGAATATATTTTAGTCAATGTGGTTTTGAAAGCTTTGGGACCGGTCGTGTTTAACATCTTCTTGAAAGACAAGTCTTGAACCCCTATTTGCAATGGGTGTGTTAGGTGTACCCAGCTCCAGTACAACACTGGCTGTGTACTGCATGCACTTGAAAGTACTCTTTCTAAAGTATTCTGTTCTTGTGAAGTGTCTGCAGTCATGCCAAGTACATTCTACCGTTTACTGCAGCAAAAATAAGCAAAAATAATCTTATGTTATACGTAGGCAATTGTTTATCATATTCTGAAGTGTATTTTGTACATTCACGCTTTCACGCTGAATTCCTAATGTATTTCAAACTGTTTAAAGCTACGCATTTTGTGGGAAAACATGAGTTTGAAAAGTCCCCTAACATGTACATTATTATGGTTAATTAAAAGGGCCACCCAATTTTAAACAAAACATGTGCTGACATCCAACGCAAAAGTGTAGGTGTGTTTCTTTGCTTGTAATACAGATAATATAAAGCTGCAAGATTATTATTTTTTTTTTTTTATCAAGTCTCTCATTCAACTGGAGTTTACATTTCATAATGTTATGAGTACTGTTTTTAAGCTGAACAATCATTTATTGTCTCATTTCCGTCAGTTAAATGCCATTATTTTATCTCTATCAATTAGTAATCCTAAATTCTAAGTAAGTAGAACATTTTTCATGTTACTGTGGGTAAGTATGGCACATGTCATATGACATTTATATTGTATTCACAGTGCCACAAACTATAATGTACACAGTTACAGTTTCCATTAGAAAAGTCAAATTCTAGATTTGCTAATACCAGTCAGTTCTGGATCCTGTTTGAATGCTGTTAATCACAGTGTGTGATGTAAATTGTTTGGTAGACCTATACTGGGCATATAGAAAGACTTGCAGTGTGCTTTAACATTGAAATAATTATGAGTGTGCTTATCAGATGTGATCTTAAAAGCAATGCTAAGAAATCAGCCAGAGGCACTGTATGTGCCGATCCCCCAACTTTCCATACAGTTATAGCCAAAAGTTATAAAACTGAACTATATGAACATAATTTAGCTATTTTATTTAACATTATGTAGTCAAAGAAACTACAAAATGATATCGCAAAACTCTACTGGAAGTTAATGTTAGATTTTGAAATGCCACATTTTTCAATTTTATGGAAAACTGCAAAGCGGTATGTAATTCAATATGTTAATGTATCATTATTCTTCAAGTTTAATGTGGCTTTATGAAGCAAAATGTGTTAATTCTATAGGGTTATGCAAAACATTTGCCAATAGCTGTACACAACAGTATGATTGTATACCTATTAGGATTGATGGTTGAATAACTGCAAATTCATCTGCATTTCTTTCTCACCACATTTCGGTTACTGTAAAGATATGTAAATTGCTTCTTCCGATGTTTTTTGGTCTTTGCCTGAAGCAATGCAAACTGCAGTGCTGTAAAAGCATTACAAGCATCCCTCCATTTTAACACGCATACAGAAATTAGTCACAGGATTACATAAATCAATATTTTCTTATATACTGTTCATGAATTGTAATTAAAGTGAATTGTAATTACTGAGGGGATACATATTTATTATAGCAATTAATATTTTCTTTTTAAATATTTGTAGATATGTTTTATACTGGCACACTTTACAAAGTGTTCCCTTTTACTGTGCAATTCATCTGTGATGTACCATAACACAAAAAGTTGTGGTAGTGTTATTTAATAGTTATGATTATCAACATAGCTGTTTCAGAAGATAAATAAGGTCATTGTTTCAATGGGAAGTCACATTGTTAATTGCGTAATGAGAGCAGTTCTTTGTGTACAAGATGGTGTGGCTGAGTGCTGTTTGTAAATGTATTGTTCTGAAGTCGTGTATGGTCAAAAGGTGTGTCATGTTGACTCATTATAAAAAAAAAAACTAAAAAAAACCAAACAAACATCAGTTTAAAAGCTTGCTTTGCATTTCAGAGCATTTCATCTTGAACACGACAAACATGCTGAATGGGGTGCATATGTGAAAATGTTATGAAATACATTATTACATTACTTCAATCTTTTTAGTTCATTTTGGTGAACTAAATAAATCATTTTGGCCATCTGGAACGCTTTTATCTTATATTGTTATATCTATGTTGAAATGAAATAGCTCCGTTGATTAGAAGTCTGGCTTAGTCATTGTTTATACTGTTGCAAGTTTTAACATCTCCTTATCAATTGTGAAAGCCCATATTCTAAAAATAAGATCTTGTAATGTTATCTTCCTTTAATGTAGGGGCTTCAGTGACCAGGGACATCCCCTTGTTGTTATTTCTGTCAGAAATGCTTTACTATGTGAGAGTGTTTCTTAATTAACTACATGTAAGAATGGCCTTAGATTAAGAATGAAAATAAAGAGTTTCACCTTCCTGCAAACTATCGGTTTCCTATAAAGATTGATTGCCGTGCAGTAGGACTCATTCAAGCTGTTCAGTCCTCACACACATTTGGTTGATTCTCAAAATGATTTACTTCAAATCATTAGCACACTGTGTTATTTGTATTAATTTCTATTTACTATCTGAAGAAACCGTGCTAATGACAATTTTGAGCAAATGGCTTTGAGAATCTAGCACAATTTGTTCTGAGAAATACCTTGTTAAACCTTCAATCAATCTGAAATTACAGGTTTAGAAACTGTTACCCACAGAAACATCTTATACATAATATACATTATTTAGCTACTGTATCAACCAGTAATAATGTTTTTCATTTTATTTTATATAGAAGTGTGTCTTCCATTTGAAATCGCTGAATAAGTCTACTCTATGTTGGACTCTTTAGATGAAGTATAACAAGCCAAGTGGACAAATGTTTTGGATAGTGCATCTTCAGTGATGTTTGGTACTTGATGGTACCTGATGTTGCCGTTGTTGCTCTATATCAGTACATGTACATTTCGCACTTCTGTGCTCTGGGTGTCTATTTACTACTGACATATATCTGTAAGGATGCAATTGTGGCCTAGTGTGTCAGGAAGTACAGCTTTAAGCAATACAAATAATACATTAAGGAAATTATCAAACAGAAATTCATAATGATTATGGTTACTCCATTAGTAATGAAAAAATAACTGAAGCGGTGGAAGTTTGGTAAAAGCTACTTCCCTCAACTAACAAAATAAACCACTGCCTACTGCTTAATTCAAGATCTGTATGTGATTAAGTTGAATTTGATGCCTTGATACTGTAAGAGGTACTGTGAACTGTTCAGAACAGAGAGATATGTTTTATTTTATATGGATCTCTTTTTCTATTAACTTACTGTATTAGTTACAAGTCAGTCACAGTTAATTAATGATTTCACAGGATGTGTATTCCTTCATTTTAGACTCAGTAATCCTTTACCTAGACTTAGGGATGGGATAAAGGCACCCCAGCACAAACACCATCATGTGATTTGAAATATCTGTGCATCACCTGGGTAAGTTTGGATGAGACTGGTAGTGCTGGAAGCTTTTGGTCTGATGGCTGTTTACAAGTCATGTCTGCAAATTTAGGATTGAAAGCCACTCGATCACCGTGAACACTGAGAGAGTTTTAGCACTTCCTTTAGTAGAGAAACATGCTGTGACCATAAATGATAACCATGTAAAGAATGACTCATTTTATGAACTGTGCTAGTTTAGTAACTTGAAAGTGAATGGCGTTGCTAAAAAAAAATTTAAAGGTCACACCGTATGAACTGGAAAAGTATCTTTTTTATTTAATTTGTTTTATATTGCAGCCACCTATCCAGATAGATACACTGGTGCTGTAAATAAATGGTGCTAAAATAATCATGTTTTGGCATATCCCGGTGGGGTATAGAGTTATCAAATCAACCTGTCAAACCAAGCATATAAATTCAGTAGTTAGCGTTATCTGCAAAATATTTTAGGTACAGCTTCTTAGCAACTACTGCTTGGAAGCCTGCTGTTATTTGATGTTCTGTTTCCATTAGGTGTCAACAAATCTGTAATAGGCTAAAACAATGCATGTACAAAACTTTGTGGTAGAGACGTAAAAGTACCATCTGTAGCTTTGTGACGGAGGATGAGATGCATGAGCATTTGTGTCATTTGTTTAATCAGGTTATCTTTATCTATTATTATGACTTAGATGAAGATCTTATAACATTTTAGGTTTGAAATATGTGAAATATGTGAAAATCCTAAGGGGTTCACAAATTTTTCTCGGCACTGTAAATACAACTGCATGCCTCCAAGCATGTTGTTGTGCTCATAAAATGACCCTTTAAAATGGTATTGTAAAACAATGTGTTAGTGTCTAGTGCTAGTGACATAATTTAGCTTCACTTAAATTCCTTTTCAGAAAACCTTTTCCGGTAATTTTAGAAAATGTGGTAACCTATATTGGCAAGTTGTTGGAAATTGCAGATTTTACTATAAGTACTGTTATTTATTTTTGTGTTACTTTATTGTAGCTTACTTCCTCAAGGTCCCATGGTTAAAGTCCATTTATATATATATATAAGTTTTTTATTCTTATTTTTCGGGGAAAGTTTGCCCATCATGAAGTGCTGGTTGGGACTGCTGATTTAGTATATGCAGTGACCTTTCAAACCTGACACCTTTTAGGCTCAGATAAGCTAAACCAAGTCACCCTACAGAATAACAACATAATTATATATATATAATAGACTGCATATAGTATGTTGAAGCTATGGAGAGAGAAAGAGAAGGAGTTTTATAAGACAGGCTTTTAACACAGTGAATCTTTTTCTAATCTGCAAATTTAATTGGATTTTTATAAAAGTCACATTTAAATCAGTTCTCATATATCAAAAATGTGTACGTGAGTAAACTGCCATTGCTAGAGCATAGTAATATACACCATGTTTGTGTTCTTGTTAAGGCTGTCCAAATCTCATTGGGAATGTCGTGCTAACAAGCCTGTCTCGGTAGCATGTGTACTACTGTGTCAATGAAGTTAGATTTTATTTTTTATGACAGCAAGATAAGGGGAGACCTGCATGCTAATGTGGAGGTGTGATGATACGGTATTTCACCATCTTATTTCACAAACAAGGGACAGCAAAGTTTGCGTTCATTAGCATAAATGTTTAAACCATTTGCCATTTATGCTACAGGCATGTTTTAAAAAAAAACTATTTATAATAAACCTTTACATGTATTTTAAACTGTATACATTATATATTGTAACACATCAGGGAGGGGGTTAGTGTCCTCCCTGAAGAAAACATGTGCGAATGCACATTTTGTTTAATTGTTTTATTGTTTATTGGTTAATTATCACCCGCACCTGAGCGGTATTGTAAATTAATGCCAGGCGCGGGGTATTTGAGACGTGCAGCTTGGCTGCACGGGGCTGCTGAGTAGAAGGAGACAGAAGACGTGCTCTGTTTCCGAGCAGCCCTAAGAGTAAGTGCTGTGTTCGTGTTAAACCTGTGTGGTTTGAGTTTTTGTGACAGGTAAACGGCTTAGCCGTCCTGCGAGCTAGTCAGGGACCTGCATAAAACGTGTAGTAAGTGCTCCAAATCGGAGTTAGGTGTTTGTTTATGTTTTGTTTAGTTTTGTGTGTTTATTAAAAATTAGCGCAACCGCGCTTAAAAACTCCATTTCTTGTGTTCTGGGTCGTGATTTTAAAGGGGCAACGAACCCGAGTGAGTTGTGCTTTGTTACATATGGTGTCAGAGTGTGTGGGCGCCCCTACGACCCTAGAAATGGAAAGCATTGAAGAATTAATTGCAATGCTCAACCGCAATACTGCTGCTCAAATAGAGCAGACTGAGAGATGGGAGAGAGAGTTTGGGTGCCCCCCGTTAGAAGTAAAAGAACGGGAGCCGACAGAATTGGAGCTGCTGCTCCAAAAGTGGGAGCAGGCAGAAGAGGCGGTGCCGGCGAGAGAAACCGCGGAATCGCCTGCACCAGAGGAGCTGCTGCAGGGAGAACAGGAGGAAGAGACCGTCCCGGAGCCAGAGGAAGTGAGCACCGCACCTCCACCACAGCTCCAGCCCACAACACCGGAAGAGGATCCGGCGCTGGTCAGTGCACTCCCTTGCCCCTTGCTCCTGGACACCCTGCCGGTCTTCCTAGACCTCCCTGCGCTTGGCCTGGAGCCCAGGAGTCTGCACCATCGGCCACAGTTCTGCCCCTGGTTCCCTACTCCGCTCTCCCCAAGCACCCAGACGTCGCTGAGCTGCTGCCAGACGTCGCTAGTGCTCCCCCTGTTCGCCGCTAAGCTCCCCCTGGGTGATCGGACATCGCTGCGCCGGTCCCCAGGTGAAGACCTCTGCCCGCTGCTGCAGCCGCCTGTTCCCCGGCCGTCGCTTCGGTCGCCCCTGTCAGCCCGGTGGGGTCCCATGTCGCCGGTTCAAGGTCCCTTCCTGGACGCGCCGGAGGAACCGACCCACCCTCAAGCTCGCCCGTGCAAGAGGGCGAAAATTGACATTTGTGGACTCGAGGGTGGGTGGTTGTGTTTTAGGGGAGGGGGTGGCCTTGGAATGGCCGATCAGTGTTGCACACTTGAGGGGAAGGATGTGTAACACATCAGGGAGGGGGTTAGTGTCCTCCCTGAAGAAAACATGTGCGAATGCACATTTTGTTTAATTGTTTTATTGTTTATTGGTTAATTATCACCCGCACCTGAGCGGTATTGTAAATTAATGCCAGGCGCGGGGTATTTGAGACGTGCAGCTTGGCTGCACGGGGCTGCTGAGTAGAAGGAGACAGAAGACGTGCTCTGTTTCCGAGCAGCCCTAAGAGTAAGTGCTGTGTTCGTGTTAAACCTGTGTGGTTTGAGTTTTTGTGACAGGTAAACGGCTTAGCCGTCCTGCGAGCTAGTCAGGGACCTGCATAAAACGTGTAGTAAGTGCTCCAAATCGGAGTTAGGTGTTTGTTTATGTTTTGTTTAGTTTTGTGTGTTTATTAAAAATTAGCGCAACCGCGCTTAAAAACTCCATTTCTTGTGTTCTGGGTCGTGATTTTAAAGGGGCAACGAACCCGAGTGAGTGCCGGGCCGTTACAATATATATATATATATATATATGTATATATATATATATATATATACAGTACTGTGCAAAAGTTTTAGGCAGGTGTGAAAAAATGCTGTAAAGTAAGAATGCTTTCAAAAATAGACATGTTAATAGATTATGTTTATCAATTAACTAAATGCAAAGTGAGTGAACAGAAGAAAAATCTAAATCAAATCCATATTTGGTGTGACCACCCTTTGCCTTCAAAACAGCATCAATTCTTCTAGGTACACTTGCACAAAGTCAGGGATTTTGTAGGCATATAGTCAGGTGTATGATTAAACAATTATACCAAACAGGTGCTAATGATCATTAATTCAATATGTAGGTTGAAACACAATCATTAACTGAAACAGAAACAGCTGTGTAGGAGTAATAAAACTGGGTGAGGAACAGCCAAACTCAGCTAACAAGGTGAGGTTGCTGAAGACAGTTTACTGTCAAAAGTCATACACCATGGCAAGACTGAGCACAGCAACAAGACACAAGGTAGTTATACTGCATCAGCAAGGTCTCTCCCAGGCAGAAATTTCAAGGCAGACAGGGGTTTCCAGATGTGCTGTCCAAGCTCTTTTGAAGAAGCACAAAGAAACGGGCAACGTTGAGGACCGTAGACGCAGCGGTCGGCCAAGGAAACTTACTGCAGCAGATGAAAGACACATCATGCTTACTTCCCTTCGCAATCGGAAGATGTCCAGCAGTGCCATCAGCTCAGAATTGGCAGAAAACAGTGGGACCCTGGTACACCCATCTACTGTCCGGAGAAGTCTGGTCAGAAGTGGCCTTAATGGAAGACTGGCGGCCAAAAAGCCATACCTCCGACGTGGAAACAAGGCCAAGCGACTCAACTATGCACGAAAACACAGGAACTGGGGTGCAGAAAAATGGCAGCAGGTGCTCTGGACTGATAAGTCAAAATGTGAAATATTTGGCTGTAGCAGAAGGCAGTTTGTTCACCGAAGGGCTGGAGAGCGGTATATGAATGAGTGTCTGCAGGCAACAGTGAAGCATGGTGGAGGTTCCTTGCAAGTTTGGGGCTGCATTTCTGGAGTTGGGGATTTGGTCAGAATTAATGGTCTCCTCAATGCTGAGAAGTACAGGCAGATACTTATCCATCATGCAGTACCATCAGGGAGGCATCTGATTGGCCCCAAATTTATTCTGCAGCATGACAACGACCCCAAACATACAGTGAAAGTCATTAAGAACTATCTTCAGTGTAAAGAAGAACAAGGAGTCCTGGAAGTTTTGGTATGGCCCCCACAGAGCCCTGATCTCAACATCATTGAGTCTGTCTGGGATTACATGAAGAGAGAGAAGCAACTGAGGCTGCCTAAATCCACAGAAGAACTGTGGTTAGTTCTCCAAGATGTTTGGGCCAACCTACCTGCCGAGTTCCTTCAAAAACTGTGTGCAAGTGTACCTAGAAGAATTGATGCTGTTTTGAAGGCAAAGGGTGGTCATACCAAATATTGATTTGATGTAGATTTTTCTTCTGTTCACTCACTTTGCATTTTGTTAATTGATAAATATAAACTATTAACATGTCTATTTTTGAAAGCATTCTTACTTTACAGCATTTTTTCACACCTACCTAAAACTTTTGCACAGTACTGTGTATATATATATATATATATATATATATATATATATATATATATATATATATATATATATATATGTATATATATATAATGTATACAGTTTAAAATACATGTAAAAGTTTATTATAAATAGTTTTTTTTAAAACATGCCTGCAGCATAAATGGCAAATGGTTTAAACATTTATGCTAATGAACGCAAACTTTGCTGTCCCTTGTTTGTGAAATAAGATGGTGAAATACCGTATCATCACACCTCCACATTAGCATGCAGGTCTCCCCTTATCTTGCTGTCATAAAAAATAAAATCTAACTTCATTGACACAGTAGTACACATGCTACCGAGACAGGCTTGTTAGCACGACATTCCCAATGAGATTTGGACAGCCTTAACAAGAACACAAACATGGTGTATATTACTATGCTCTAGCAATGGCAGTTTACTCACGTACACATTTTTGATATATGAGAACGGATTTAAATGTGACTTTTATAAAAATCCAATTAAATTAGAAAAATTGAGTTTTAAAAAGCCTGTCTTATAAAACTCCTTCTCTTTCTCTCTCCATAGCTTCAACATACTATATGCAGTCTAGAGTTTTTTCATGTACAGTAGTAATCTGCATTGTTATACATTTATGTGTACTTGTGGCTACATATAATAATTTCTTGTGCACTCTTGTGGTAAGGCCTATCATACAATGAGTGAAAGAGAAACATCCAACAAAAGCCTACAAAATTTGAGGCTGTATAATGGACAGTTTTTACAAATGTGAACACTTTTACTAAACATTAAATTGTTTTCATTCAAGGTATACATTTTGGTGTCCAGAAACAAAGTTAAAATTCACGCAACGGGTTTGAACATGTAATCTTTATATTAACATTAAAGCAATATATAATAGTTGTAGGACTGTAATGGAAAAATAATTAAGTGTAACACTCATAACACTTAAACAGACTCCGTCCGTTCACTTCTACACATGTTGGCATTTCTCTACACAAAGACATTTGGGGTCCTATAAACCTATAATATATAAATATGATGTACACGGGGGGGAGGGGGGGGGGGTTGGATATACATGAAGAGCTGTAGATGACTTTTTCTGTGCTTTTAACAGATTTAGTTTAGAAATTACTCTACAATGCCTTGTTAATACATTGTATATAATTTATGAAGCTTCTGTAAAGTGTTTATAAATTATAATTTGTGGGAGTTGAAGATAGAGTTGGTAGGTTTGAGACCCCGCAATACAGAAATTATAGTGATTCAGTCAGCTCCGCCTAATCAGGATACTGATAATTGGGATTCCTGTTTAAATGGGATACAACTCTGAGAGACGGTTCTTCCCAATTTACTGTAAAAACCTTTGTACAAGTCTGTTTTCTAGGTATTTTTAGGAGGTCCCAAAAAGAGGGGAGCGACTTATACACCGGTGTTCCCTATAGGCTTTTTCCTGAAATTGTTGTCTCAAAAAGGGGGGGGGGGGGGACGGACGGACTTATAAATCGGTGCAACTTATACACTGTTTTTTACGGTATGTCGTTTAATTGGGTTGTCACTTTGTTTAGATGGGATATAGTATTTTCAAATGATGAACGGAGATCGCTTTTCAGACAGGTTCGCATAGCATAAGGCAGTGAGTATGTGATTATGTTGTGACTCGCGTAAATTGTGTAAACCACGTTGAACTCTTGAAGGAGCTGGAGTCTCCTGTGGTTTCTCAGGCTGCTGTTGCAAAGAAAGTACATCGCATGTGCGTCTCCTTGTGATAAGATGTGATTTGATTCTTTTGCATTTCATGTAGAAATAAAAAACAGTGATTCATTTCATTTAGGAATAAAAAATAACAAACAACTGACTTGTATTTTAAATTCTATATTTAACATTTAATCATAATGTGATGTGATTTCATTCTTTTTCTTTAGAAACAAAAAAAAGTTTGACTAAGGTTATCTCAAATGCCTCTCGTTTAATTGGGACAGACGCTTATTTACAAACCGCTAATCAAGATCATGCAACAGTCTCTTGACACAGGGGTTGTACTGATAGACTGTAGAATTGCAAACGTAACAACGATCCACAAAAAGGAATACAAAACAGAACCAGGTAACTACAGATCAATAAGCCTGACTTCTAGTATATGTAAACTTATGGAAACTATAATAAGATCCAAAATGGAAAATGACCTATATGTTAACAGTATCTCTCTCTCTCTCTCTCTCTCTCTCTCTCTCTCTCTCTCTCTCTCTCTCTCTCTCTCTCTCTCTCTCTCTCTCTCTCTCTGTCTCTCTCTGTCTCTCTCTCTCTCACTCTGTGTCTCTCTCTCTCTGTGTCTCTCTCTCTGTATGTATGTATGTATGTATGTATGTATGTATGTATGTATGTATGTGATGTGACAGAGTAGTAGGAATATAGTGTGGATGGGGGTGACTTCACACTGTATACAGTATTGTAGTGACCCACAAAACTGATATTTTGTGTTAAATCCTTAGGCTTATGTTACCATGGTAAGTTCTAACATCAAATGATGACAGTATGCAGTACGTTGACCTCAAGGTCAAGGGCAGATTTGGTAATGAGATTAATGGAAACCATGTTTGATTGTAACCAAAAGCAAACACATGCTTGGTGTCAATAGGGTTTGTTCATTGATTGTAAACTTCCCCATTTATTACTGCGGAATTCCAACTATAGAACACAACTAAGGCCGTAAATACTGGATGTGAGTCCTGGAAACCTAGAAAGAAAGATGTCATCAAATAACATTTGAAAGGATTTCTAACATTTTTACCTTTTTGTGAGCAGTCTTGGTTCAGTTTTCCTAATCCATTATTTTTTGTTGATCTTTTGTGTTTTAAATGTGCCTGTTTTTGAGACAGGATGGTGATGTTAGACCTGTGTTGCCAAAAGGTATTGAAAGGAAGAGTATTTTGAGGTTAGAGTGAACGCATAAGGAAAACTGTAAGAACATTGATACAAGAACATCCAATATCATTGGAAATGCCATAAAAAACAAAACAAAAACATTACATTGGGTATTGCATGCATGTTGGTCTTTGGAGTATTTTAGTATTGTGGCTGTAAACATTTCTGCAACATACTAAAATGGGTGTTGGACCTACAGTTGTTGTCGTTAAGAATCTAAAAGTAGAGAAAGCTATAATTGTCACACTTCTTTAAAGGAATGGGTACATTTGTTGCACTGTTTATTATGGCTGATGTGGATTTTAGAATAATGTTTTTTAATTAGCTTTTTAAAATATTGGCAAAAGGACTGTATTTTAGTGAAAATGTTCCTTGTTAATATGCAACAGTAAATTACTGTTACTGTTGCTGACAGTCAGTTGACACAACGAATAACAGTATGAATATAATGACTATATTCTTGAAAGTACATTATGTCAGTGGTTCAGAAATCTAAGTTCAATGGTATGAGTTTATATTATCGGTTACCTCAGAAACACAACATGGATTTTAAAGAGAAGAAAGTGAACTTTGACCAGTGGAACATTGTGTGCAGAGAACAATGTAAACATGTGGAACTGCACAGATATATTATATAGCACAACATTTTATTGAGTGTGCTTTACTAAGTACCTTTAAAGTGTCACATTATTTAGTGCTAAACTGATCTAGCATTTGACCATTTTGCTTATGCTTATTTTAAAATCAGAATGTAGAAAGGAAACTGTTGACACTATCACGACTCCAGGGATGGAAATAAAATATCTATCTATCTATCTATCTATCTATCTATCTATCTATCTATCTATCTGTTATAGCAGGTTTTAATAATTAACACAGCTTGGTTAATTTACATTCAACATATAATTGGGCTAAAGCAACAGATCTTCAGATGTCATTGTTTTATTTTAAATGATAAAGGCAATTTAAGCACACTGTAATTCATAATAATAACATAATAGTAAGACATAATAACTCTACATCATGCTCCTTAGTGATTTAAGCAGATGGCAACCGATTATAACTTTGAGGCAGGCTTTTCTAAATGGAAAGAGCAGGGTTCATTAAGGTCCCATTTGATGTATCAGTATTATATTATAAAAATACATGTTAATTATGCTCAAACGCTACAAGTTACCTCCATTTTTCTGCAATCTAAAGAGGAGAGAAACCCTGTGAAGCAAATTAGTCCTAATTGAAAGAGGACTGATTAATATTTAAATAAGGCATTGTGTGAGGGATTCTGCCATGAGAAAAATAAGCTGAACATCTGAATTAATTGCATAGCAGGTTAAATTAAATTTAATATAATAGGCTGGAAGATGAGTTGCAACAGTGCTGCCCTTATGAAAATGAAATATTATAATATATTAACCTCAATATATTATCATATATTTCATAATGTATGTGTTGTAGTATATTTAACATATTTCGCCATATACATATTATTGCTGTTTTCATATAATACAAATATTTTGTGAAACATAAGATTATATATATATATATATATATATATATATATATATATATATATATATATATATAGATATATAGATATATAGATAGATAGATAGATATGTGTGTGAGCGTGTACTCTAGCAAAGCAGGGCATTTTTAAAACACCATTGTCGGGTTATGCCCAGGAATCAGACAGACACACTGGGTGAATTGCAATGAACTTGTAATGTGTAAATCAAATCAGAAATGCTAATTAGATATATATATATATGGTCTTAATGTTAAAGTATAATCTCATTTTTTTTAAATCATGTCACCAAAGTTTTCGTACACTGTGTTGTATGTGCTCCGTGCGCTGCCATTGCTGGTAGTGTCATGTGAGCTGTTCAGTGTGTTGATATGTAAATAAATCCTGTTCACCTGCAGGACATATCAACTTCAACCTCCGTCTCGATCTCCTGCCTGTCACTCAGCAGTGAGTGCATGCACCCACATGGCAGACAGCTACCCTATCACAAGCATTAATATCCTGTATCGTTCTAAACAAGGGACTTAGGGGAGCACCCTAATCAAATCTGAATCACAAAACAATAATGGTGTAAATATAGTCATTGTTACAGCTGTGTATAATGGTATTTAAAACAGGATTCATTCATCTGGCTTTTTACATATCTGCCCATATTCTGGTCCCACCGCAGTCGGATATGTGACGGATTAATATATATATAATAACAAAAAGGTCATTTGTGCACTGCAATGCTTGATATTGACGAGGTGCTTACCAGTATAAGGTAATTACATGTAATGAAAGTAGGGTCTCTACAGCAATGCATAAGTTCAAAATTCTTTCAGCCAAACTTTCAAAAAATGAATTATTTAACTTCTGCTTATTTGGTTTCTTTAAAAAAATCTCTATTAATTTAAAAACATGATTGTAAAAAACAAACAACGTGTTTCAACACTAACGTTATTTGCTTACGATTGTAAGTCGCCCTGGATAAGGGCGTCTGCTAATAAATAAATAATAATAATAATAATAATAACGTGTCTTCATCAGGTTCACACTGTCTCGTTTTCAATCACTCGACAACACCCACAGTACAGAAATGTTCATTAATGATCGACAAAATGAGAATATATAAAAAATATATATATATATATATATATATATATATAAAGCTGGTACATACGTATCTCAGAGAAACTGGAGAGGAATGGGAAATTAAAACAAGTTCATCCAAATAAAGGCAGTCATCCAAATAAAGCTGAAGCACTAATGGTTAATGACATAGAATGTCTGTGCAGCACTGAAACACTATGTTTTAAAAAAAAAAAAAAAAAAAAAAACAGCTGTACTGCTGAACCTTGTCTTCTTTAATATTAGCATCACAAGGGTATCCATGTATTATAAAAAATAATAGATGGGCCTCTTCAGTGAGTTACAGGTATATATCTGAAGGTAGACAATATATTTAAAAATATGTTGCAATTTATTTCATTTTCATAAGGGTGAGCACAATAACTGCAACACCAGCCTTTTCTTTCTGTCTTGGCTGGACTCCATTGAGATCCTTGTGGCTCTACTTTTTGTTGTCTGCTTTTCACAGCAAACAACCGTACTAACAGAAAACTTCAACCACATTTTAAAAAATGTTAATCCTTTTAGGACTCAGCACGGGCCGACATTTTTTGCTCTTCTCCCCCTCATAAGCATCACTGCAGTTTCTTTCTTTCCACATTGGTTGAATATTGATCAAATAAAATAAAACAGCTTGAGTGTACCTGGAATGGCGCAGTTAGTAGGCTATCGCTTTTTTGACATGTGGAGCTGTGAACAGTAATTGGGTTACTTAAGGGAAATTCAATCCATCATAAATTACATATGCACTATGTTTGTGTTCAAAGGGAGAGTGTCATGTTGTACTTGTTAGCAGTTCTCCAGTCAAAAGCTGTTACTTACTGTATAGATTTAGCAAATTGAAAACCTAAAAAAGCCAGGAAAGTTATTTAGCTGAAGATCTAAATATCAACATTCAAAAACTGTAAATTACCTGTTTTAAAAATGCTTTAGTATACAGCACTATTGCAGTCAAACACATTCTTTCAAATTGTAAAAGCAATTATATTTGCAAATATACTTCCAGGTCTTTCAGATTATCGTAATGAATGATAAGTGATCTATTGTTTAGTGAGTACAGCTTAGGTATTGTTTACAGATATTATATATGTGGTTAGTTTGGATACTGTACTGTTGCCAACTTGTGGAGCACATCAATTGGAATTATGGCCTTGTTATGTTTTCAGATATAAGGCTTTAGCTGCACATAAATTTCTGACTTAATACATAGTTTGTGTGTAGTAGAACTGCCTTGTCAAATATGTTATCTGCCTATAGAAAACTAAGAAGATAATAAGTACTGTTGAAAAAAACACTGGGTAAAACTTTTTTAAAAAGGTAATTTTCTGTACTCAGGAAATCTTGTTAGATAATACATACAAATAAATACAATAAAAAAAAAAAAATGCAGTTAAAACAGTTTTTCTTAAACAAAACTCTTTTAATCATACATTTACATTTATCACCAAATCCACACAAACACTTTTATTTGTGTACTGCTTTTCTAAGGTATAGTAAACATAACACCTGTTTCTTACATCATCTATGTGGTATTACAAAATGTATATTTGTTTACCTCATGAAAGGCGAACATAGTAAACGTAGTGATTTGACGAAACAGAAACAGAATTCTGGCCAAACTAGGGGAGTAGTTTTTTAGCATCTTGGTGAACAAGTGACATGTCAAATGTGTTTTACCGTTACATGGATGTGAGTAATTTTCTTTTGCTTGGATTTTTCCTTCAACTGAGTCCAGTGAGTCTGCTTTAGCTCCTGCAAAAAGGTACATGCAGGTTTAAAGTCCAGGTTTTGTCATTACTTGTTGGAACTTTTTCTTCTATGCTAACCTCTGTATCTAAATGATCTTGTTCTATTTCAAAATCTGACATTCATTTCTGACTCTGGGGTATATGCAGCTGTATATCAGATACTTCAAGGGTCTAAGTTACTAATGACTATACTGCAATAAATAAATAAATAAATAAATAAATAAATAAATAAATAAACAGGGTTTCCCCTAGATTGAGAAGAACATGTCTACAAAAAATAGTGTTTAATACATGAAAACTCACTAAGACAAACTTAACCATTGATATTTAATTGCCATGATTCAACTCACTGAATAGTAAATCAGCTACTTCAGAATTAGTTAAAAATCATAAAATGTGGTGCACGCTGACCTTTCTGTTCTATCAGCAAAATAGACTGTTAAAAAAAAATGTTGCCAAACATTATGATGGCATTTCTCTTATTGGTAAATCCTCCACGGAGGATATTAGGCCTCGGCATACTGTCCCAGTGTAAGTGAATGGCATAGTTTTACTGATCGTGCTATCTAGCTACTTTCTTACCATCTCTATCTCAAACATATTAAATAACAGAAATTGGCCACTAGTGGAAAACAAAATGCTTTATTATTCTGCACACTAATCATTGAATGAATAACATTGCACTTATGGGGTTATATGCTTAGAAGAGCTGAGTTAGAGTGCTGTGCTATCTACAGCCAGTAACCACTTAAAGGACATGGTTCTGAATGTTGCTACCACAATGGATGTAGCGGTGGAAAGATCGAGTGATGGGTGTCATCTGGGAATCATTTCAGTAACCCATATGTTTTGCACTGCCTTTTAGTATTCGAGTACTCAAGTATGGTTTTAATAAAAATCCCCCCCTTAACTCCCTTAATCTTGGTTCGCATACTCTTTAAATCACAGAAGAAAATACTTCTGTATTTGACATTTGCTCGTGTGAGAAGCTAACCTTTTTGCTGAAATATGGATAATGTAACTTGCCCGTGCTTTTATAAGCCGTTAAAAAATAAATATACAATGCCTCGTGTTGAAAATTAAAAGACATTAAAACTCCAAACAATGTGGTTTAAAATTTCAGAACCACCAGCAGGTTTGCTATTTGTTGGAAACTAAAGCAGTGTAGTCAGTTGCATTGTTGTACCTCAGCAGAGTTAATTATCTTGACACAAAAATAATTGCAATACTTGTAAAGTACTTTCTTGTTATTTCACAATCTGACCTACACATAAAAAAGGGGGCTAGTGAATTAACATGGGGACCTACTGGATTTGTATTACATACATGTAAATAACTGCTATCAAGTCATTGTGGAAAAACCTGTACTTTTATACATAAAATGTGTATAAAATGCACATTTTATAAATTTTGTAAACATATTTTTTCCCGTTTTCCTTGCTGCAGTTTTAAAGGGCAATTCAATATAGCAAGACTATTGAGAATCCTGCATCTTTTGTACATTTTATAACTCATAGCATGCCATGCTACAGAATAGATGTTCTGTCATGTTTTTACTCTACAAGGGGTTGATAAGGTTAGAAGTTCTTATAGCAGAAACAGAAAAACAAAAGTATTATTTTGATTAGAATTAAATGCCAATGTATGCTGAACTCTTTGTGCAGCTCCTTTAAAATATAAAGTGAAGACTTTTGTAGTTTACCTTGGTAGTGATGTGGCTATTTACTATGTATTCACAAGTGATTGCTTACCTGCTACACTCAAAGGTACTGTAAAGATAGCAGTATAACACCAGCTAATTAGAAAGAGGAAAGGAGAAGTAAAAGTTCTAAAAATAGAATGTACAGTAAAGATAAAACACCGCTACAGCACTTACAAGCATTGACAGCAAAGCCAGCTCATTTTCCTGCTACATGTTGTTTATTTTAACAAAACCAGTTTGTATTACTGTGGTCACTTTTTATTTATGGTTTAGGAACACTTTTCAGTCTGCAGTGACATACTGTACAGAAAGAACAGTACAATAAGGCATGTATTTTCATACCCTGAGTAAGTGGGTTTACGTTAACTTGGGTTTAACACATTTTAAGAAGAAATGCTATTTTTAAAAGTTGTTATCTCTTTGACCTGGTTGATCTGGATGTAGTTTGTCATTCCGTTGATATAATCCATTTTCTCATACAATACTACTTAAAATATCACAGTAGCAACTTACAGTAGCATCTCTGCCAAGTGCAATCTGTTTTCTGTCTTAGTCATTTACTGGGCACGGCACTTTTATTATATTGAAGCAGAGTATGAAACAATATTTGTAAGTCAAATTTGCATGTATAACTCCAACTAGTTTAATAACATACATTATTAATTTTGGTCTTTTCTCAGTTCTGGAATACTTTTAAGGTCCTGCAAGGGTCAGGAAGGACCTGGCTCGCTGCCTCCTTTCATTTGTCATAGTGAAACCTATACAGCAGCAAAGCATACAACTGGGCTACAGTACTTTTCTGTTTGTTTGTTTGTTTCTTATAACAACGAACTCCTTGTCACGGGTACTTTTTATAACGTTCATAAACTATATGTTAAAATATCCAGGGATTATAAAGGTGTATCATATTTATGTTCTTTCTCATCCTCCAAATGCAAAGGCTCACACAGTTCGTTTTGTGCTTAAGTGTTCTTACATAACACAAATTGTGTTTAAAGATACTGTGGAACCCCATCAGGAAGGGATCACTTAAACTGTCATGTTGTAACGGTAGGAAGAAACAGCAATGCAGGTACAATGGTATGTGACACCAGCCCAAACATTTACTGTAAAGAAACCCATGGTTACCACTTGCTGTAAAAGAAACACAAGAAACGCTTCAACGCTATGTGACAAAAATAGCTTGACCTTTTTTTTTTTTTTTTACAGTACCTCACTTCCTGAACCATGAATTGTTTAATCTAGTAAAGACTTTCAAAATGCTTGAATAACACGTATGGAGCCTAACCAATCCACAACTTAAATAAATAAATAAATACATATATAAATAAATAAATACACATTTTGGTTATTGTCCTTTTTAAACCCTTTTATAAATGACATGATCTAGGCTGCATTTATTGTTAACTGAATTTAAACAAATATGGCAGAAGGAAACCAACTGTTTTTCCATTTGCGTTTTTTGGGGGTTGTGGTTGCAAAAACTTCCCTTCTTATACTGTCAGAAGATCTTAAAACTGAGAAATACCTCACAGAAATCTACTTAATTGTGTTATACATTGCAGTAATCCCATCTACACAGTCACACTTTTTGTACTTTATATATATTTTTTTAAGGCACTCCAGCTTGTGATGTTAAGGGAGTAAATGCAGCTGCATCTATGTTCATCAGTCCAGGTTACTGGTTTTTTTGTATTTTATTTTTTCAAAGGATAAGATGGTTTATGGCATTTGACTTGTATGCCTATCATCAATCTTACAGTTGCCTATTAAAAGCATTCCATTCTGGTTTGCTTATGATTTGCTTGTAGCTTGAGGTTGAGGGGTATGGTCAATACCAATTAAGATCGATTATAATCTTCAAGTGTTGTAAAATATAGACCAGCAGACTTAGATTTAACCAGACTTAATGACACATCTGGTATAAATGTACTGTTTTAATAGTTAATAAAAAATACTATATTTTGTATTATTGTTTTTTATACTGTACAACTTAATAGAATCTGAGACCATAAACTATATAAGCAGTGTTAGAACTTTTTACCAGAGTAACCAATTAAGATGCTAACAAGCCCTGAATTACTTTGAACACAAAACATCTCATACGTTGTATACTGTACTTTCTATTTTGAGCATTGTGTTATAATAATTAAGGAATTACTGCATTTGTTATGGAAAAGTGTGTAAATGAATTGAAAATTGTAGTTGAATTATTTTAAAATATTGTCTTTGCTTGGTTTTAAATCTTCTAATTTACCTTTTTTATGTTGTTCTTTGTTTCCTAATATCACATGGGGTTGCTTTCCGTAAATTACCGTAGTGCCAAACTCCCAGCAATCTTGAATTCTGTCTGGTATGCTATATAGGAAGAAAATTTTATAGGGCTATATAGGGCTGTGGACTCTTGACCGGAGAGTCGTGGGTTCAATCCCAGGTGAGGGACACTGCTGCTGTACCCTTGAGCAAGGTACTTTACCTAGATTGCTCCAGTAAAAAAAAACAACAAAAAAACCCAACTGTATAAATGGGTAATTGTATGTAAAATAATGTGTAAACAATAATGTAATTGTATGTAACAATTGTAAGTCGCCCTGGATAAGGGTGTCTGCTAAGAAATAATATCATTACTGTTATGTTTATAGGAAAAGCAGTGGACACATTTACATTAATTTCAGTTTCATGACATTTGAGATATACTGGAAATCCTTACTTTGTTTTTGACACTAAGAGGCCTGCATCCCAGTGACAGCATAGTGCTTTGATGTTCCCTTGTCCTTTCCTTCTTTTGAACTTAACCCTTTAGATCCCAGAATGCCAGTGGGCTCCCATCTTGTAAGTTCTAAGAACACCTGCTGTTACTAGTATCCTTTTCTACAGAAGCAACGCTGTGTCTGCTGAATCTTTAATAACTCAGCATGGAGTCTAGAAATCTACAACACAGGCGCGTTGAGGACAAAATGCAAAATTGTGTTTGTAAAAAAATGAAAAATGTTGAAGTTTAAACATGCAAGCTATGTCTTCAAAGAAAGTCAAATAAAATTGCCTGAGTGATTTTTCATCCCATTACGGGAATATGTGTTAAGCCACCTGGTTGCAAAATGTAGCTGATTTTGGAAGGGGCACATTATTTTCCCCGCTGTTGCTTGTTGGTAGACATGAAAGTCACAGTTTCGACAGTACTAACAGCAATAGTTACAGTTAAGTGATTCCTGTTAAAAAAACTTAACAAAAAAACAATCACTTTATAGTCATGCAGCACAGACATGGGCTCAACAAAAGAATGACCTCTACTGCAAGATGACAGGCTTTCGATATTGAATGTTATGGGTTGGGGGAGGGGCTCTGGTCTATCCCCTGTGACCCTGACCTACATTTGTAGCTGCTTATTATTCAAGCTACACTAAATGTTTAAAAAATGTGTGTAATTCAGTTTGGCATCCTCTTCTACATGCTTGCCCTGGAGCAGTAGGTGCTCTGTAATATTAGCAATGTCCCACGTTGAGTCATATTTAATATAAAAATCCTAAAATACTCATAACTCGGGAAGAAGCTGTTAATTGTTAGTGGGGAACTGCTTGATTGTAGGCTATGTCTCATCAAGGACTCTGCCTATTAGTAACCGGTGTTGACATTTAGATTTTAAATTGAATTTGCTCCTAATTAAACCCAGAGGGGAGTGATCCTATTTAATGTATAGGTTAATAAAATCAGTCAGAAATTGTTAAACACTGAAGCTAAATTCTCCAAGAGTATTGTTGTCTGCTGGATTGTAGTGGGGAATACTGCATAATTAAAATTAAAAGTTGCAATTATTTTGAAATAGCAGTTTTAAATGGACAATGGTGTGAATTTAATAGCAAAATATAATGCACAAGAACTGAGAATGGATTTTTTTTTGTCTTTAATGCAAACATATACTGTATAACACGTATGGCTCCTTATGAACAACTTTTTTTGGCATTTAAGGCTATAGTATATAGAAAAGAAAAAAGTCTATGTGAACTCACAATTGCTGCTTCCAGTTTTCAAGTGAAGTCCATCAAGTCAGGTCACATGCAAAAAATCAGCCAGGACCACTGTGATTTTATATTTATAAAGGCTCTTATAAGTTTATTTAATTAAAAACAAGCAAACAAAAATGAAGCAGCAAACAACGCATTTCGACAACATGTCTTCATGAGGTTCACATTGATTTTCAATGTAAACGGGGCGGCTTCTAGTCTTCTCAGATGTATCCTCTATCCTTCTCTTCATTTTTCCCCTTTGGGGGAAAGCAAAGCCTGCTTCCCAACCTTGGAGGCCGATCGATTTCTGTCTCGCCTCAGCGAGGGCTGCTCTCCACGAGCCAATGGGAAAGCACGTTATCTCCCTAACGTCACAATCACATAGTTCATATTTCCAAGTCCCAGGGCTTATTCCTCACAGCCCTTGCTTCTGTTCTGTGAATATTTAAGAAATCTATACTTTCAAATGTTTTCTTAGCTGCAGTATTTAACAGTTTGGCATCTGATGGGATTATTGTGAGAAGTTCTAACTAATGTATTGTGGAAAATAATTAACAGTATGCTAGGAATGAGAAAGCCTGTGCTGTACTGTATATAAAAACAGTTTTCATATAGGTAAACATGCTGTTTAATTATAGAGTACACTGCAAGGAAGTAAAACAAAATAATTAAGGAAATATGAAGACAAAAAACTTATGTAAGTTGGCCTTATACATTTGTGTAACTTTGATTTATAACAAGTTTGCATGTACATGGTTCTTTACAATAGGTTTTTGTTCACTGATATGTAATGGCAGTTGCTGAAGAACTGGTTGACGAGTAGTGGCCTTTTATAGAGTGTTAGCGAGCCAGAAAAAGCAAATGGAATTTGTCCAATAACATGCCATTTTTTCTGAAAAAACTAAAACCTATAAAATAGCATACATCTGATTGAACCTGTCAAAATATTATAAACATTGAAACAAAGTAAAGGTTGTTTGAGAGTCGTGTCACTTTTCCAACAAACATTTTAAATGATTTAGAATGAAAGTGGAGGCATTCTGTTCAATATTAGGCCTAAAACACAATTTAGGGCTTTTTACCGCACACGTAACATTAAAAACGTATTTGAAAACCTGTTCCATATATGTGAAAAGCGTGCAGGTGTTTGTTTTTTTTTAGGTGGAATCCTCCTTTATCTATCTTCTGTATACAGTTTCTTTTTTTAAATCCCTTTCTCTATCAAACACTAATTTGATTTTAAATTTCAGTTTGTTAATTATTACTAAACACCAATTAAGAATTAATCTGTGTAGCATTAAATCTTTATTATAAGACTCCTGACATGTTTCAGTCTTATTAAATCCTAATTAGTAATTGCAGCAATTAATTTGACTTTAACTGACTGCATTGCTGTTCCAGGCAGTTTGTTCAAACAGTTATTGAGATCTTGAGACAACAGATATCAATCTTGTGGACTGACAGCATACCAACATTGGTAGGTGATGAAAACTCAAGAAAATGTATTGCTGAGTAGAATGAGTTTTAAGGTGCATTTACACTTACAACTCGGATTTGAGCTGTCTTAGGGTCAGTCAGATTAAAATATGCTTATCATTTGAGCTACCCATTTACACTTGGGCACGGACTTGGCTTTGGCCCTGTATGTAGGGCAGCAGTGTGGAGTAGTGGTTAGGGCTCTGGACTCTTGACCGGAGGGTCGTGGGTTCAATCCCCAGTGGGGACACTGCTGCTGTACCCTTGAGCAAGGTACTTTACCTAGATTGCTCCAGTAAAAACCCAACTGTATAATGGGTAATTGTATGTAGAAATAATGTGATATCTTGTAACAATTGTAAGTCGCCCTGGATAAGGGCGTCAGCTAAGAAATAAATAATAATAATAATAATAATATGCACATGCATAGCCCCTGAACTGTAGTGCATGCCTGGTGATGTCATATCAACTACCTCTTGAAGACATTCCCCTCCTCAAAACACTGAGGCGGAAGTGTTTGAATCAACAACAAGCGTGTCATTTGTGTGTTTCTACTTCAAGGTGGTTATTCCGTGTAAATTAAGATTAAATTTTGCCATCAGAAATGGAGCAAAGCATTGAAAACTTGCATATAGGTACCGTCTACTTGTCAGACTCTTCTTATATGTAAATAACACTTGTTTCAGTCAGGGAACTCATGCGATAGATAAAATATTTATTACAGATTAGACACGATAACACACATTTATGCATATTATACGTTTTAGGATAACACGTTTAACATATAATACATCTTTGGCCTTTGGCCTCGCCTCGGGGAACCCCTGCCCATAAATTTTTCCGCTGATAAGTGGAAAGGCTGACTGTAGGAAAGCCATGGGCAGGGGGCAGGATAGCTGCCCCCCCTCCCCCCTTAGACAAAGCCAAAAAAAAGGTGGAGGCTGGGGAGGAGGAAGCAAACTAACTCACAGCAGGTTGGTAATGGATCAGGTAAGATTTGAATCCCTTCCCTGACGATCACTGGACAGTAATTACGTTGTTAGCGATAAGGTACTGCTATTTCGATTGACAATTGTCTGGTTATGGACACTTAATAAGCTTGATTTGATTGACTGATTAAAAGTGAGTTCCCTGCCTGAACCACCGCTTTGCTGCATTTCTTTAAATTTCCACTTTCAAAGTCTCTTCTTCAGGGGGGTGTGGCCATTTTAAGAAACAGGTGTTATTATATACATTTACACATCAGTCTGACAACTCCTCTTATATTTAAATGTAAACAATAACTCCCCTTTATTTTCTTGAAAAATACTTATTTCTGCTATTCAACTAAAGCGAAACGTATTCTTTTAATAGCTAAAAAGAAACATCTGTAACTTTCAATTGTGTATGCTCTCCCCCCAGAACTCAGGTTTATTCACCATATACCAACAATGCATCACGCTACTGTCAATGATACAATTGAAAAAATTAAAACCTTTCATAAATCTAGGTGTGAATAGAGTCTTTTGTTTAAAGGTAAAGTGCTTTTGGACCTGAAGCTAGTGGTTTATATATACATATATTCACATCACGGCACTTACCACAATGCACTTTGAAAAATAAAGCCCATACAAAACTTCCACAAGCTTGCAACCTTTTTGAAACTGTTATGTTAGTGCCGTGATACATGTAAACAAGTGATATATTGAGGTCTAAAATCACTGTATTCGCTCAGTAATGATACTTTACTGTAATGATTGGTTTAATTCTAGATAGAGGTACCCACAAAACTGAACATTTCCTTAATAACATACGTATCAAAATACGACCACGGGCTAGTGTAAACTGGGTATTAGTGAAATGATTTTTCATTTTGTGGTTAAGGACAATAGTCATGATGGTTATTTGTTTCTATTTCCACAAAAAAAAAAAAAATCATAATTTTGCATTACAGCCTAGTACTGTGCTGACCCTGCATAACCATAATTAGCTTAGAGAACAGATGAGAGCTGTCTTCTGGCATAATGATACACAGAGTGCATGCTTTATTTCCCTACCACAATGTCACTATGTCCTAAGTCTGTGTTTTTTCATTTTTTATTTGAAATAATGCTCATTATTTAAAAAGGTACCCCATAAAGAGGTATTCTTAGAAAAATAGAAAATGTTCTTCAGTGCTATATTGTTAGTAGTACAACACTGCAATACCTATATTTAGGGCTCTTTATTTTCAGTGTGTTGAAATACATATCACAGAAGGGATGAAGTGATTATTCCAGCCTTTGTTAAATAAAGTACAACAGAATTTGGTTTACTGTTTACAAATCATGCACAAAAGAGCCTTCTCTGGCCACAGCATCGCATTTCATTTTGAATTTACCGACTTTTCTTGATGAAAACCATCCCATGTCTGGGAGGTTACTAGATCAACTTTCTGCTTTTGACCAACTCTGAGGACACCTGATCTTCAGTCCTGTGTGAATCATTCCATAGTTTCATTCAAGCTACAGGAGACGAAATAAAAGTGATCTTGTTTCACAATCAATGCTTTTCTAAGAGTTTAATTAAGAAACTGAGTGAGTTCAACATAACTTTAAAGGGACATCACATGACTTCAACATAACTTTAAAGGGACATCACATGACTAAAAGAAAAAAACGAAGAGCCCTACCTATATTGTACAATGGTGTTTGCATATTTTTGTGTGTTATGAATTCAATTTAAGCTTAAACCCAAGCTGGACAATTCATATAGTTATGATCTTGTTTTCTTCTGGAACTTAGTGTGCGCTGTTGTGGTTATTCAGACCTTGTATGATTCAGTCAGTTTTAACTGGCACGGTGTATCTTTCTTGTGTCATTCTCAACTGTACCGTGATTGAGCTCTTTCTTAATAATATAATCTATATTTACTGTACAGTAAATGCCTGTTGACAGAAAGTAATAAAATACGAATGACATGAATTTGAACCTCAGTCTCCTGTGCGTCTTGCTGTTTCCTGACTGTTTTGACACCTGACCCACCCATCACTCTCCTGTGTAACTTTGAGGTGGAATGTTTATACTAGCTTTCATTCACCCTTTTGTAATACTCCTAACCAGGCCTCTGAAAGATCCTAACCAGGCCTATGAAAGATCGGCCCATTGTCCTCGGCAGCTGTGGTCATTATGTTGTGTCATAACTGGTGAAACCAGTGTGCCTGAAGCACCTTCTCTAGTGCCCGAGTTAAAACAATGCAAGAACAGTTTGGTGATTCACTGAAATGTAAGTAGGAAGTAGAAGGATGAAGTGTGTCATTCATAAACAAAGAATTGCTATCGAATATTTTTAGGCTAGTATGTGACAACATTAATTACTATAGAGTATTTTGAGTAACCATACGATTTTAGGTGAACTTGTTTTAAACACACTTGCATGGATGACACTCTGTTGCCACTTCTGCATTTACTATGAATGTTTTGAATTGTTACACATTGGACACCCTCTGGATGATACTACCTTCACAGTTGGTATTTTTGTTCCCCAAATTTCTTTGATATCAAAGATTTTTGTTTTCTGTCATATTTCTGGTAACTTCACGTGGGCTGCAGTTTATGGTTACTGTTTTATGTCTTTCTATCACAATCAAAATCACCCTGGGCTTTCTCAACTGCTTTCAGTCTCAATATACCACATTTAATTGTATTTAATAACATTGACTCTGAAGGTGAGGCCTATTTGCATCTTTTGTTTGCAGAATTCTGAACGGTTGTACTTTTATTGTAGAAGTTTCAGAAAAGCTTTTATAATTAAATATTTAAGACCTACTTAATGTTCCCCGTAAAAAAAAACGTTGTATAAGTCACACAGGTGTATAAGTCCACCCCTCCTTTTTGAGACACCAATTTCAGAAAAGTACCTAAAATTAGGCCTATGTTTTTCTTTAACATGCTCAACATTAATAATAAAGGACAATTCATAACCATTGTTTTGGAACAATTGGATTCTGTAGTGTTTTATTTCAATAGTTTACATTTATGTAGCACAGCATACCTTTTTTTTTTTTTTTTACTCAAAACCAAAAAACTTTCGCTGTCGTCAAATATAGCAAGTAAGTGTGGAGTAGTGGTTAGGGCTCTGGACTCTTGACTGGAGAGTCGGAGTACCCCAGGTGGGGTACACAGCTGCTGTACCCTTGAGAATGGTACTTTACCTAGATTGCTCCAGTAAAAAAAAAAACAACTGTATAAATCGGTAATTGTATTTAAAAAAATAATATGATATAATTGTAACAATTGTAAGTCGCCCTGGATTAGGGGCGTCTGCTAAGAAATTAATAATAATAATAATAATAATAATAATAATAATAATAATTTATATATATATATATATATATATATATATATATATATATATATATATATATATATATATATATATATATATATATGTGTGTGTGTGTGTGTGTGTGTGTGTGTGTGTGTGTGTACTGTGTGAAGAATAAGAATAATCTGCGCTGTTGGAGTACTGTCATGAAATACATATTCTCTATTATCTATAAATATGACTATACCCAAAAGTTATGGTGGGCTGATTGACAGAAATTCTGATCACTCAGTTTCTTGATATAATCATTGACAGTCTACTGTAGCCTATCAGGCTTTGTTGAGCTGACCCGCCCTTGTTTCAACTGCAAGTAAATCCAGTACACTGGAACTGTGAAAAAAACGTACTGTATGACAAAAACGTACTGTGTGACATGTGAGGAAATTATGTCAAACTGACTGCCTTTGTTTCTTAATTTAATTAGAGAGAGTGTTTTTGCATTTCTTTATTGTGTTTTTGACAGAGCGTTTGTTCAGTTGTGCCTGTAATAATTCCACTGACGCATTACCAGTTTATCTTTAAACACACCGGTGTAAAAGTCGCACCCCCCTTTTTAGGACCCCCTAAAAATACCCAGTAATTCGACTTATACAACTCTTTTTATGGTACATCATCTTGATTATATATATATATATATATATACAGCTCTGGGAAAAATTAGGAGACCTCTGCAAAATGATCAGATTCTCTGGTTTTACTATTTTATAGATATGTGTTTGGGTAAAATGAACATTTTTGTTTTATTCTATAAACTACTGACAACATTTCTCCCAAATTCCAAATAAAAATATTGTCATTTAGAGCATTTATTTGCAGAAAATGACAACTGGTCAAAATAACAAAAAAGATGCAGTGTTGTCAGACCTCGAATAATGCAAAGAAAATAAGTTCATATTCATTTTTAAACAACACAATACTAATGTTTTAACTTAGGAAGAGTTCAGAAATCAATATTTGGTGGAATAACCCTGATTTTCAAGCACAGCTTTCATGCGTCTTGGCATGCTGTCCACCAGTCTTTCACATTGATGTTGGGTGACTTTATGCCACTCCTGGCGCAAAAATTCAAGCAGCTCAGCTTTGTTTGATGGCTTGTGACCATCCATCTTCCTCTTGATCACATTCCAGAGGTTTTCAATGGGGTTCAGGTCTGGAGATTGGGCTGGCCATGACAGGGTCTTGATCTGGTGGTCCTCCATCCACACCTTGATTGACCTGGCTGTGTGGCATGGAGCATTGTCCTGCTGGAAAAACCAATCCTCAGAGTTGGGGAACATTGTCAGAGCAGAAGGAAGCAAGTTTTCTTCCAGGACAACCTTGTACTTGGCTTGATTCATGCCAAAGCTGCCCGATTCCAGCCTTGCTGAAGCACACCCAGATCATCACCGATCCTCCACCACATTTCACAGTGGGTGCGAGACACTGTGGCTTGTAGGCCTCTCCAGGTCTCCGTCTAACCATTAGACGACCAGGTGTTGGGCAAAGCTGAAAATTGGACTCATCTGGGGGTGCTTCAGCAAGGCTGGAATCAGGCAGATTTGTCTTAGTGAAGGACATGGCTGTCCCAAGTTACATGGTAACAAGGCTCTCTTTATTGTCTGGTTTTGAGTAAACTACATAGCTCTTATGTTTTATTTTCTAAAATAGGTGGAATACTGTGCTGTCCTGCAGTAGACAGTCAGATATTTACCATACTTTTAGATCCTGTGTCAGTATAATTCTTGCAGGCTGTGTACGTATCATCATATAGGATATTTGCTCAGTTTAAATACATTACAGAGTTAAAGTAAAACTTTGTACTGCAATACATTTTCTGTAATTGAAACATATTCTAAGGAGAAGTTTGGAAAGTCCCTGATCTAAATATAAAGAATGTACAACCAATAGAACATAAAACCAAATAGCAATGTGATTGCGCACTTACTGATCTAAATGACTAGAGGAGAGATTCGGTGGTTGCGGTAGGACAAATAGTATGCTTTTGTATGCAGATATTAAATATGGTTACCATATATAAGGTGCGTGTGTGTGTGTGTATATATATATATATATATATATATATATATATATATATATATATATATATAATACACTTTTTCGTACAATTATTTACCATGTTAGACATGACATTTTAGCCAGCATGTCTTACCATAAAACTCTTCTGAACAAAATATATACCCACGACCATCAGCCCCATACAGCCACTATTATACAGTTCTGTATTTATCAGAAAAGACATTTCTGATTAGGAGATATAAAAAATACTTAAACATAAAAATGCAAACCTGATACATGGTTTTGACAGGAGTTTAAAATTATATTATGCAAAACATAGTCACTCAGTATTCAGTGCTCAATTTTTTTTGTTTAATTTTCTTGGCATGACTTTTGTTAAAATGACTAATACATTTGTCCAGAAATGGATATCCTGTTGATAAGAACAAAAAGTGCTGGGTAATATAAAGTGGTTCTCTTCATGGGGTTTCAACAGGAAATAATAACAAGTGAACAAGAGATTCACCAGTAGCATCAAATCAGCTATCCTTTAGGCTCTAATGAACCAGATATAGAATAAGTAATGTCTATTGAACATTGAATGAAGCTTATTCGTAGTTAGCATAAGATACATTCTCCAGTTTCTAAATAATGATGTCACCTCATTATACTACTCTGTGCCTTAGAGGTTCATTTTTAAAGCTTGTGGGGGACACCCAGAATCCCTTCCTCTCCCTCGCCTCCTGATAATCCTTCCTGGAACTGTTCAAGATTAAGTCTTGAACGCCACAGTGACAGTGATATGAGACCAATATTTCTGATTTACAGGAATTGGGTTTGGATCACTGTTGCAGAAAACAAGAGGTCTAAAATTGATGCACTGTTATTAGTAACACTAGTAGGCCAAAACTGAACTTCAATAGACTAAACTGAACTAAAAAGTGTTTTCTTATTTTTGTTTCAGAAGGAAACGTTTCTTTCAGTCTTAACCTTTCCTTATTGGGATGAAAATCCTGATTTTAACCAGTGAGAAACAAAGAAAGACGTGCCCTTGTGCTTCCCCAAATCATTTACGGTGGCTCAATTAGCTCTCCATGCTTGCAGTGGAACCTGCTGTTTTTTAAACCACTCTCACCAGTATTTCACTTTTAGTTTGTTACAAACTCCAGGGTTTATATAACCTACAAAGCCACCGAGCGGGAGCTCTGTGTGGAGACTGAGTGTTTTCATTTCATCTCTGTACACAGCACAGCAAGGCCTGCCAGGGGAATGTAGTTTAACAACAGCTCCCTGTATTTCCATCATGTAGCAAATTCCTGCTGGCTTTTGAGTCTATTTCATTGATTACAGCCTGAGGGCACATTCAAAACGCTGGAGGCATATCGCCATCATTGAAAAGATTTAGTCTTAAAACTTTAAAGAACTTTGTTAATTAATAGCTTACAATACATATAAGTTGTATGTGTTTTGACTTTTCACATGGATTGTGAAATATAATGAATTAAGATAATTTTATGTAAAACTGATCCCAACCAGTATAGAGAGGGCAATGTAGTGTAGTAGGTTCCTGGAGCGGGACGTCTCTTTTAATGAGGCTAGCGCTTGTCTTGTGTGGAAAATATTTTAATTTTTAGCTTTGTTTTGTTTTGTTTTGTTTGTTAAATCTGACACTAGGGCTACCATTACTGGTACCCTAGTGGCAACACCTGTGTTTATAAATCTTATAAAACACCCAATGCTCTGTGTCGTACTTATTATTATTCAGTGATGGCCCAGGCACGTTTTTTCACCCTAGCTACTTGTTACTGGGGTTCCGTATGGTAACTCACAAGGCAGCCTCTCGGCTTAGCATTTCAATCTTGCCCTTGCAACGGCTTTGGTACTCTCACCCATACGGTAATTTTACGTTTCATATTTGAATGGGAACGTTAGGTTATTATCATAACCCTGGTTCCCTGAAATATAAATATAACCATAAACCTTCAAGGTCGCTGCGTCCGTGATTGCAGCAGTCTTGAAGGAAAAATGACATTGAAGTCTGTGAGCACAGTACTTGTATACCCTCAGGGGCGGGCCATGACTGTGTTACAGGCTCTTCGAGCATCTTTGATATATCTTATTCAAGTTTTGGGGTCTTTAGGAGGTAAATACCCATACGGTAATGGTTATGTTTCTACTCCAGGGAACCAGGGTTATGGTAATAACGTTGTATTGTATATCAGTCTACTTTACTGGCCATTGCCAGGAGCACTGCTGGGAACTAGATTCTGTGTCCCATTTGGGTATAATTAACCTCAATATAAATGCATCAATAATAACTTGTCATAAAACATTCAAGTTTTAGATGTTTAAATGCCTTGTTACTTTTACTATTTTACTAGTAATTAATCCCTGTAAGGTGAGCTTGTATAAGTTTGTTGCTGCACTGTTACATCATAAACCAGACAAACTATTATAAACCAGATAAACTAGCAACTTCATATTTTCAGTATTGTGGCAAGTCTAGTAGCAAAATCTAGTGGCACCCTACATTTTTGACCTCTGACATAAGATGAACACTATATGATAAAGACCCTACGCTTCCAGTGATTCTCTCGATCAAGTTTGATTCGTGTGTCGTACAACAAAAATGAACCCTTTCCTGACATTTTTTTTTTGCAAAGCTGCCCTGCCACAGTGTCTAAACCTTGTATCCCAGAAACTGTTGTATCCCTTGTATCCCAGAAAATAATAGTGACTTCATATTTGCAGGGCTAAATAAACCCTTCATGTGAAAAATGTTGCTGGTCATGAAGTTTACCTCTGACCTAATATAGCTGATAAGGTGAGGTCATGTGACTTTTAAAGTTACAGCATGAAGGGATTTTGAGTTGTCTTAATGTTTGGTACATAACTGTATTCTTACTAAGGTTCTATTACCAGCATTTTCCAGAAAAAAAAAAAAACTCATTTATTTATTTATTTACATTTTTATAGCACCTTTAGCCAAGGCACTTTACAAATTTATAACAAAAATGGTAGTCAAGAGAAGTGTGTGAAGAAAGAGAGTAAGTTTATTGGGCTAAGGTGGTGGATACAAATGTGTTGCTTTAGGAGAGCAGAGGGCAAGAGGCTAGGTCAGGGTCAGGGCAAGCAGGGTCATAACAGGAAATCGGGGACCAGGAGTATCAATAGGATGGGCTAGGGAGAAGAGATGAGTTTTGAGAGAGGAGCGGAAACTACGTAGTGTAGGTGACTCTTTTATGACAAGTGGGAGTTTATTCCAATGAAGGGGAGCAAGAAGGGAAAAGGAACAGAAACATGATTGGGCACAGGGCGAGGGTGGGACCGTGAGGGACAATAGGGATTGGGAGCGTAAGGAACGTGAGAGAACATAGCAGGTGATCAGTGCAGCCAGATAAGGTGGGGCAAGACCATAGAGAGATTTGTACACAAGGGTAAGGAATTTGAACAGGCAGTGATAATAGACAGGGAGTCAGTGTAGCTGGAGGAGGAGAGGGTAGGTATGGGAGGAGCGGGCGAGGTTAAATATGATATGAATTTTTTGAATTTGTTGTAATGGTACAAAAGCGGGGAGACCAAGGAAGGAGTTACAGTAGTCGAGGAGGGTGAAGATGAGAGAGTGGACCAGAAGTTTATTAGCAGAAAAAGAAATGGGGGGGGGGGGGGTTGTATTTTAAGGATGTTGAATAGGTGGAAACGGCAGGTGCGTGTTATGTTCGAGATATGGTCATAAAGGGAAAGGGTGGAGTCGAAGATGACGCAGAGGTTACGAGCAGAGTGGGATAGAATCAGGGATAAGGGAGGGAATGAGATGGTGGGGCAGGGTGGGGGAGTAGAAAGGGAAGGGAAGAAAAGGATTTCAGTTTTTGATGAGTTGATGAGGAGATATCGGCGCGCCATCCAAGATTGGATAGCAGCCAAGCAAGCTGATATACAGGTGGCAAGGTCAGGGTTAAAGGTTGGGTGTCATCAACAAAGAAATGATGGGGGGTTAAATGAGGAAATAAAAGCTTCAAGGGGTGAGGTACAAGGGAGAATAGCAGGGGTCTGAGAACAGAGCCCTAGTGGAAACTGTATTGCTTGAAATACAGACCACATGGTTTGATATAGGGTTCTTATAGTTAGTAATGCAGCAGTGTGGAGTAGTGGTTAGGGCTCTGGACTCTTGACCGGAGGGTCGTGGGTTCAATCCCTGGTTGGGGACACTGCTGCTGTACCCTTGAGCAAGGTACTTTACCTAGATTGCTCCAGTAAAAGCTCCAGTTGCTCTAGTGATATCTTGTAACAATTGTAAGTCGCCCTGGATAAGGGCGTCTGCTAATAAATAAATAATAATAATAATAATAGTACAGTAATATTCTTTGATTCTATCAATAGTTTCCAGTGCCACATTGTTTTTACCCTTTGTTATATATTTTTTTCACATTTCCATTTTATTTCATGTTTACAAAACATTTAATCTGATATGACATACCTTTTAGATTATGCTACTGGGGATACTTTTGTATTTGTTCCCAAAAACTCCCATTTCTACTTTTATTGCACTTCAGTGTTTAGGGTTGAACAGTACCCTCCGCTGATATTATCCCATTGGCCTTGTAAATAAAACTTTATTATACAGTTAATAAAGCATCTTTTAATATGGTAATACCTGAGTGGCTCACTGAGTAAAGACACAACCTCGTGGATTGCAGGTTGAGCCATGCAGTTACAGGAGGGCAGGTTTGTGTCCTAAATGGGTATTAAATGTATACAATATTTAATGTTGTTGAAGCTGACACCCTGGGATCCTTCAAGAAGCTGCTTGATGAGATTCTGGGATCAATAAGCTACTAACAACCAAACAAGCAAGATGGGCTGAATGGCCTCCTCTCGTTTGTAAACTTTCTTGTGTTCTTATTGTCCATTGCTAAGTAGGCATTTCATATTTATCATTATTTTGTGAAGGCAACTTTAAATTTGAAAGTTGTTTTTTTTAATACATTCTTTTTACTGGTAGCTCTCTTTTTCAAGTATGTGGGTAGAGATATTTAATCCGTTATATTCATTTGTTTATACTTTGGGATGTAAGTTAAAAGAATATATGATACATGTGCTGTTCAAGCACATTGATAGATCATAGAATAGAAAATATCTACTGCCTATTGCATTATAAAGCTTTTATGCTTTAAAGGAATCCAAGTGAGAGGTGTTTTTTTTTTTTTGTACTGTATGTGTGGCCCACAGATTTTGTGTTGAGCATTACATGAACAGGTTGCTGTAGCTTCAACAGAGCCTAAACGCCACCTAGAAAAAACCATGACCATGAAGCCTCAATTAAGTTTTAATTTTGGTGGCAAGCACATCCAAGACGTCTTTCCTGAATCTCATTGTATATGTGTTTTGTGCACTCTCCTGCTGATTTATTGCAGTCAATGGCCAGCAAGTGTATCTGTTATCTGTTAACAAGGAACCTGACAGGACAGCCTCTTTGTTCGTAATTGTTAGTTTTTTCTATGCATTATTGATGAACTGAGCCTTATTTGTCAGCTTCTACACTGTGAATGTGATGAAGCTGTATCCAAATTCTGCTAATGCACTCACTGTTTCAGTAAAGCACTGGCAAGCTCTGCTTTGTGGGAGAAATTTGAAACATGTGCAATTAGCTTTTAAACTTAAAATTACTCAAATTACTTAGTTTATAATGACATTCCAAAAAATAAACCTGTTCATCTTTAAGGTAATTCAACAAGTTCTCTGTATATGGAAACCATGTTGTTTAAAATGTGAACTATCTTACTTTAAAAGTTCTGTTCATGAACACACACACAATTTCCCATTTCTGATTTTCTTTTTACATCCATGGTATGCTTTTTGCTTCACTCTTGTTGCATCAGCTTTCTATAGAGAAAATGGATCTGCATTCACCTAGGATTTTAAACGATCCCAACCACCACCTGACAGGTTTCTAATAGAACTCTGATGTGTGTCCCTGTTGTGATATTGTAATCATTACTGACTTCTTCCTTGGATATTAATCAGTAATCTTTCATCACTTTTAATATGTGGCTTTTCACAAACTGAAATAGGATGATTTATTTTTCTCACCTTACAAACTGACCCGATAGAGAGTGTGGGATTTGTTTAATTTCCCAGTTGTTGGACAAGTCAAGATACTATATGGCACTTAATGGGAATACATTTTTGAGCTTGTAAAATATGTTAAATACTGAGATAAGGTATAGTCGGACATGCTTTCTTAGTTAAAGTTATTTAAAATGGGTTTATCATGTGCATTGTATACAGTATTGTTGATTATGTTTTGTTGATTGTACCCTAATGCTGCTGTGAATGGGATGTTGATCTGATACATATGCATGTATGAAATCTTAATAGTATTGTCGGGTATTTTTCACTGCTTTCAAGAGAAAAAGCACAAGAAAAACCTGCTAAAAAATAAAAATAAACACACCAAGTGTTTATTGTGAGGGTTTTTACAGTAAGTACAATTAGATTGTTTATTTTTATTAGTTTAAATTGTTATTTTATTAGGCTGGAGTACAGCTGCCGCTTCTGACTAATAAGCAGGGAGGATAAACAACAAAACCTGCTTTTATTGCTTTCATTGAAGGTTCTAGAACTGTGTGGAATAAATACAGAATCCCAGACCATTTTGAGGATACAGAAAACTCCTAAGAATGGCTGGGATTCTGTCATGTTAGCCAATAGCAATACAGTAGAACTTGGAAAGGATGATGTAAGGGTCAAAACTGTATGAAATAGATGCTAAACGAAAGCACCCGCTATACACGGTTAACACATTGGTTATTGCTCTATGATTATTTTGCAAGTCTTTTTTTACTTTTACAAAATTACACATAAGCTTAGCCTCTGTAGCCTCTTATGATGAGCTGCCACTGCTGGCATACATTCTGCTGCTTGACATATTTGCTTAGAATGGTGCTCAGATAATATAAAAACTTGAAAAATAAAATAAAACATGAGTTCAAGTGAGTTTTCCCTGGTTTCTGACATATCAAGATCTGAAGTAGCACTAGATCAGAACGTACTCTAGATCTTTCTGCATTACCACATGCCCTTGCCTTTTGTCAGAACCAGGGCAATTCATTTAGCAATTCATTTGGGCTAATAACAACATGCATGATGCACAGTGAGGCATTTTGTTTAATAACAGATTGTAGACGAAGGGTACATTCATTTCTTCCCTGTCTTCTGTAATTACTAGTGCACTAATTACCTCCAAATCGCTGACATCCAGGGCCAATAAGGATGGAAACAGGCACATCATAGACAGCTTGCACAAAAGCTATGACAAAGCCTCCCAACAAAGACCTTCAGAATCAGCATCAATATGTGTTTGGGTGCTTTGCACTCTGTCCCTTTTTTGGGGGGGATGGCTTCTAAACATGTATTGTTCTGTTTGTTATTCTATTTGCAGTTTGACGGTGAAAACATGTACATGAGCATGACAGAGCCGAGCCAGGACTGTGTGCCAGCGAGCCAGGTGGGTTAATTAATCTTCTCTGCCTTGTTTCTATTTGTAATTAAACAAATTGAAAGGGATGCATTGCAAAGTAGCAGCACTATCAGTAGCTGCCATAATCAGGAGTAATTATAATTTATAAACAAAGCATTTAAGCCTAATTTCAAGTTAATTAGATGGCTCTGATAAAGCACAGTGGTTGGCGTGGTCCTGAAAGAGGCTACAGTTTTCTTCCCTGGGAAGACACCAGCTGGTAAACAGTCCGTGATACCCCCCCATACATTTGTTCTAGCCTCAACTTGAGATTTTTATTGGTTAAGCTTACATCATTTAAATAAAATAAATGAATGTTGATCACCGTGATGTCATTGGGACTATATTGAATGAAAAATCTGTATGATTTTTTTGATGATAACTACTTTCTATCAAAACCTGATAAATCAATGTCATCCTTTGTCTGAAACTTTTTTTTTTCCCCTCACAATTAGTGCACACAATCTTAAACATATGCTTAGAATCAACACTAATGGATCCAAGGTTTAAGGACAGGATTTATTATACTAGTGGAAAAGACTGCAATATGAAATAATATTTTGGTTAATATACAGGCAAGATGCAACCTCACAATAAACAGAAAAAGTTACAGAATAATAAACAAAACTTTCTGTATGCACATCAAAATATCTCTAAGCACAAGGCACCAAGAAGACATGCGATGTTTAAAGCACTAGAAACAATGATAGTCCCATACAAACAGACAAAGAAGCAAAATAAAAATACAGTATATATATATATATATATATATATATATATATATATATATATATATATATATATATATATTCGTGCTGATTTTAGTTCAATTATGTTTATACATATCTGTAAGCATTTTTTTAAAATTATTATTAGTTTGTTTAGAAATCAAGAAATATAGCACTACTCATTTTCTGTACTTTTTACAGACTTTGTAATGTAACCTTTATGGCAAAAAAGGAATTAATTGCCCTATAATGTAGTATAGTATCTCAGAGAGTATCTGCACTTGGAGAATTCATGCTTACAGAACTGAAGAATAAAGAATCAGGTCAGTGTTTTATGTAGCATAAATGAAACTAAATACCAGGTCCTTCTATGTAACCAGACGGCACATGCCAAAGCCTTTTTAAAAAAAAATTTAAACGGTTCAGCATAAACAGTTTAGTCTGGTTTTCCTTTAACATAAATTGTGTCCTTTAACTATTTCCGCACTTATAATGCGTTATACACATTCAATGCTTTAATGTAAGTTTTATACATTGGGAAAGACTTAATGAAAGGCAAATGTTTAGTTGAGGGGGGGGGGGGGGGTTGATAAAACTTGCCTTAATAGACTGTGCTGATTTTTTTTGTAGACCACAGATTTAGCTCAGCATAAGAAATTGAGGGGTCAGATGAAAGTGACACATTTTCATTATTTCAACACATGTTTTTTTGCCAGTCTTGAGATTTAATATAAAATAAAACCAATTAAGTCTGTATATATTCTGCTGATGCATACTTTCTGAACACAATAAGAGAAACTGAAAACACATTTACACATACTGCACATGCATTATAAACCATTTCAGAAAACCTGGCCCCTAGAAGTAGACCAAACAAAATAGCTAACGTTACCCTCAATAAACCCTGGTTGAAGTGTTTGCCTGTTTTCTATAGTGAAGTGGGCACACACACAAAGACGCAGCCATGGAAAACAAACATAGCTGAGCATTAATCCGTAAAATATCATAAAACCACAAGGTGCTTGTATCAGTACTTCATCACTTCAGGGTGCCATGGTGCTGTATTCTGACTTAACATTTGCTGAAGCCAGCTTTGTTCTGGAAAGACCATTGTACATACCGAATAACAGATCATGTCAGGGACCCACAGAGACAGATTAAATTCCACTGAGCCAGATAAACACTGTTCATGAACTCCACTGAACACCTTTTGAGACAGTGGCATCAGAGAAGACACCTGCTGCTTATGTCAACTTGTTTGCCTTCAAAAGCTGACCAACTGTGGTACAGGTCTGTGATTCTGCCTGAGGATTCAAATCCCCAGCTCAGCATTGAGCTGCATTGAAGATATTTAAATTTACAGTCCTCTCCCATCCCTTTCAAGCTATAAAACTGAGCATATTCAAAACACCACACAGAATAAAATGCATCCTCACAGTTACTGTAGGTTGGTCTTTTGTATGCAATTTTATAATATCACTGTTTTAGTTTTATGTTGCATGACATTGTAGGGTTAAAATGTGTTTTGTTGGTTTATTGCTTGTAATTTGTAAAGCCTTTAAGATAAAGTTAATTTAAATAGAGGAGGCAGAGTGGAATACTGTTTAGGGTTAATGGGAAACGGCTGAACCTGCTTTAACATTCTAGCTTATCCATTCACTTACATTTTACTTCAGTTCCGCGTGCCTGACAGTCCCACCCAGCTGCAACAAAATATGAAAGAAACAGGACCACACTGGAAAAGAGATGTGGCATCACAGTTGGACTATCCTCGACTATCCTGGGTAAATAATTTCTAAATCAAACACAATGAAAATATGTCCTGTAACTTTTAAAAACTGTTTGCACTGTATGGTAATGTGTGGGATTATGCAAATAACTTCATACATTATTTTAAAGCTAGTTTAATGTTTATGGGAACAGATTAAAAAAAAAATCTCTTTTGTGTATGAGTAGGAAAGCTGTTTCAAGAAGTAGATTGTTACAGTCACAGAGAAGCAGTCTTATCTCACATGGCTGACTGCTGTCGGCAGCCTTGTATATTTGTCTGAGATTTAATCCTAAAAGTGCACTGTCAAATGTATTGATGGGTTTAACCAACACAGGATTGTCTCATTTAGGCCCTAAGGGTCTTAAAGTGCAACTAATTGCATTTATTTGATACAGTGAAGATGCAAATTTAATCAGTGATTGCAGCTGCAGAAAATATTTATGCTTTGATTAACAGGCTCTGAGTTTTATAAACAGTCATAACAATGCATGTTTGAATAGCATGCTACAGTGATATGGTGGCTGTACAAATCATTTGCTAAATATCATTTATTGAAATGTATTTTCCTCCTGTTATTTTCATAGCCTGCTTTTATAATGGGCTGTTGCTATAGAAGATGATTGCTAAACTACATGTGACTTTAGCATTTAGGATGAAAATGAACATACATTTTAGGTAGATTGGACATTCATTTGTATTTAAGTATGATATTTTAGATTAAAAAAAAAAAAAAAAAAAAAGTTTACCTCAGGCAAACTCTCATTATCCATGTAAGGCATAGGAACTGGAAATTAAATTAACTGTCTCTTGGGTTTAATTAATGCAGTGCAGAAGAATTGACATTTACAACACCTGTTCCAAGCCAGTTTATTTTTGCACAAGCAGATTACAGTTATGGTTGTGCATGTCATGTAGGCCTCTCGATTAAAAAAAAAAAAAAAAAAACAGTTCTAGTAAACAACAAATGAAGCAGACATGTACAAGCATGCTAGATGAACAACAACTCTTTTGCTTCTTGACTCCTCCTGTTGTGTCAAAGCCAGAGGGAGTTAAGGTGATGTGGCGTCAACCGGAAAAAAAACTGTGACAAAAAGGTGTTTTTCTCTGTCAGGTGCTTGTGTCTAAACTGTTTAGTGCAGAGACTGTGAAGCCAGGTAAAATTAAGATTAAACACAAAATTATCCATATTAGTGAAAATGAAAGGTTGATTTCCCCTTAATTTGCACATAATTTGCACATTCATATTATAAAATGCCTGTCAAGATTATTACAATGAGGTGACCCTAACTACTTTTGCATATGAAAAAAATGCTATATATGTTATAGGCCTTTCGCAGGTTTACCAGTTCTTTATACTAAATTTTAGTGTATTCATGTATTGCTAATGATAAGTCAATAAAGGTGATCATATATTTAATGATATTTTATATTAACTGTAGAAGGCTATATATTGTTGTTTTTTTCCATTAGCACCTGGCTCCTTCAGCTTTCAGCATTGCATACTTATGCAACCAGATTTTGTGCAACCAGAGAAATTGCAGATGACTCGCATTATCCTGGTAACCTGTTTTACTCTGTGGCACATCTGGATGCCTCTGGTAATCTAAGAAAACTTGCCTCGCAGCACTACTTGAAAATTATCCTTTATGTTCAATTTTAAAATCAGTACATGCTTTAGGGCTTATAGACACTGCTAAGTAGCAACATATGGCTGCTACTGTTCTTGTGATGTCGCTGCAAGCAAACAGCCTAATTCTGTACTTGTAAGAATTTTTACACACAATAAGTTCTGGATACCAGCCAGAAGTATGAATGCTAAACATTAATGATATTCTCTGGAAATTATCCAGGGCTGCTTGCCATCAGTATCTTTCTTTAATATCTGTTATTAATAAAACCGATTTACCTACTGTGTGTGTATATGTTAAATATGCAAATATTGGTAGCTTTCTGCCTCACCTAGATTTAGCTGTAAGCCACTTTGCATTCTTTTGCAGTTTCTTTATGAGAGGAAACAAGTTAGAGCACAGACATAGCAATAAAAAGGTATGCCATTTTACATTTTATACTAGTGACAAGTGACTTTACCCTGAAACAGTTGCCATTCTTCCAGTGTCTCAGGGACTGAAAAAGTAGTTCAGATTACCAATTACTGGCCAGCTGTGTCGATGCTCAGAGGACTGGTGCTCAGGGGACCGGTGCACTGTCGGTGCTCAGGGGACCGGTGCTCAGGGGACCGGTGCACTGTCGGTGCTCAGGGGACCTGTGCACTGTCCGTGCTCAGGGGACCGGTGCACTGTCCGTGCTCAGGGGACCGGTGCACTGTCGGTGCTCAGGGGATCGGTGCACTGTCGGTGCTCAGGGGACTGGTGCGCTGTCGGGGGCCATGTGTACTGTACAAACATGATTATTATATAGGACTCAAGCTTGAAAAAAAAAAAGTAAGTTGACCTGTCACCTTGAAATATAAAGCCATATTCATTTACCCCAGGCAAATTTTACTATAAAGGTTTTATTCCAAATTGTGAAAATAAAGTAAAAGGTATTAAAAGCTGTAAAACAACATAGCATTCTTTATTTTACGCCCTCTAGTCCCGCGGGCGGAACACGGAACTGCACGTAAACATTATATTTCATAACTCATTTGTAATATTATTACAAAAGCAAAAGAGAAAAAAAGCTGATGAATATCAAAATCGTTGTTTTCCTACCATCAAACCGCGAAGGAATTTTTCGAATCCGTCATTTCACCGCTGAGGTATCCCATTCGCAATGTGTCTAGTACCCCCATGCTTCCAAAACAAATGTGATCGACTAGCTTGCATTTTGCTGCTCTGGTCTTACAAACTTGATGACGGTGAAGTCTCCTTGATCACGTTGTAGGGGAGGTCACAAGCTTTCCATTCATACCTTTACTTTGTTTGTAGCCCAATCCATTACAGAGTAATCGATGTGCAAATAAACACGCCCACCTCTTGAATGAGATAAGGAGGAAAAAAAAAAGCCTTACAAAGGCTAATGCATGTGGCAGTGGATAGCATGTGAGGTGCCATAAGTTAACATCCCTTTTAGAACTTAGTGTATCACTGGACATAAAGATTTACACAATGTTTATTTTTGGAGAGGTTTGGGGACCCTTGGGTTTAGCTTTGTAAAAACTCCTGTAGAATTTGATCTGGCTCTTTTCATATGTTACAAGTTGAAAAAATGACTATAGAACATAAAAAAATGAAAAGCGTTTGTTGTTTTTTTATGTATTTTTTCTGGATATCTCCTTCCAGTGTGGTACTGAGTAAGACTTTTATCACACCTGAGGTTTTAGTCTTGATGCCCAAGGGGTTACCTTGGATTCAAGCCCTGAACCATGCCTGTGCTGTCTATACTTTGGAAGATATTGTGATGTATTTAAGGGCACAGCCCCCCAGGCGGAAATTGCCTGTGAGGGGCTGGGGTTTTGACAGGTTAATATAAGTTTACAGTTGGAAAGTGGATAGCACAGAGACCACATATTGTACTGTATTTAATAGCTTCAGTTACTTAATGAAAAATATTCAGATTAGTATGATAAAAAATTACACCCTGCAGTATAACTTGCAAATATTCCACTGATAAGACCATCAAATGCTGGGAGATTGGCTTGATATTTGGTGCAGAAATATATTCTGTGATTCTGGAATTCTATTTGAAAGTAGGTAACTGCAGTTTATCGTCAAAGCCTTAAATCTTTGCAAATGTGATGTCAGTACCTCAAATGTTGTCTGAGTCACACAAAAAATGCATGCTTAACACTGACTTCACATTTGCAGTGTCATATAAATGTGCATGCTAAACACTTCGAAAATCTTTCCTATGTTCTTCTATATTTTGGACCGCCTTTGAAGCAGGGGAAGGTGCAAGACTGTTTTAAAATTATTATATTCAGTGATGATAACATTTAGTCCCTTGTGTGATTTTGTATATGGGTTGGGAAACTTGGGTCACACCCCTGTGGTAAGACCTAGTAATAGTTGAACCTGAACCGGAGATGAGCCTGCAGAGTGAATTACACCATGCTGGTGCTTTTAATTATGTCATCTTCACTCTGCACATACAGGACACATTGCTGGCATTTCTTTGAGATAATAAAAGCGTGTGGGCACTAGTGATTCTGCGAAAGCCACATATGTTTATGCTTTAAAGATTAAAAAATGCTATCCCTTATCTCAGCCCACAGGGACTGAGCCAGTACATTCTACTTGACCCTGATGGTCTTTGACCCAATAAATGTCATAGCTGGCAGATTTTGATTTATCTGGTTGCTATAACAGAGTGTGGCAGCTCCACAAGCCCAAGCCAGTTACTGGAACCAATGTAGCATTCAAATGATTACTGTGTACAGTCCCCGAGGTATTCATTACAGACAAAATTGCTCCTCTTGCCTTCCATACAAGCAGAGCTGCAATGGGAAATGAAAGGCTGCCTGGGAAAATAGGCCACCTAATTAAGTTAAACTACTCTAGCATTTAGCCTGACATCTTCATTCCTCCAAGTTAAAATAAAACGACTCAGTTTTTACGCACAGGTTACCATTGTTTACATTTGTTTCCTTTTAATTAGTTTTCTTATAAATACATTATTATTATTATTATTATTATTTATTTCTTAGCAGACACCCTTATCCAGGGCGACTTACAATTGTAAGCAAATACATTTCAAGTGTTACAATACAAGTAATACAATAATCTACATCTTCTAATACATCTTCTACAAACTACACATATTGAAAAGTAAGCTACCAAGAAATTACAGGCTACAGTAACTGCATACTACAGTTGGAAACTAACAGCACAGTATATATAGCTAGCACTTATATATTTTATCAGACCATTGAAGCGAACTTTTAGCATAAGCACTGACTAATCATAATGTGTAATTGCCAATGTAAATGCAAAGAGCTTTAACAGATGTCCCACTTTGTGTATATTCAGGAGCCCAAATTACCAGGGGGCCATTTCCCAATAATAGTAGAACTTTAGAATGTTATATTATTCTCTTGATTATGATCTAGGCTTTTCTGATCAATTTTGATGTGTGTTCCAAAACCCCATGTGAGAATTCAACTTGTTCAGGGATTCTTACGAGCATTGTTTTGGTTTTCAAATTTCACTTATGAAATTGTAAATAAAAAATACATTTAGAAAACAAATCTGTTTTTACAGAAACTGAAATAAAAACTCATTGTAAGTGAAGTATAAATAAATAAGGAGGCATTGTTCTGTAAATTTAAAAACAAAGTAACGTGTATTATAAACCTACCTCAGACCACTCGTGAACTTAAGAAGAAGTTCAAGGTCATCTGGAGACATGTAGAAGTTCGGGAAACAGCAGTTTGCAATAGTTGTTCTTAAGATGGTCGATTAGGTTTTTGGAAACAGTCCCCAGAACTATTGATTATAAAACTCTTCCTGGCTGTACTTCATGTTGAATGTGTCCAATAAGAACAATAATCAGAATCCAAGAGATTTGATTTACAATTTCAATGTTTTTATTTTTTTTTAGATCAGAGGTAATTGATCTGTAAAACAACATTATCTCTAATTTGAACCACACAGCATTTTTTTGTTATCCATTCAGTGTGTTGTTTATTGTGTGCTTCCTCTGCCTAGAAGTCCCATCTTATTGCTTTACAGCCATCTACCAAGGGGTTCATAATTATCATCAAATACAGGAAGCCTACCAAGCGTCCACTTTCTCAAGACCTCCACCCCCTTCCTATCAAAAGCATACGTGATAATGATGAACAAACTTTTTCGTGATGCACCAATTTATTATAATAGTTAAGGCATTACAAAAAAAAAATAAAAAAAAATAGAAATGAATATATATATATATATATATATATATATATATATATATATATATATATATATATACACACACACACACAGCACTGCCTTTTCCATCTAGCGAAGGATTTGTAGTCTGAAACGTCCTGATATAATAGATTTTTTTTTTAAACAAATTTTCCTGTTAAATGAATTTACAGTAAAGGTTGCTTTACTTTGTAGACACAATTAAATTCTTTAATAAATAATTTGTCAGCTTAAAAAAAATAACTGTGTTAGTGTTGAACATAGCTTATATCTTAAATGATTTCATTGCAGCTAATTGGTTAAGAAACAAAGGGAAGAAAAGAGAGTTATATACCATGTTCAAGAGAATTTAGAATCCAGGTTACACAATATTGCTCATTGTTGTACTTTGAAGAAGACACTTGAAGTAATGAGTTTCATTCTCATCTCTAAACTGAAATCTTATCACTTAGCTGATAAATGCAGATTCATATACCACTACAGTAGGTGAACTCATCTATTGAATACATTGGTTGTGTATGCTTTAGTAATAGAACAGCATTTCTTAGTTAAATGTATAGTGTGCATCTCTCATACATAGGTTTACTCTTTGATATAATTACAGGCTGTGTGAATCTCAATGTGATTCAAGTAAAAGATACTGAATATTGCCACTTTATTCTAATTGATAGTATGAGATGAGACATAGAGTTGTATATGTACACATGTAGCTAAAGGAAATTCAGTTACCTAGCTTCTAAATTTGAAACTGTTTCTGACATAAAATTACCAATCTTTGCCACAAATGATGCAGTAGTCATGTTAAATGTAGTGTGTCATTAAGATTTCCAGGTCCTAGGATCTCTGTTGATGATCTACTTACAAGCTATTAAACAGCATTTAATGTAATATAGTTCAGATTAATATTGTGTATAATTACTGAGAACCTAATATTCAAAGTTATTGTAGCTTAACAGTAATTTGAACAGTTATTTTGAAATGTAACCATGAGTAACAATGTGGTTTTCTAAATCCCCGTATTTACATTTTAAACTCATTAATCAGCGCTAGACAATGGGACACTGGAATAAACAGAAACAGAACAAAATAATAACTGGATTAAGGAAACTGCTCAGTGTAAATGCTGTTCAGTTCCATCTTAATGCATTTTTTATATGAGTGGCAAGATAATTATCATGCACATGCCCTTTTCAGAAAATATCTCTGATTTATTAGTATTGTCCAAAATATCACAGAATGCATCTTTTGCAAGAGCCAGGACTTGAACATAAGACTGGGCTTTGCTACAATTGGCTAGAATATTTGAAAAAGGTTACAAAACTATTTCCATGCATATATAATATTAAAGATTTGTTCTGACAGACCATGGCTCAAGCAGTACACTGCCTTTTATTTATTTTATTTTATTTTTTTACATGTTTTTGCTATCCACAGCCTTTCCTTGCACTCCTACAAACAGAAACATTGCTACATTTATTCGCCAGCCTAAATGAAAGTAGTTTGACATTTCCTATTCTGCCACCATGTGGGAGTGATAGCTGTTCTCTGAACTCTCCCCTGGCTACACAGGCAACGGCCAACACGTTTCCTGTCCTGTACTCAGGATTCTTGCCCTAATGTCATTGCATTGCACATGTGCAATGTATTTTCTGTGTTTTTTTATGTTTCTCCCATTTAAGGGGTGGTTTTGCTTATGTATTCAGCATTTTTCTTCCTGTGGGCAATCCATTACACATCCACAAGCAATGACACGATCACACCAATAATCATTGGCAAAATGAAAACCGGTTCACCCAGGTAGAAGCTTTGGAGGACATCTAGGGCCCATTTGGTGACATTCAGAATGATGAAGTCAGTCTGTTTGAGCAGGAGCTTGTGGGGATTACTTTTTTATACATTGTTTAATAATTATTTTATTTATTTCTTAGCAGGTGCCCTTATCGAGGGCGACTTACAATTGTTACAAGGTATCACAGGTATCCAGAGCCCTAACCACTACTCCACACTGCTGCCCTAATAATGTCTTGCAAGTGAGCCTGCACAGAGATGTTATAGTTGTAGTAATATTTATAACATTTTTATTAAAGATTCTGGGGAATGTTTTTGAGACATTATATCCTTAATCTGGAATCAACATTTGAAGTTCATTAAGGAACTTCAGATTATGCTTCTTTGTCTTTTTGGAGTCTTATTTTATACATCTGGTGCAGTGTACATTTAACAATGTGTTTGGATGCTAAAATACAACCAAACAACAATGTGTATCGATGCATAACAGTTAGGGAAAATAGCCTTTAATTATCAATCTTAGAAACCTTTTGCTGGTTTGTAGCAGGTGCTGTAAAGTATGGTACACTGTTGGAGTAGTGCTTGAACAGATTTTCTTGGTCTGAAGGCTTTGATGTTAGAAAAAATCAATGCCACTCAGTCTAATCGCAGAAAAGTATTATCTTTTAGAAAGCCATTACTCCTCTAAACAGTATCAATCTAAAGTATTAGAGCAGCACTTGCAGTCCTGCACTTGTGTGAGGAGATTGCAGGTCAGAGGTTTCAAGTTTACAAATGTAGAATTGTGTTAGATACAATCTCACATCAGTTTAGAACAAGGTAAATGGGCTGCTTTACATGTTTTGGAGGTGGGATGATAAGAGCAGGACAGAAAAAAACCAGTTTTCTCAGCATCTCAAAAAAATCCAAAATGCAAATTAATAATGAGATGAGTAAGCTGTCATTATGGGAATAAATCTGGAATTCGTTAAACACGTTATTGTGACCTACAAAAACAGCTGGACTTAGATTTTAGATTTCATTCTTTCATTAATTGTCTTAACTGTCTGTGTCACAGGCTGCTGTGTTTTTATTGTGAAGAATTTTTATTTTTAATAATTCATCTGGGAGGGAAAAAAAGAAACCCCTCTAATTATTTTAAATGTAATGTTGGCAAGGTTTAGATCTAGGTAAACTCATTAAAAGGACATATTATAGAATGTGATTTCAGCTGGGTATATACAATTTCATTTTTAAATAATTATTACATGGGCTAAATTAGAACATTTTTGTCATGCATCTTCAGGTTCCATCAGCAAGCGAGAAAGGCTATACCAAACTCACAACGGGACACGTAAATGTTAGTAAAAGCAAAGCTACAAATAATTATTGCCGTTAACAACATATAAGCTATTCAACCAAGTCTACTAAATAACCCAACTGAGAGATCCTGTCTCCATTCCAGGGGTGTCTGGCTGGTAGCCAGTATAACAACAGGGTGAAACAAGTACTTGACGGAAAGTATGAGTGGTTGAGTGGGACCTAAACACCAGGGACTTCTGGGCTGGCTCTCATTGATACATGTTATTTCCCTGAGCTATGATACCATGCAATCATCTAAATACAGATAGCTATTAATAAATGTTAATAAAAACAACAAATATATCAAAATAAATTCATGCAAAAATGTGTTCATTGTTCACGCTCTATAAAGCTTAAAATAAAGTATAACAAAAGTTTTCATATACACTGAATAACTGGATGCTAAATTAATAAGGTCTGGAATAACACGTGAATAATATCTGCATTAGTATGTTACTACGCTGTCAAATAGCATTAATAAAGCAACTCATTCAACATGCACACATGGTAAATTACAATGTACTAACATAATCCTTGTAAATACACATTCATGCATTATTTTCAACCACTATATCGTGTCAGTGAAGTGTAACCATGCATTCTAGGTGTATTGAATTTCTTCTTTTTCTTTTTTTTTCTTTCCAATCAGTCTTACCCTGTTCCTAGTCTTGGGGATGAAGACTTCAATATTCCTCCAATCACACCTCCTACACATCCTGAGCAGGCACTTGTTCACATGCCAGAGACAGAGACTGGGGGATACCACTCCCTTTGCCCTCCAATGTCTCACAACGGACTGCTTCCATTCCACCCTCAGAACATGGACCTCCCTGCCATCACTGTGTCCAACATGCTGAGCCAAGATGGAGCTCTGTGCACAAACCCTTTGTCTGTGGTGAGTCCTATAACACATAATGCGCTTGCATGTTACATATAAGCAGGAATGGGCCAACTGAGACGTACATGCTTACTGCGGTGTTCTGGATAAGCATTATACATACTACAGACCTTTTGTTTTTATTTTTCTGATATTTAATTGTTTTCTAGAGAATCTTGGATGCCGAGGACATACCAGACCTTATTAATTTATAGTAAGGTCTAGTATACGCCTATGATAAAACTAAACTGATCAGAGAGAACAAAATGGATTGTGTCCATTTTATTAGCAAAACAAAACCCACAAATACAGTAAATGCAGTACACTTACCTGATTAAAGTTTCAAATCAATTCAGTTGAAGACCGATGAGCCAAGCTGTATAAATTCTTGGGAAACCAAAGCCTATTACAATTTATGTGTGCTAATTGTATTTTATGGCATTAAAATTCACCATAAATTAGCAGTTCAACAGATGCCACAGGACTGTTAATGAGTATGAAACGGCAGTAAAATGCTTTCTAAAACACATTGACAGCTGTTGTGAATACAATGTATAATTATTTCTCTTTATGTCCTCATTAGAGAACTCAGATTGCAATAATTGTTGGACAAGGGAGAGTCACGTGCAGTTGAATTTTTTCAGCCATTAATCTGTTTTTTATCTGTCCACTTTTATGTCTACGTCTGCAACTACTTTTCATAGATTTTTAACAACATAAGTGTAGCTCCAATGGATATTAAACATGTATTTAAAATTACTGGTACTAAGCTGGTCCAGTAGTTAAAGAAAAGGGCTTGTAACCAGGAGGTCCCCGGGTTCAAATCCTGGCTCACTCATTGACTCACTGTGTGCAAGTCCCTTAACCTCCTTGTGCTCCGTCTTTTGGGTGAGATATTGTTGTAAGGTACTCTGCAGCTGATGCATAGTTCACACACCCTAGTCTCTGTAAGTCGCCTTAGATAAAGGAGTCTGCTAAATAAACAAATAATAAATAATAATATAAGCTGTGATACAACCAAAAATTGTTAAAGTACCAATGTATTGTAACGTTACTGGGTTCCAGGATGAATGGAGTCAGACAAAGTAGGTATCTTTAAGACTTGAGTCCTTATTTATTTAACACAAAATAAAGTGGTGATTTGAGATTTCTTTTCCTTTCTTTTCTTTTATTCTTTACTCTTCTCTTTCACTTTCCACACTCTCACTCTCTATCCTGTCACTTCTACTTTCCACACCAAGAACGGGGGTCGAGGGCAATGCGTGCCCTATTTATGCCCTCACTCAACCCCTGTCCTCCTCCAATCACTCACATCCATTCCTCCCTACACCCCACCTCCTGCTTCTAGCATGCATTCACAGTCAGTCACCCCCAACCATGTTTCCCCTACCCCTCAACCACTCACGCAGTCACACAAGCTAACCCCTGAGGAGCCCCCCACCCTCCCAGAGATCGTCACAATATATATTTGATTGTTGAGAATAATATTAACACTTCTTGCATTTGATTAAATTGTGCATCATCCATCCATCTTTAGAGCATGCAAAATATATGTATATATAACCAATACAAACGTCATCATTGGTAATGAGTTTACAGTTGAAAATGCTTTTACTAACAGCTGTAAAGTTGTTAAAGATATAATATGCAAGTGACGGAAATAAACATGGTAAAATCGAGTGGATGTATGTAATAATTAAATAAAAATATTTGATCAGAATTCAACAAGATCATCTTTCCAAACAATATTTAATTTTAAATCAAAGATTAGGACAAAACTTACAAGTTCTTTTATACTCTATCCACATTCTCCACCAAACATGTCCGGTGTCATCAGCGTTTTTTTTTTCTTTTTTAATTTAGTCATCGCCAATGGTTTTTACCCTGGTTTTCTCCCCAATTTGGAATGCCCAATTATTATTTTTATCCTGGTTCTCCGCTGCAATTTTTTTTCATTGATAATACTTGGGGCCTGTATTTTTAGCACGAAATTCTTCATCTTATTTAGCGTGTTAAAATGTAACTACAACACCATGTGTGGTGGCCTCCCCCTGCCGCAGTGGATACATTTTAAAAGCTTGTTATGTTTATGCTTTTATCAGACACATTAGAAGGTATTATTTCTTTCAAGAGGAAAATGGTGTGGTTTATTAAAAGCAGAGATTGTTTGTTAGTATTAACTAGTTAGAAACACTAGAAAATCTACAGTATATACAACTAAAATAATAAGGATGATATTATGCATACACTTTACTTACAGCTATTACAAGTGCTGGAAATAGCAGGCCATTAACTATGAAGTCACACCAATGCACAGTGCATAGCATTGTTTTATATTACACAAATCATGTGATAAATCAACCAGTCACCATTAAGAATAATAAAAAAAATTACCAAATTCAACCACATGTTATCTTGTTCTAAAGTTAAAAAAACAAACACTTTTCACAGATTTCAGAGACCCTGATTAGCACTAGTCTTGGAACAACTAATGTTAATTTAGGTAAGGTGTTACTCTTGGTCTGTGAAACTAGCTATGTGTTTAATAGTGGTTCATGAGTACAATCAAGTTAATGCGTTGAGTCTAGGTTGTCTTATTATAACAAAATAATTTTGCAGAGGTTGAGCAGACAGAACTGCACATCAACATACTAACTTTTCAACAACAATGAAATGTATAAGACTTCTGCAATACAGAATTACATCTTTCTCTTGGATTATGATAATGCACTACTTTTCATATGCATACTATGTTATACCACAGATTATTATTTATTGGGTAGTGTTTTACTTAATCTAATAATTATTGATGCTAACTTAATTTCTAATTCTGAAAGAAATGAAACTTATCAGTGTAGTTTGGTTTTCTGGAAGCAGCCACGTCATGTGCTGTCTTGTGCCATTGTGACTAATCTAGTGGTTTACCCGAAGTGTAATTTGTAAATGTAGCTAGCTTTACTGGGGGAAAATGGTATTCGGTTCTGTGGTTTGAAAAATATTGCTATTAAAATAAGCATTTAGAAAATAATTCTAAAGTGTTTTATCATTGGTAAAAATGCTTTCAATTTGCAGAAATGTTATTGGCTTTGACCTTCTGCTTCATGGCTTTCTGCATGCTGTAATATTCCTACATTGATAAATGAGATTGGATGTTCCTTTGTTCCTCACATATTGGCTTTAGAGATGTATTTCAAGATCCTGAAAACTTAATAAATGTTACATTAAATTTGGCCAAATAAATAAATAAATAAATAAATAAATAAATACATTCTCTTGTGGCTAATGTCTCCCATTTCTTAAACCACATGGGTCTTTGTAGAGTTCTCTTGTTGCCACATGTAACAGTAAACTGTTAAAAAAAATTTGTTTGAGAACATTTAAACTGTACAAGAGGTGTGAAGGTGCTGGTTTATTGTATATTTTCTGACAATGACAGCCCTGCTGCAGCTGTTGCTTAAAAAAAAAAAAAAAATCAGAAAGTTCTTCATAATATATTGTAGCGTGCACGGGGGTAGGGGTCAGAGCTGGTAGGTGATGCAGTCAAATATGAAGACATAAACCCAATACCAGCTCCTGCAAGGCAGCCAGCTCTTTTGTACCGCGGTATCGGCGCTATGCTTCAGAGCGGGATGTCCCAGGTTCGCGTCCCACCTCCGCCTGTGAGAAACCCCTGCCTGCGGGAACCGCGGTTCATCACAATATGTGTTTTTTAAATTGATTATCTCGATAACTAAGTATCTGTTCAATCTAAAAATGTTCTATATTTATCTAAAGACAAAAGAAAAAAAACTTTCCAGCTTACTGCTTTTTTGAAAAAGGCAAATTTCAATCATATTTGAAGCAACATATTTTAAACAAGTGCTACTTAACTTAGAAAAAAACAATGTAGATAAATGTACAATTACCTGAACCCAGTTTCCTGCCACAAAAGCATTTCAATATTATTGTATTACAAGAAAATAGAATGATATGCATAATGAACATTTTTAAATTTGCCCAAGGCATTTATTCTTTTCACCTTAATGTTCTCAGTGGTAGAAGAGTATCCATTATAAGCTGCTATGAATTGTATGGTTGCCTAGCAACAAGGGAGCGCTTGTAGCAGCACTAAAGAATGAAATGGCTGGTTGATAAAATGAATTTTCTCAGCGCATTAGCCTGTTGAAACTGCCTTTTCTTTTGGAACATAAAGTGCATTTATTTGTCTCATGCATTTTTTATTAGAAGATTATTTGAATTCCAGGGGCTTGAATTGTTTTGCTACAGGAGATATTTGATTTTAATGTATTTTACAAAAATAAGTAATAGAAAAGGGGATTTTAGGTCTCAGTGAAGGCAGTGAACCATCTTCTGTAGTTCCTTTCAAAGAGAAATAAAACACATTGCATGCACATTAAGATTTGTTGCTTTATGATTCAGAGGAAAACATTAAGGTGATCAAGCATGAGGTGTGTTTGTAAATTAAAATTTCTTATGAAACATTACTTCCTGTTTCAAACATTTACAAGTTTAATTTGGCTGTTTTTGTAACAACTATTTTAAGCATGTACTTTAACATTATGTTCAATTCACAGCAGCTGCTACGGGTTCAATATTCTTTCAACATTTTATCTCATAACAGTACATACAGATCACTAAATTATGTTGTTTGTATATTTCCTTTATCAGAAATCACAGAAATAATATCCAAGTGATTGAGGATAAAATAAATAAATTAAAACAAATATTGTTTTAGCATCCTGGCAAACTGAATTATATTTCAACATGTAGTCTACAGTTTATCATGAAGTGTGCACCCGTGTAGAGAAAGAATACTGGTAATTAGTACACTGCAGATTACAATTATATCTGTTTTACACTGGTACAATTATCTGCCATTAAGTAATGTAAATATACCTTTATGTTTATATACATTTGCATATCATATACTTTATAATGCCTTTGGAAATTAATTAGAATCGTCTGCGCATATCTAATGAGACTGATGCCATAGTCACTATAGAAATGTCTGCTGTGCCACATTATAAATAATTTCATGGAGAGTAATGATTTATTAAATTAGGAATGAACTTCACAGACATCAATAGATTAGTTGATCCACTTAACAAAGTCCTGTCAAATCCCATTGAGAGGCACATCAGTTTGGTATTGTTACAAATGGCTCTAATCTGCTCATTAGATTTGTATTAGTTACCTTCAACAGACAAAAAGACCTTTATCAAGTTCAGCATCAAATACGCAGCTCTGGAAGATACACTGACAGACTTCTTCCTAAATATATATCATGTTTACTATCTAACACTAATACATTTCAGTAAGGTTATTACAGAGTAGATACTCATGCACAATATAATTATAAATCCCAATGGAAGGATGTTGGCTTAACAAAGACCTGATATAACGGCCCCCATTTTGCTGTTTAGAATTCTAAAGTGCTGAACACATGACCTTGTAAGATTTTTGGAGATGACCTTGTAATTGCTTTTCCATTCAATACTCACAACCTTTGTTCTTGTGTCATTTAAGATTAATGGTGGCTAAGAAGGAGAATACATACTATCAGTGCTTCAGTATGATCATACACATTGTTATGTATTATGCATCAAAAAGAGAGGTCATCAACCATATGTGTCAGTCATCTCCCTCCCCCAATCTCCATACCCATAGATGTGAAAATAATTAAACTGTTTCCAAGATTCGCATTAACACTGAATCTAACCATTAGCTTGACATCTTTCTATTTAAGTAGATTATATATATTGAAGTTTGATTTTTTATATATATATATATATATATATATATATATATATATATATATATATATATAATTGATGTTTGATATATACGATAGGACTCCAACCTGAAATACGCCCCCATCTAGATCACGTCGGCCCCCCCCCTCGGGTTGTGGTTAATTAAAATTTTTAGAACCCCGAAATCTTTTCATGTTCGGGGTGGGGTTGTCTTGCAAATTACCCCATTGCGATTTAGAACATTCACTTATCCCGAACCCGATCTGAAGAAGATCATTCAAAAAAACAAGCAGTGAGCAGCAACGTCGCAGTACACGTCGGTCTTCTAATTAAAGCTACAGTACCACATTAGCTGTGCAGTACACAACACAACAGCAACACACATCAAATAGCAACCTAAATATTCTACATATGTTCTGTATCAGTTGTCATCAGATGTCAAATAAAGTTGCAGTTAGAAGTGATATTTACAGTATCCCAGTGATTCACAGTTAATAACATAATACAGAGCAATTTGTTGGTTTTCAGATAATTCTATCTAACATGTTTACTATCCAACACTAACATGTGCCCCGTTATGTCTGGCCCTGTTATGTCTGGCGAAAACCAAACACTGCATTCCACAGTAAGAACCTCATACCAGCGGTCAAGCATGGTGGTGGTAGTGTCATGGTTTGGGGATGCTTTGCTGCATCAGGACCTGGACACCTTTCCATCATTGAAGGAACCATGAATTCTGCTCTGTATCAGAGAATTCTACAGGAGAATGTCAGGCCATCCGTCCGTGAGCTGAAACTGAAGCGCAGCTGGGTCATGCAGCAAGACAATGATCCGAAACATACAAGCAAGTCTACATCAGAATGGTTGAAGAAATTTAAAGTTTTGGAATGGCCTAGTCAAAGTCCAGACCTAAACCCCATTGAGATGTTGTTGCAGGACCTGAAACGAGCAGTTCATGCTCGAAAACCCACAAATGTCACTTATTTGAAGCAGTTCTGCATGGAGGAGTGGGCCAAAATTCCTCCACGGCGCTGTGAGAGACTAATCAATAACTACAGGAAGCATTTGGTTGCAGTTATTGCTGCTAAAGGTGACGTAAGCAGTTATTGAGTCTAAAGGGGCAATTACTTTTTCACACGGGGGCATTGGGTGTTGCATAACTTTCTTTAATAAATAAATTAAATATGTATCAAATTTTTGTGTTATTTGTTCACTCAGGGTCCCTTTTATCTAATATTAGGTTTTGGTTGAAGATCCTTGTACTAACCACTGTTTTCTTTAATCTGAGGTTTCAACCTCTGTCACTTGATCAGGGAGCTTTAAGGAAAAAATGTCCGTGAGTGACCTAGACTCTCCCTGTGAGATAAAACCCACATTGATTTAAATGCATTGTGTATGAAATACATATCAAATAAGCTACGAAGTAGTTTACAAATTATTTTAGTAAAACACTGCAGTTCCCAAATGTTTCAACTTGTATTGGCATTACAGTAACTAAAATGTAATTTACTAAAGCATATTGTTCAACAACTTTAACATCTGAAAGTTGTAAAGTTAGAAAAAAACAACAAAAATTGTGTATAATTTTGTTTAAAACTTAGTATTTCAACAACTCAGTAAAGTATGATCTCAAGAACATGTTTTACAAACATAACAACAAATCACAAAAGTCTAAAACAATTTGTCGTTAGTATATATTACAGGTTTTACTGCATAACATGAAATGTACATTTGCTTTCAAGAAAATGTACTTAAAAGTTTCTCACTTGGCACAGCTGTTGGCGGAGGGCAGAGATATACCAGTGCCAATAATGGTAAGCGATACCCGTTTGCCTTCACTGAACTGGATCCTCTGTTTGTGAAATGAGAGGATCAAGATAAAAGGCATTCATCTGTCTCGACAGCATTTGTAGCTGTGTGTGTGTACTTTCCCCGTAGCAAAATAATTCATCCCAACTGTTCCATATCCCAGTAGTGTCTTTTGTTGGAAGCTGTTTGTTTCACAACTGCAGCTGTTGATTAATTTGCTTACTGGAATCGCCCTCTTTCACTGAGAAATACATCCACACCGGACTCGTTTTAGCGATTTTTTCCAATGCAAAACGACAGCTTTCACTCTTCACGACAATAACAGAAAGATCCAGTAAACAATAGATACCTGATACTGCATTACGCATATGCAAGTTTAATGCGCAGGTTCCTGGCCTTCTGACACATGTGTGTCTGGGCGGAGATGTAGGATTCGGATTTGGTTCACTGAATCCAAAATATTCAGCCGAATCAAAAGTAGGTATTTGGGCCAAATCCGAAACCGAATCCTGGATTCGGTACATCCCTAGATGTAAGCACAGGTCTCTGGTCGGCGTAATAAAGACAACTTTAAAACAAACTTGCATTAGCGGCAAGTAGACCTCAATAATAATAACTGTAGCAAAATTCTTCTGAGGAACTAAATCAGAAAGAAAACAACATAACAACATCCTGTTGGGTTTATGTCTGTGATAACTCTTAACTTTCCATTAATAACAACCGTGTGGCTTCCAATACAGAATGCTTTATCTACAGTTATTGTGCATATATAGTTTCTTGCCAAAAAGATCAAATAAGTAGCCTTTATTTAAAAATAAAAAAGTATTGTGAGCAGTGTACCCCAGAAAATAGACTGAAAACCGTAACATTTTATTTTTTTATTTTAATAAAGTAGATTAACTAAGAAAAAGCAGACGCATTCCAAAATGCGTAAGGTGCAAAGTACAAAATTAAATCAGTATGAGAAAAACATTACTCACACGCTTACGAAACGTGTACCTATTTTGTTTTGAGTTACATAAAAATACAGTGTTTACGGAGTCATCTGTTTTAAATTAATATCTTTAAGTGACACATTCAATAAGATTTGCTTGTTTGATTGTCCGGCAAATCAGTGCATTTTTGGCAGTGACATGATAAAATAAAAAAATAATTCATGATTTCAAAAGTAAAGTTTAATAACATAATACACATTCAAACAACTCACACACTAGGAAATTAAGTTTCTACCACTTTATTTATGTAGTCTAACATAAAATAAAAAAGGTCAATTTCTTTTACATTATATATATATATGTAAAGACGTCATCATGTTTGTTCAGTAATTGTGTTTCTTATTTGCTCCATGTCTGCCAACTTGTTTTTATAATCTGAGCATGCGCATTAAACAATTTGACGTCACTGGAATGGTGAAGAAGGGCGCTAGGACCGGAAATATGCTCGTCACGGTGTACATGCAAGTGTCGAATAAAATGTCACCTAGAGTAAAAAATAAAACCAGCTCTAGCGAGCGAGCTTGTCATGCGAGTAAATACTTCTTAAAAGTTTTCCATAGCGTTTGTCGCATATATTTTCTTATTCGCGTAAATTTTACCGGGCTTTAAAGTTGGATTCAAAAAGGCCTTATAGAGAGACAGGTGAACAATAAAGTTAGAACAAACCAGATGTGACAAAAAGGGATACACAGGAAAAGCGAGAGAAAGAGAAGCAGCAGTAAAATATGCTCCTTGCCTGTACTTTTGTTTTGTGTAAACTACGCTGTGTTCTGATTGAGAAAATAAATAAAAAATTCTGGAACGCTTGCATCGCCCTGAATCAATACAAGTACAACATTACATTAACAACAACAACAGCTGAATATGATAGATGTCATAAAGAATCACGCAGCATGAAGCACATTTAACATAACTGTATTCAATCTGAGATGTTATAGTAGTATTATTATTATTATTATTATTATTATTATTATTATTATTATTTCGATGTTTCCAGTACTGAAAAGGTTACACAAGTCTACAGATCTGAAGGGACTAAATGTATGTATATTAGTAGTAGTATTTAAATATGTATCATACACTTAAAACATTAATACATGAGATAACAGATTTTCTACCCGTGCCGATCTCTAATATAGCAGAGATTGACTGGAAGCTGAATCATTAGCCTTACATATTGCAAAGCAAGCAATGATTGCTTTCTAACCGTCTATTTACTGTACAATAAAATAGCAAGAAAAAAAAAATATATATGTTCACTGAAGACTGGATGTAAGGAATTTTAAATTGGTTACACTTTTTAATGTTCAAATCTAAGTTTGTCAATTATAGACAGAGCCACAAAACAGATGTCAAAAAGTATTACTCATAATAAAAGCGCCATTTGTACTAATCTATTATTCAGCTGCAGGTGTTTCTGAGAGGCGTGTGAAATTTTCTGTAACGTCTCGTGTTGTAAAAATGACTCCGAAGGTGCCTTTCTAAAACCCACAGCATTTGATTAACACATTAGATTTTACAATTCTTACCTAAAATGACTGGGATATGAAAATATAATTGTTTTTATTAACACTTGTTCAATGACTCATTAAATGGTCATACACATTCTTAAGAAGTGTGCACTGTTAGCATTTTTAATCTTAAAAAAAATAAAAAAAATAAAAAAATCTTCTGTTGTATGAAAGACAAATGGAAATTGAAGAGCCATGTTGTTCATGTGACTTTCTTTAGGGGGACTTTACCATTGACTTAAATGTATTTAGAAATTTGATTTTTTTTTTTTTTTTTTTGGTCGTGGGCCGGGAGGGGTTATGCCCCTTCCTATTTATGATTACTATCTCTTTAAAAAAACATGTTATACATAATGGTTTCATTATCTTAAAGTACTAGGGTCAGCCTTTTCTCTATCAGACACTTTTCATTTAACCTGAAAATACACAGTACAGGGATTAAAAACCTATTTTTTAAAAATGTTTTAAAAGGAGTATACCATTATACATTACATTCCAAAACCTAATAAAAACCACTTTTCTAATGTCATGGTTGAAAGCAGCAGCTAATCAAGATTTAAATAATTCAAACAAGCCAATGTAGAGACTTTATTAGAAGCTAAGTGAATTCTGCTACAGTTTCAGAGGTTTGGCCCTTTCCATGTCAGAAGGCCACATACAGTAGTTGAATTCATTGAGCACTGGGGAAGGAGTTGGTTAATTTCGGTACTCCATGTGAATTATTACATTTATTGAATAACTTAGCATAACATGTCTATAATATAATTAAAATAGCCACAAAGATCAGATTTAGATGATGAACTTGGAGAAACAGTGTTTTCATGCTTACACCTGTCATATTACTGTAGGCATAGCACAATTGTGGCTTGGAGTGTATTACAGATTGCCATTCCAATTGATTTTGAATGTCATCCTAGTCATCTGAAACTCCTAGATGATATTGCCAGTGGCTTAAAGGTATGGTGTTTTTGAAGTTAATACTGAGGCTGGGTTTCACTAAGATGGGGTTCCCTTTCAAGTAGGGAACATTAACTATTGCACAATGGGTGTTTCCCCTTTGAGACACCCGAACCTAAAACTTTATACCAAAGACACTCGTCAGAGGAGGGTGACGCAGTGCTGCTCCATCCCCGCGAGCATAGAGCCACTACTCACCCTGACAGTATCGCCATTTTCCTTTTCAGCCTAACCTGATTAACATCAGAGAGTTGATAAGTAAATCCTCCTGTGTATTTTCGCGCTCCTTTTTTAGCAGTTGCTTAAATATGTGCGGAATTATTATGGAATCGCTATAATAATTTGTATTCTTTCTAGCATGTTTTTCTGTATGTATTCTGTGTATTTTCTGTATATTCTGTTTTTTCAGTCCCACTACGGCCTTGTGTGCCGTGGGAAGCCTTATAGGAAGGTTAGTATTGAAACCCGAGCAGCTACTGTGGGCGTGCCTACTTTAGCTGCTCGTTGCAGTTTTAGTGCAGCTATCCAAGCTCCACTATTACAAAGGCTTGTTTACAAGCTTAAGTATTAACTAAGAAAGTAGCCAGTGGCTTGTGCAGGTGGGCATCACTGCTACTCGCTGCATCACTGCTACATAACAGTAACTAGCGACTTGTCACCCCCGATCCTAAGGGACCAAGGTTACTGTTCTGGTGCAGGCTACTGCTAGTCTTGTGCTTGTACTGACTAGTGGTTTAGCCAGTGGCTGACTTGCAGGTGGGCATCTCTGCTAACTTGCCACTAGCAGTAACTGCTTTTATCGCCCCTGTTCTTGCTTGCAAGTTTGAGGTTACTGCTTCGGTACCGAGGGTCGGTTCTTACGTGCAACAATGGTGAACAAGTAGTGCAGTGTTGTCCGGGTTTAATGCTGGCCGTGGGTGACAGCTCCAGATCGTGTTAGCCATTTAGTCTATTGAACAAACAATAGTAACAAAACACAGGTCCCTTTGGTTTTAGCGTAACCATCACAAGGAACAGATCACATCACTACATCCCCTTTATATACCGTCAACCATGACCCCTTGTTTAACGAGTGCACCTGCTCCTCCTATCCGTGGATGCCACACTGTTTCCTTTCTGGGTCAATGGTTTAGTGTACTGTAGCTCCACCCCCTTTCTAGATGGCCGACTTCCGCCGAACCCTGGGAATGAATTGTCGGGTCATCCAGTCCAGGGTACTCTGTTCTCTTTACCCAGCACCCTCACAGGTCGTGAAGGAGATCTAACACCAAGAATCATTCAATCTCTGTCACAGTTCCATACATGTATCTCGTGCACAGCTAAACTGCCTGCAAGTGACGGACATGAAAAATGCACTGTTTGGGCCCCGAGCATGCGCATAGCACCTTGATTGACATCACTTTTTGTGATTTGTGTGCTCCATTCTCAAAGCGTATGCTAGAGGACCAGGTAGGACGTCCCTTAAAGGAGCGTTCCTCCACGCCTGCGCGGCATTCAGCGTTACCGATCAGTGAGGCTGAACCCTCCTTCCGAGGCTCTATGCCAAGGGGGGGGGGGGGGGGGGGGGGGGGCAGCGCTGAGAAGAGTAGAGCCGAGATATCTACTTCATCTTCTTCCTCTTCCTCTTCCAAATCCCCTTCACCTTCCCCTCCTCCAAGGCGGAGAAGGAAGAAAAGCTCCCGCTCACGATAGGCAAACGGGACATATGGATAATATCTGGGAGGTTGTGTCATGCCAGCAGGCAATTTTAACTGAGCTACTACAAGAGCGCTCAGTCCCACCAGTGATACCAGATCCTCCAGCACCTACTCCCCCTGCACCTTTGCAGGCAGTGGCTAATGGACTAGAGAGTGACATACTTTCTATCGCCGCCTCCGAGGAGGTTGACGATCAGGACATGGGGCTCCCTTCGGATGATGCTGAATCGGACATCCCGATTACGCAGCTTCCGCTGTTGTCAGAGCTTATGCCTTTAATACAGCGAGCTACTGCGGCATTACAGGTTCCTTGGCCTGAAACAAAGGACAAGAGGTGCCCAATTCATGACGAGCAGAGCTCTATCACTCCTGCTATCCCCTTTGGTTCACCCGGATTTTCTGTTCGAGCTACAGTCTACTTGGGCTCGCCCAGCTACGGCTGCGGCGGTTTCCCATTCTGTAGACTCACTGTACAGAGTGTTTGAAGCGGACAAGCTGGGTCATACCAACTTTCCACCAGTAGAGGCCCCCATTGCTATGCTTGTTCAGCCTACCAATCTGTCCTTGCTAGCCAAGGACACAGCATGCCCGACTAAGCAGTGCAGACTGACGGAAGTCATCTTAAAGAAAGCATACACGGCTAGTGTGTTTGCCGCACGCCTGGCTAACTACAAAAGCATACTTGTAGCTTACCAGGCTCAACTTATGGGTCCCTCTTTGAGAACCATAGGTCCTCGTCTCAGCAACTGGAAGAGCTACGCCTAATTTCCAGGAACCTGCTACGGTTGTTTAAGGTTAGCAGGACAAGCAATAGGCAGAAACCTGGCAGCATTGGTGGCTGCGCACAGACAGCTCTGGCTCTCTCAACGCGTGCTTGATGCTGACAAGACGGCACTGCTGGACGTTCTGGTCACTCCAGCTCAAATTTTTGTCTTTCAAGACAGCTTTCTTGCTTGCCGAAAACTATCTCGGCTGTCCATCCCCCTCCTTTCCAATCTGACAGGGAGCGTCAGCTCCATACGCTTTGCCCAGTGCAGGCATTAGAGTATTATGTGGACAGAACTAAAAGCTGGAGGTAGTCAGAACAATTTTTTGTGTGTTACGGAGGTAAGTCTCAGGGACAGGTCCTGTCTAAACAGCGTCTATCCAAATGGATAACAGGTGCAATACAGGTGCATAAGTTTGCCAGAAAGCAGCAGGAGGACACATAGTTTTGAAATGCAGAAGAGCTTCTTTTCATAATGGTGTTAATACAAGTATAATAATACTACTACTAATAATAATAATAACAGTTGTAGTAGTTGATTCAAATGATCTCTGTTTAAAGTTTATTTTTATCGCTAAAGTAAAGCTCAGATTGATCTATTGTGAATTGATCTGTAACATGTTGTGATACTTGTTCTAAGCAGAGACAGTATGAGGTGTACAAATTTACCAGATGTTAAACTCAGTGGTCATTTAAAATAGTGTTTTTCATTTATACAGTAATCCAAAATGACTTCTATGTGAACATAATTACCATTACCTATAGTTTTCCTCTTGCAGTTATTTCTTATGTGTGAAGGTGGTAATACATGGAACTGTCGATGCAAAAGTAGTATGGCGGTATCTGTGTGGTAACAGACAAATTAGTTTATACTAGAAGAGGAACATGAAAAACAAGCTCCTGGAACCACTGCTCTCCTAGATCTGATTTCTACATCTGAATGTTTCAAATATTCACATTTTCCTAGAGGCTAAGGGTTTTTTTTTTTCTTTCTAATATCTTAATGGTCTCCAAGAAATAAATAAGCAGAGACATACTGTATGTGACCCACTTTAATATATAAAAAAGACTGTAGTTTATTATTATATTTTTAGTGGCATAGGCAGGGGGCATTGAATTTCATTTCTGAAAGCTCTTTGAAAGCTGTGAACATTGTTTTCCTTTGACCCATGTCAGAAGGTACATGACGAGAGACATGTAAGAAAAGGGCCAGTGAGCTGCAGTCACAGTAAACTCCAGCAGGCTTTGACTCTCCCTACAGCCCTAGGGATGGCACTCAACAATGTTCAGTGTCAAGTGATGTCAGGCAGGGGTAAATGGAAGGGCCTCAGAGACGCCTCACTCTGTTGTTCCTGAGGAATACTGGCACACTTCCAGCCCGGGCTGCTAACACCACATACGCAGCAGCTGGTAAGTAACATTAACAAACAGAGCCCGGGGGCGGCCTGCATTCCTGCTCCCCGTTTACCAACTGCTGTGTGGTGAAACAGCTGGATCAGAGGAGGCAGGGCCCAGGAGCACTGCAAAAGCCTGGTGTACAAGTGTTTTTACTACAGGTTTTAGTCATCAAAATCTTTGATAATGATAGGCTTGCATGCTGATATGCTTGTCATTTTAAATTAGTTAGATAATGTGTTTTTCTAGGGGGGTGGGGAAAACTTGATTGGGCAGCTGTTGGTTGAGAGAAGTTTTTTTCTTATTCAATGAAACGTAAGCATAAAAACTAACTTTTGGGTAAGGCAGAAGTGGTCTGAGAACTCTCTGGACATTGTAATTTACTGACATGCTTTTTACTGAGACAAGTGAAAAAGTGTAGTTCTACTGGCATGCCAGATCTCGCTATGATTATTTATTTAATTAAGATTGAGTTCATGGAACTCTTTCCCAACTGTTTATAAGAATAACCTTAGGCATGATTCTTAATAAAAGAATATACCTACTGACATAGCTGTTCTGGTCTAGCATCACATATTTGGAAACATCCTAGTTTGTATGTGATGGCTATTCTTCAGATTTTGTCTTTAAAATACTTTTATGTGGCATTAATCTGCGTCAAGGACATTTTTATTAACAGACGCATTGATTTTGTGTTTTATAATGGTCTTAATAGAGGCTAAGAACAATGTGGTAGTTGTATCTGTAAATTATTAAGATTTTGATAACTAAAACCTGTAGTAAAAACACTTGTACGCCAGGCTTTTGCAGTGCTCCGGGGCCCTGCCTCCTCTGAACCAGCTGCGTCACCACACAGCAGTTGGTAAACGGGGAGCAGGAATGCAAACTATAATCACTAACTATGTGTGCTTATTAATGTTACTGTTAAATATTTCACCAGTAGATTTGCATCTAGAAAAAAAGTGGGTTGGCATACAGTAGTTTCTACTGGGAGCACTTGAAATAGGTGTATAACCCAATAATAAACATTCGTCTCAAGTCATGCCTGAGGGATCCAGGGAATTCTAAGTAAAATGGTGTTCATTTGAACATTCTGCTCTACTTCAAAGAAATGTACATTAGCTATGCTTCATACAAAACCGCCAATTAATTAAAACACTCATGAGGCAGTCATTTCTCCTTAACATTATTGTCAACAAAATAAGTTAAATTAATTTACAACTAACTTGCAGTAAATAATCTACAATGAAATGAACAGTGTAGACTCCCTGGATAATTCAAACCAGTTTGGGCTAGACCCTGTTCTTATCAGTGGTTTGTTTGGAGTACTGACCAGAATCTGTACCTTCCTAAAATGCATTGTCTAGTCTCTGGGTTATGTTTTTTTATACTCTCCTAATTTTATATTTCATCCAAAAATAATAAGCATTTGAAAAATACAGAGACACTTGTAAGGGTACTACTGATTAAGTTATTGTAAATGTTTTTGATTAACATTAGGTTTTGGAAAGTGTAACGTTGAATTTTCTGACTGGGAAATGTTCTGAGCTTTTTGCTATAGCACAACTAGTGCATTGAAATAGTGGTTGACATCTACTTCGAGGGTCTGATCACAGTGAATTCAATTTAGATCAGTTTCTAAAAATATTTCAAATTTGTACTAACTACAGCTATGGCCAAAAGTTTTGTATTACCTAGAATTTTATGATTGAGACATAATTTAAAAATTAAAACTATATGAACATAATTTTGATATTTTATTTAACATCATGTAGGCTAATCAAAGAAATTGCAAAATGATATCGCAAAAGTCTTCCGAAAGCCATAATAGTAGTACAGTATTTCGTGTTAGATTTCGAAATGTCACATTTTTCAATTTCTGTCAGTTTTTCATTAAGTATATGAAAAACTACAAAAACGGTATCTAATTCAATATGTTAACGTAACATTATTCAGCAGGTTTCATTTGACTTTATGAAGCAAAATTAGTTAATTCTATAGGGTGATGCAAAACTTTTGGCCAATGCTGTAGTTTTGACCCCCAATAGCCTTCTATAGATGGTCCTCCATGATCTTCAGTGTGTGACATCTGCTGGTGAACAGATGTATTTCAGTTATAATTCTTGAAATTCCAGTTTCCAGCCACGTGTCGCTCTCTAGCATGCAAAAACATAATTACTCGTTAAACAAATTGTGACGGCAGATTTCACCTCACTTTGGTATGAATGGTGAGTTGCAATGTACTATGCATGTGCACGTCACTGTTCTTCAGTTAATCTGTGTGAGAATTCAGTTTCTGGAGCGGCTGTCAGCATTCATTGTATGATGGCAGAGTAGCTCGGATTATATGTCAATTCAGACTACTGGTCTTCGGATCAGCATGTTTTCTGTAATACATTACAGGTGCTATAGTTTTCATGTATAGAATTGTCTTTTGCATGAGAAATATATTCCGTATTGACTAGTCAGAACATCTTTATTATTATTATTATTATTATTATTATTATTATTATTATTATTATTATTATTATTATTATTATTATTATTTGTTTAATTAGCAGACGCCTTTATCCAAGGTGACTTACAGAGACTAGGGTGTGTGAACTATGCATCAGCTGCAGTCACTTACAACTACGTCTCACCCGAAAGACGGAGCACAAGGAGGTTAAGTGATTTGCTCAGGGTCACACAATGAGTCAGTGGCTGAGGTGGGATTTGAACCGGGGACCTCCTGGTTACAAGCCCTTTTCTTTAACCACTGGACCACACAGCCTCCTATCTTTAGGGCAAGACTATAAGTGTTGCATGTACAACCAGGGGTATTTCTGTGAAACATTTTATTTTTCTTCTCCAGATGCAGGACATGGCAAACACAGAAACTTCCCAATATAATGCTCATCTACAGATGGAAGCTTTGAGACCCAGGGTCCAGTCAGTGATGATGCAGCATGGTCAGCTGACCACCATCAACCAATCACAACTTAGTGCACAGCTGGGGCTTAATATGGGGGGGAACAATGTTCCCCACAGCTCCCCATCTCCTCCAGGAAGCAAATCTGCAACGCCATCTCCTTCAAGCTCGGTCCACGAAGATGAAACAGATGAAACCTCAAAGGTACAAGTCACATTGTGCTTTTTTAAATATATATATATATATAATATTTTGATATAAATTTAATCTGCAATACTAAAACAATTACTGTATGTCTAGTGTAGTTAATAAAATATTGATGATCAGCTTGCTATATCCAAAAATGTAGCACACAGTATGCTACTTTCAACAGAATTAAACACTGGTTCAAAGAAAATCACATATTCAGTACAAAAATAACTAGTTTCTAAAATAGTAAAGCAAAGAATAACTTGCAGTCCGGGTGCCTGTGAATTCTATATCTTAGAAGTGATCCGAGTGCTAAAAAAGATTACTAGCCCCAGAGAAGAAATTAATTGGTATGTCTCATGGGGACAAAATACCCTAAATTTGTCTGCAAATGTGACATTAGAATCACCTACAATTTGTAGCATTAATTTGTTGAGCAGCATTACTGTATTTTGTAATTTGGCTAATAAAATGTGTCCAAGCTACATGTTTGGATGAAGATAAAAATCAATTGTGTTGTAAATTCCCAAATATTAGTCAATTCAAATCTTAATATACTGTAGTTTACAATCATTGATAAGAACACATCTGCAAAAGTATTATTATTAGTATATGAATATATGTTTTACTTTGGATTGAACCATTATCAATATGTCGGTGTACAGAACATTATAAAAGAGCATAAACAAGCCAAGTGCTCTGATTGGCTGACACAACCAGTGGATCTCATGACCTCATTTATCATTCTCATAACCATTTCAGGCCAGGGCAATAACACTCTCAGAGCCAAATTTTGTTCACAGCACAAGTCACGTGTGAAGGGATTTTAGTACCTTTCAGTGCTTGCCTCATTAACATGTTCACCTGAGCAATTTTGAAGACAATACACAGGTTTGCCTTTGCGATTCAAGCAAACCTCCTCGGAGCAGGTCTGTCTAACCAGCAAACTGTGACTTGAACACACAACAAAACAGAAACTTGTGAGGGTGACAAGAGGAGGAGAGAATGGAGAGAAAAGTACCTAGAAACTTTAAACAAGCTTAAACTATGTTGTTTGTTTTTATTAAAAAAGAAAGGCAGAAATATTTGTTAATTACAGGTAATACAATTAAACAGTTACCCTGTTTATTAAATATAGTATGATGTGGTATTTATTTAAGGAACATTAGTATTTGTAATGTAAAGTATGGTCAGCATGCAGATGTCTTTGCACAATCACAATAACAGAAAATCAGTACCGGTTTGGTCCTTAGTTACAAGCACACACTTTTCAGTCTTTAAAATGCCGTTGTAAATCAATCTTTGACCTTGTCTTTATGGTAGTACCCTTGCATATATGTCAGGCTCTTATCTACCCGATGCGATCAACTTCCAGATAGAAATGCCCTCTGTTACGTTAAACAAGTATAAATCTTGCCTAATGCCAGTAGTCCATGTTTTATAGAATACCAAACATTGTATTTACTTTAAGGTGCCCATTATGCTATTTTAAAGGAATGGGTTATTACAGCCAAAAAGCACTACCACATACAGTACAGTAAAGTAACACTATTTCAATCTGGCAGAATTCCAAACATTATTGAAACTGTTTTTTTTTTTTCGTTTTTTTTTTTTTTAATTATGGTTCCCAAAAATGTCATTCATCTTTGAAAATTTAATTAAGGAACATTCATGCAATTTAAAAGTTCTTGAACTTAATTTTGCACAAAGTTTCAGGAGAATACAGTGAATTCTGTAAATGATTTTGGAAGACACCCTGGGGGGACTGGAGTTAAAGACTTTTAAGCATTGTACTCTAATGGAAAGGTCTGAGTTGCTACAGTACATTGATAGCATTATACAACATTGATATTACTGCACATACAGCATCCACTGAACTCATAGGCTGCTGTCATGTATATAGTACATAGATTACAATGGACTGTAATTAAACGGAAACACAACAAATCAGATTATATTACACAGTACCAGTTTATTAAAATGCAAGTACGTGTTCTGTCACGCTTAGTCTAACATCTACTATTGCAATTGATACCTTAATGAGAAAACAAAACCAAACATAGCTCTATTAAATTCAGTACAATGCATTTACCTGTATATACAGTTATATGTTCTTCTTAACATTGAAAGGAAGACCCATGATGAATTTTGTTTCATTCCTGAAATGGTAAATTGTCTGTTGAGTCATCCCATTCATCTCAATGGAATATTCATTTTCTTATGGGTTTTTAAATGAAGGTTTGATTTAAGCTAGATCATCACAGCAGGTATTCATTTGTATGTGTTTTTACACCCTGCTGACTTGTTTTTTCTGTGGTCAAGTCCACCAGATACTGCTATAAACAGTATTAAACCCACAGACAAACCCAGTTACCATTGGGCAGAATTCACTAATTATATATAATAATGAAGTCCTTCACTAACTGTGATAAAAAAAAGAATACTACAGTACCTCATTTTCAAGGATTTTGTTTTAAACTGTAATTATTACAATACATATTATGGTGGCAACATCTTGTTAACCTTCTGCTTCCCTTTTGATTCTCTTTCTCTTTTTCCTCCAAACAAACTTTATTCAAAATCTAGAAGTTACACAAGAGCAGTGAGAATGCAAATCGAAGCTATCTGGAATTCAAGAAAATAAATGTAAAACTAAGAGAAATATTAACAGATATACTCTAAAAAGTGGAGTTTTTTTTTAAGAGAATGTGATACATTGGATAGTTCAAATTACATAATAATCATTTTCAGAGTTGGGCTGTTTCTCAAAACCTGTAATGGACAATAATGACTTCATCAATATAGAATATAGTTCCAAGGTTAGTCAGGAACAGAGGCAGAAATTGGTGTACAAAGCAGTGCATTAGCTGACACCTCAAATATCATTAGAACATGTATCCGTAATCTGTGGTCCCTGAGGGAAAATGATTCATTATGCCAAGGTGCAAAACTAATGTACATTATTAGGCATGCATATTAACACATGTGTAACAGCATTTGTTTTCCTAAATGTACCGATATGTCTAAATAAATAAACAAATAACATATACAAGCAACATGTGTATTAATGTAAGTCAATTGTACTTAATTTGTTGGCAATTGCAGAATGAAAAGTCCCAGAATTCTACTACAGCTGTTTCACATTAGTGTTTCTTAACTTTCTATAGAACAGACATTCTGTCACGTACAGTCATTTGGCCGTGTGCCTAAGAGGAGTTGTTAATTGGCTCAATACCTGGTTTAACAAAATGACTACAACATAACTTATACATACTGAATGATTCTATTTACTGATTATGTTTGCTAGTCAGTAAATAAAATTTGACTGTTCTGTCAGTAATAGTTTGGTGAATAGTCTTTCTAGGCCAACCAGAGTATTTTTGTAAGCAAAAGAGAAGATTAAAGGTGTAATGACATCAATGATGCTGGGTAGTAATGACTTAAATAGGTCACGGTGTCTATATAAAAAATATAGGCTATGTCTAGACATTGCCCATAATGGAATCATTGTAATATCTGAGTACATATTTCAGATGACATTTTCCACAGGCATCTCTGCTCCTAGGTTATATACAAATAAGCACTGGAGGGAATGGGAATATGCATAATTATTAGTATTCACTTTAGTGGAAATAATGGAAACAAATCTGCTAGTGTTATCATGCCTGGTATTCTTGCTTTATACGGTATTTAATGGTGGATATAATCTACTACAAGTAAGTCACTTGATAGAGACCTTGGGAGCATACAGTAGACAGCAAATATGTTGAAGAAAAAAAAAAACACATTTTAGAATTAACCTTTGAGACAAGGTTTTATTTTATTATTTAATTTTTTTTTACTTTTACACTTTTTTCCTTTTTTTTAAACATCCTATTATAAGAGAGCAGTGCCACCCTTGGTTTGTGAGAACTTTAGGTTACGGATATAACCCTGGTTCCCTGAAAGAGAAGACGACCAACAACAATACTTTTGGGATATGCCTGCCACAGGTCAGGTGTTTACTGAACATTTTATGTCAGAGCTGCCGATAGGCCCCTCTGGGGAGTGACGTCCTCGGTCCCGCCTACCGACGGAATAAGTGGTCACTCCATGGAGATCACGCTTTCTTTTGCATCGAACCTGCAAGTTTTGTGACATCGCAAGGTTTGTTGGTCGTCTTCTCTTACAGGGAACCGGGATTATATCCGTAACCTAACATTCCCTTTCAATTCGAAGATGACCAACAGCAATACTTTTTGGAAAGTATATCAAAGCCATCCCGAGGCAGCGTGAGCAGAGACAGCAGACGAGGCACGTCTCGCTACCGCCAAACTAATGTTTGTGGTGTGAGCTTGCAACCTCAAGGACCCTTGTGCCTAATGAAAGCATAGAGGGATCTACCACGTTAAGTTGGTAGAACCTGGTGAATGTATGCGGAGTAGCCCAGCTAGCCGCAGTACAAATATCAGTCAATGAAGGTCCTCTAAAGAGGGCCCATGATGTAGCCACTCCTCTGGTAGAGTGCGTGGCCACCCGCCTAGGTGGGGGTAGGCCGGCATTAGTATATGCAGTCGAAATTGTGTCCACAATCCAGTGGGACAGTCGCTGCTTTGAGAGGGCTTGACCCAGGGTCCTTTCACCATAACAGATGAAGAGCTTGTCAGACTGACGCAGCGCTCTCATCCTATCCACATAACCTCTCAGTGCCCGAACCAGCAGAGGGAATTTAATCTTCAATCCTCCTCCAAAGAAAAAGGAAGGGGATGGAAAGCCTCTAGTTCCACTGACTGGTTTAAGTAGAAAGCTGTAACCACCTTAGGGAGGAAAGCAGGGTTCATGCGTAACGATACCCTGTTTCCATCATCCCAAATACACATACAAGCACTGTGTACTGACAGGTCATACACCAATTCTGAAAATATTTCCACTTATAGGCGTACAACGACCTTGTGGAGGAGGCCCTAGCATTCTGCAGTGTACTGACGACTACATCTGAGAGCCCTAAGGCGGACAGACGGCCCCGTTCAGGGGCCAGACCCACAGTTGGAGTCTGCCCGGATCTGAGTGCCAGAGGTTGCCTCTCAATGTTCCTCTTTGCCCAGGTCAAAAGCCGAAAAGCTATGCGGTGCAACCCTGGGACCGAAGCCCTCCCTGGCGGTTGACATACACTACTACAAACATGTTGTCTGTGCAGACAAGGACATGTCTCCTCTGGAGCACTGGAGGTGAACCGCTTGCAGTTCCAGCGCATTTATGTGCAGGGATGTCCAGCAACCCGACCACAACCCATAGACTTCTCTGACTGCCCAGACCGCACCCCAACCCGAGTTGGATGCATCTGTCATCACCACCTGACGGTAGTGAATCGCTCCCATCCTTACACCTTCGCGCAGGTGTGAGGCTTGCCTCCACCAGCGCAGGGCTTCCCAGCATATGCACGACACGGTCAGTCGACAGTGTCTGTCGTGTTTGGGATGTAGCCAGAAGGCATTGAGTCAAGCATGAATCAGACACATATGGAATAACCCCAACTGGAGAGCTGATGAAGCTGCGGCCATCAGACCCCGTAATTTCTGACACAACACCACTTATACTACCGATCCCTGTTGAAACAGGGCTAGACAGTTGTGAATGGCAACCACTCTGTTGTCTGACAGGTAGGCTCGCATTGTGAGGGAGTCCAGAACCTCCTCTCCCTCAAGAACCCATTGAGATCTCAGGTGTAGGATGGGGGCGGAGGCCACCGTCCTTTTTTGGCACTAGAAAATACCTCAAGTAGAAGCCCTCCTCTTGAGAGGTGGGTTCTACGAGGTGAATGGCTTGTTTAAGAAGTAATGCATTTACTTCTTGCATGAGGGCCAAGACTTGGAGAGGGTCGCTCACGGATGTAACCGTGATCCCTCGAAAGGAAGTGGGGCCCGCACGTAACTGGTGTTTACGGTGCCGAGCACCCAAGAATCTGAGGTGCAAGTGCGCCAGTATTGTAGCTGGTGTTGAGAGAAGGGGTGGGTCTGAGGCCACAAGGCTTCTGGCGTTTCCCCATCCTTGCGGGCGGCCCCGGTTATTAGCTGCCACGGAAGCCTGAAGGCGATGCCTCAGGTCGCCACGCGGCGCAGTGGGGATCGGAACCATTCGTGTCTCTGTATGTGTCATGGGCAGATGCCAGCGTCTCATCCTCTCCCGCGCCGGATCATAGGAAGTGAGACCTGCTATGTTGGCCAGGCGCGCAACTTGTGCTTCAGCTGCATATGCCTTCTTAAGGCGGGCTTCTGTTATTCTGGGCTGCTGTCGGTGCCAGAGGATTGTACCTCCTCCAGAAAATCTGGGAACACCGGGAAGGGCTGGGGGGGGGCTCTGCCGGATCGACGGACTGGAGCCTGCACACAGGAAATGCTCTGCGAAGGACTCAAGGGCAGATGGAGGAAGGTGGAGACCGGGGTTCCCAACGCTGCAGAGGGCTCAGTTGAGCTGGCTGAGGAAGCCGCACCAGTGAACTCTGCGAGCCTCTTGCACAAGGTCCGTGGCTGGGATGCTGCGCAGATTGTGCAGAACGTCTCGTCCCCCAAGGTGGAGCCGGCATGCTGCATGCCCAGGCACCATATCTAGAAGAGGTGCTTGTCCTGGGGAGGGAGCATCCCTCCGCAGGACGTGCAAGGGTGAAATGTGGGCATTGTTGTTGACGTGCCAAGACGAAGCACCAAGGCATGGAGCGTTTATGCACCGTGGGCACTGAAGCACCAAGGCACTGAGGCTCTGAGGCACTGGGCAAGGGTGTCTAGCCTGGAACGTTCACAGTCACACAACTGGTGCAGTGTGTAGCTTGCAGCGAAGTGGAGCACCGCCTACAGGCAGAGGGCACCGAGCACCGAGGGCGCAAGCGCCAAGGATACTGCGCAAGGGTACCTAGTCTGGATCTCGTGCAGTCACACAACCGGGACAGTGCATAGCTTGCAACAGAGTGGAGCACAGCCTACAGACAGTACTTTTTTTTGTTACTGTAAAGCAGTAATAAGAAAGACATGAGTATACACACACACACAGTAGTTAACTATGGGGAAAAACAGTCACCACACTAGGCGTGTGAGTTGTGAAATCCTTTATTATTTTATTTTTTTATTATTTTACTACAAAGCGATGTAGGTTGTTGAAAGAAAAGATTAAACACAGCACAGTTGTGCAGCATTTATAGCTCAGTTCACAGAAGCTGAGTTTCTCATTCCAGGGAAGTGGCAAGCCGACTTCCAGCGATGAATTGCAGGCAATAAAATTGCAGGCAGTGAATTGCAGGGGAACTCCAGAAAACTTGAATGAAAGCTCTTTTACACAGACTCAATCACAGCAACTGGACAGGTTATTCATACCTACCTTGTGAGAAGCAAAAAAGAACATGATCTCTGCGGAGTGACTACTTATTCCCTCGGTAGGCAGGACAGAGAACGTCACTCCCCAGAGGGGAGTGTTATAGCTCTGACATAAAATGCTCAGTAAATACCTGACCTGCAGCAGTATCCCAAAAGTACTGTTATTGGTCATCTTCGAATTGAAAGGGAACCATAAAACTGTAAAAAGAGATAAAACCCCAAATGAGCCCTATATATCCTTTTGTACGTGTGTGCTCAATAAAGGTGCTACCACAGCTCTACTGTAGCTGAACAGTAGTTAAATGTGCCTTTTAAAAAGACAGCTTAGAATCATGAGTGGGATTACATGTACCAGTTTCTTTGTAATTAAGTGCAGTTGGTCAATACCAATGTTTAATTTGCATTAATTGTTCCATCAATTTGTCTACTATCTTTAAATGACTACTAACACATTGTGCTTGCAGATGAATGGGGCAGAGAAACGGCCTGCCACAGACATCGGAAAGAAACCCAAAACTCCAAAGAAGAAGAAAAAGAAAGACCCCAATGAACCCCAGAAGCCTGTGTCTGCCTACGCCCTTTTCTTCCGTGACACTCAAGCCGCCATCAAGGGGCAAAACGCAAATGCCACGTTTGGTGAAGTTTCCAAAATTGTGGCGTCAATGTGGGATGGCTTGGGGGAAGAACAGAAACAGGTAAGGAAGCATAAGTTACAAATTATAAATGAAAAATCTAAATTGTTATGAGGAAACATTTGTTTCCAGAATATATATATGAATATATATATATATATATATATATATATATATATATATATATATATATATATACACGCATTCTTAAGTAGGTTTTGACTTGCATTTTAGATATAGATTCACCTCCTCTGCCTGTGTGAAACTGATTGGGAATGATATAACATTTCCTGAAGCAGTTTTACCACATTAATTTTCTTTTGAAGAATGCTGCTTAAAGACAATCCACTTTGATACAGTATGGAGAATGAGATGCATTGTAAATTGACTGCTATAGCTGTAACAGAGGTAACACACCTTTTTAAATATCATGCGTCTGCATCTGTGACAAATATAAATCCTGTTCACAAAATGTATTTTTAACTGTTATTTCCCCTCTCGTTTACCACTCTTTTAAGAGATGTACTGACATAATTAGCTGTAGTACTAGATAAACCATTGTGGTATTTCAGAGATCACTATTTTGTATTGTTTTAAATATGTGTGAGCCTCAGCAAAGTTCAGTATGAAATATTTTATTGAAAATTGTGCTCCATCAATGGCAATGCAAAATACTGCTTGTCTGATTAGGTGTGCGCAGGGATAAAACCAATTTCTACCATAAATACATTTCCAAAGTCGGTGGTCTGTCTCCTGAGGTTATTTGAACTAGATTGAGGATGTGTAAATTGACAAAGATAATGTGCTAATTAGGTTTCAAGGCATATCGCTGTTATTGATAATGCATGTCTCTCCCTGTTCTGCATCGCTATTCAGTATTTAAAAAGGAACACATGACCAATAGCTTATAAACTTTACTGCAACCGTAACATATGGTCATCTTCTGGTCTTGTGATGATTCTCTTTTTCTGCCCTCTTATATATGAAGCTTATTCAAGCTTAACCTCTTTCCTTAATTAATTGGAAATATTCTAACCAAACATATCTCCTTGCCATTGTTTTCTACAGCCAAATGATTTGCTGCAAATAATGCAGCAAATATTGCTGGAGGCTCAAATATTACATTCCCTAATTGATCTTCATTTTCAGAGGAAAATGTTAGCCTGTATTATCTTTCAATAAAGGATATAATGATTTATGGTATGATGTCAGTTAATTTCCTTGAAAAGGCAAAAAGCAAATCATAAGCATATGTTTGGGGGAGGAGGGAACAGTGTTATAGCTCTTAAGGTGTGGTTTTCGCTTTAATGAACTACCAAGCACTTTGAGTTAGTACACCTTTGCTTTTGTTCTCATATCTGTTCACTGAAACACAAGCCGTCTAGCAGAAACAGGTTGTTGCTCTTAGCAAACCAAAGCCAAACAAGCAGGTATGAAATACAACTGGTTGGCATATGCTTTCTTTCAGTGGGCACAATTCCACTGAATAAGAACTTGGTATCCTATGTTAACACCATAACATTATTCAGGGACGGAAATAAGACTCCCATTGCATAGCAGTTTGATCCATTCCTGGTTATACTAAGAGATTAATAAGACCCACTTGAGCTTGTTACCTATACAGTGAGGCTAATCAAGCTCATTGTAAAACCTGGAATAGATGAAACTGCTATGCAATAGGAGTTTTATTTCCACCCGGTATTTTGAATGTGTTATAGATGTGCAGCACTGATACATGGGAAGAATTTCATTTTATACTCATCCGCTTTCCCCTGGTGGGCAAGGCAACTGTGAACAGTTAATTTGCTTCAATTATGAGCCTGTCCTCCTGAATTAGAAGCAGTAGGGAAACAAAGAGCCAGAATCACACTTGTGAGGCATCCAATAATTCCTGAGAGCCCACAAACCAATGTCTTCTTCTCCAAATTGCCAGTAATTCTGTTAATTATATGTCCAGTCAAGTCAATCAAATAATGCACTCCTCAGCAGCAATCCTGCAGCACCTCAGATGAAATTACACCTTGCTCTTTGTTGCTTTAACTAAACAGTCTACTTTTGGACTAATCATAAGTATTTATATATTACCTAATACTGTTTATTACTTCCTTAAATAAATAAAAGTGCTATAGATTGTTATATACATACGTGCTCAAATTTGTTGGTACCCCTCCACAAAAAAACGAAGAATGCACAATTTTCTCTGAAATAACTTGAAACTGACAAAAGTAATCGGCATCCACCATTGTTTATTCCATATTTAATAGAAATCAGACTTTGCTTTTGATTTTTTATTCAACATAATATTGTAAATAAAAAAACAAATGAAAATGGCATGGACAAAGATGATGGGACCGCTAACCTAATATTTTGTTGCACAACCTTTAGAGGCAATCACTGCAATCAAATGTTTTCTGTAGCTCTCAATGAGACTTCTGCACCTGTTAACAGGTAGTTTGGCCCACTCTTCATGAGCAAACTGCTCCAGCTTCTCAGGTTTGATGGGTGCCTTCTCCAGACTGCAAGTTTCAGCTCTTTCCATAGATGTTCGATAGGATTCAGATCAGGATTCATAGAAGGCCACTTCAGAATAGTCCAATGTTTTGTTCTTATCCATTTTTGGGTGCTTTTAGCTGTGTGTTTTGGGTCATTATCCTGTTGGAGGACCCATGACCTGCGACTGAGACAGAGCTTTCTGACACTGGGCAGTACGTTTCGCTCCAGAATGCCTTGATAGTCTTGAGATTTCATTGTGCCCTGCACAGATTCAAGGCACCCTGTGCCAGGTGCAGCAAAGCAGCCCCAAAACATAACCGAGCCTCCTCCATGTTTCACTGTAGGTATGGTGTTCTTTTCTTAGAAAGCTTCATTTTTTCGTCTGTGAAAATAGAGCTGATGTGACTTGGCAAAAAGCTCCAGTTTTGACTCATCTGTCCAAAGAACATTCTCCCAGAAGGATTGTGGCTTGTCAATATGCATTTTAGCAAATTCCAGTCTGGCTTTTTTATGTTTTTCTGTCAAAAGTGGAGTCCTCCTGGGTCTTCTTCCATGGAGCCCACTTTCGCTCAAAAAGCGACGGATGGTGCGATCAGAAACTGACGTACCTTCACCTTGGAGTTCAGCTTGTATCTCTTTGGCAGTTATCCTTGGTTCTTTTTCTACCATTCGCACTATCCTTCTGTTCAATCTGGGGTCGATTTTCCTCTTGCGGCCGCGCCCAGGGAGGTTGGCTACAGTTCCATGGACCTTAAACTTCTTAATACTATTTGCAACTGTTGTCACAGGAACATCAAGCTGCTTGGAGATGGTCTTGTAGCCTTTACCTTTACCATGCTTGTCTATTATTTTCTTTCTGATCTCCTCAGACAACTCTCTCCTTTGCTTTCTCTGGTCCATGTTCAGTGTGGTGCACACAATGATACCAAACAGCACAGTGACTACTTTTCTCCATTTAAATAGGCTGAATGACTGATTACAAGATTGGAGACATGTGTGATACTAATTAAAGAAACTAATTAGTTTGAAATATCACTATAATCCAATTATTTATTATCTTTTCTAAGGGGTACCAACAAATGTGTCCAGGCCATTTTAGAATATCTTTGTAGAATAAGCAATAATTCATCTCTTTTCACAGCTTCTTTGCTTTATTCTATGACATACCAAAGGCATGCAAATATACATGATAAAATAGCTTTTAGTGTCATCACTTTTCAGGAGGAATGAAGCATTATTTCAATGAGCTGTAAGGGTACCAACAAATTTGAGCACGTCTGTATATATATATATATATATATATATATATATATATATATATATATATATATATATATCAAACAATGTGTGTGTGTGTGTGCTTCTGGTTTTTATTCATGTGCCCCAGGAGTGCTGTTAAGTACAATTCCATGATACAGTCAGGCTGTTTACATCAGTGCTCAGTCAGAGCAAATATGAACAGATTAGAAAGGCACTATTTCTTTATTACATTTTAAAAAAAAAGAATGGTATTAGATTTACTGATCTCCCAGAGAGGATAACGGCGCCTGTACCTGCACACATCTATTTTGAGCTTTATCTGGACGACCACCCATCACTGGTGAAATGTCTTGTGGTTGTTATGGTGTAAGTCATGTTCCATTTTATGCTGGACTGATTGAAGTCTATCATCCCCATTTGCTTTTATTGTTTCTATTACTTGACCTACTTATTTATAGAACTGATGCTTGATTGGCTGAGCTATGGGCACCATGTTATAAATCCTATTTTGCTATGCATTAGCATTTATTAAGAGATGCTGTACTGCATGCGGTGGAGCTTCTGTATATTGTCTATTTAATTGCTCTAAACAGTGGCAGATGGAAATAATGCTGACTTACAATGTGTAAACTGCTCTATTCCACTTATTTTGTATTTTATCTTGTTATTTAGTGATGCTAATATGTTGCCCAAATAGTAAGGGAAATCACTAGCACGATAAAGAGGAGTGGTAGTGAAGAGGAGTGGTAGTGGTAATTAGATCCAACACTGTTTAGAGCATTAAAATAGAGCCATTAATCTGTTCATGGACATCTGCTGTGAGATTCTATTCCTCATGCTGTGATAATAGGTCATGGTGACCTACATTGTCATGGTACTGACAATTACAGACCTTGTTTTATGTCATCTACTATGTATTTTAGTTATGTGAAATACACAATAGATAACATACAACACATACTAGATAAAAGGAGGGATAAGATAAGTTTAACTCTTATCACGGCTCCAATGGTGAATAGTTAAAAGATGTATTTGAACAATACAGTATAATTATTAAAAACACATTCAAGATTATTTTATTTATGCCCTAGTCTGAGTGACTCAAACCAAATAACAAAGGGTGTACACAAATCATACAATAAAACAAAGTCAGCAAATAAGTTGTAGTAGCACACATTCTGCTTTGAAGAATGTTCACTAATGCTCTTTGTTTGGCTGGGGTGTGTCTAGCATAGTGCATTGTGGAGGCTGCAGTTCCTTAACAAAGACTCTCACAAGTACATATAAAAATACAATCCGGGATTGGGCTTCTTAATAACAGACCCAACTACTATTCAGTCAGTATGTGATTTGAACGTGATATAAAAAACAGCCGAAGATAAATGATTCTTTTGTTAGCTGCTCAATGTTAGTTTTTAGTTTATGGATTTTCTAAACAATTATTAGTGATAAACTAAAAGAAGAGATGATTACATGTTTAAAGGTGGAGCCTTAGTAACTGTTCATTGTCATGCAACTAACCTGATTTATAGAGGCTTGGAGCTTTACCTTTATCCAGAGCAGGTCTTGTCTCAGAGATCAGACAGATAATATAAATGGATTGAAAAATCTATAACTGGCTTAATATGGGAGTGGGAGCTAGACTACTGATAATCCTGTTAAAATGTGTTTTATAAATAATCCCTGAATGTATGTATTCTTATTATCATATAATGACAATTATTTATTTATTTCTTAATACGCAGTTATTCAAAAAGAAAACAGAAGCTGCCAAAAAGGAATATCTCAAACAGTTGGCAGCCTACAGGGCAAGTCTGGTTTCAAAGGTAAGTTGCATTATACATTTCTATGGTTGGAATAATTAGGAATGGGAGTTCCTACCAATAGTTTAGTTTATGGTTTAGTGCCAGAAAGAAATTCATGTTTCTGTGTAGAAAAGTAGATTAAGCGAGAAATGTTTAGAGGATCACCTAGAGTATAAGTTTCCCTTTTCAGGACTTCATTGTTAATGCTGGGGTGTGCGTGGGTGAATGTGGTAAATGTCAATCACAAAAATGGGATTTAAAAAACTGCATGTAATGACACTAATGGCTAATGGCAGCAGTGGATGTCATATGAATGAATGGCTTTGAGGTAATGACAAACTCATTTGTTGTATTGTTTTTTTTACCAGAGTTACTGTGAGTCCATTGATGTCAAAATATCCCAGCCGTCACAGATGATGACCTCAAAGCAACAGGTTTTCCATGGGCCAACGCAAACTCATTCAGGATTGTATATGGGCTCTCCCTATCACCAGCAGCATGGGATGAACCCCCACATGAATGTGATGCACCCTAACCTCCCCCGGAGTATCGCCCCCAAGCCTAACTCTCAGATGCCAATGACTGTTTCCATGCCTGTGTCACCACCTCCCCACCTTCAGATAAGCCCACCCTTGCACCAGCATCTCAGCCTCCAGCAACACCAGTCAATCACAATGCAACAGCAATTAGGAAATCACCAGTTACCACGCCATTCACCAACAATGCAGCAGGTTAGTGTTACATCTAAACTTACAACCAACATGCACCCACATAGCCATTCAGCCACATTCAAATACTTTTGTTGTCAGGTAACTATAAAATGTGACAGTCACAATCTTAGAGTGTATGTTACAATTAATCTTTGAATGGAAAGTGTAGTACATTAAAAAGAGAAGACAGGTTACCTCTCTGTGAGGCATAAAGAATAGGCACAAAATGTATTCTTGTTGTTTAGATTCACTTTACCAAGTGCCAAGTTGCACTACAGATCCTGTGTCCAGTGAAAAATGTATATGGGCATTCTTCACACTCGAGCATGGACATAAACTTCATTTTTTTTAATAATGGATCTGTAAAACAGTTTAATGTGTTCTGTTAGGAGGAGCCTGGTTGTTTTTCCACTGCAGAGCCCTAGCCGTACAACTGGCGTCACACACAGTGAACGTTTTGAGTCGCATGTAGAGGATGCTGTATTAAGAGGTGTTTTATTTGAGTTGAGAATGCGGATCCAGAGTTTATGGTTGTACCTTTCATAATTTTGGTTTCTTCATACATTACTGAATAAACTGAAATGCAACGACAGGCTGATTCCAAGTCCATGGACACATTAAACAATGTGCTTATGCTGTGTAATTGCAACTCCATACTTCATACATTTATTAAGCTCCATAATGTACTGCAGTATCTGCAGATTTTGCTGTAGGGATTGTAATTTGTTTTTTATTATTCTAAAAATGATCAGCATCATGTTTCTTGAAAGCCTGGACAGTCGGTATTTGTAGAATAGCATATAAAGTATTAAATAAGACTTTGCTGCTCTTATGCTAGATAACAAAGGTCCTAAAGAGTCAGACTAAGGGCAAAGGATGTGCATTCACTTAAAGGTTATTTTTGTCTGGACTCATCTGGAATTATAACTACAGTGCCTATAGAAAGTCTACACCCCCTTGAACCTTTTCACATTTTGTGTCAGTGCCTCAGAGTTGCATACATTTAAATGAGGATTTTTTTCCACTTATCTACACACCATACTCCACACTGTTAAGGGGAAAAAAGATCATAATTGGATAAGTCTCCGCCCCCCTGAGTTAATACTTGGTGGAAGCACCTTTGGGAGCAATTACTGCTGTGAGTCTGTTGGGATAGGTCTCTGCCAACTTTGCACACCTAGATTTGGCAATATTTGACCATTCTTCTTTACAAAACTGTTCAAGCTGTCAAGTTCCTTGGGGAGCGTTGATGGACAGCAATCTTCAAGTCATGCCACAGATTTTCGATTGGATTTAGGTCGGGGCTCTGACTGGGCCACTGAAGGACATTTACCTTTTTGTTCCTTAGCCACTCCAGTGTAGCTTTGGCTGTGTGCTTTGGGTCGTTGTCATGCTGAAAGTTGAACTTCCGTCCCAGTTTCAGCTTTCTTGCAGAGGGCAGCAGGTTTTCCTCAATGACTTCTCTGTATTTTGCTCCATTCATTTTCCCTTCTATCCTGACAAGTGCCCCAGTCCCTGCCGATGAGAAACATCCCCATAACATGATGCTGCCACCACCATGCTTCACAGTAGGGATGGTGTTCTTTGGGTGATGCGCTGTGTTGGGTTTGTGCCAAACATAACGCTTTGCATTTAGGCCAAAAAGTTCCATTTTAGTTTCGTCAGACCACAAAACTTTTTGCCAGATGGCTACAGAATCTCCCGAGTGTTTTTTTGCATACTTCAAACGGGATTCAAGGTGGACTTTCTTGAGTAATGGCTTCCTTCTTGCCACCCTACCATACAGGCCAGATTTGTGGAGTGCTTGGGATATTGTTGTCACATGCACACTTTCACCAGTCTTGGCCATAAAAGTCTGTAGCTCTTGCAGAGTTGTCATTGGCCTCTTGGTAGCCTCTCTGATCAGTCTCCTTCTTGCTTGGTCATCTAGTTTGGAGGGACGGCCTGATCTAGCAAGGGTCTTGGTGGTGCCATACACCTTCCACTTCTTAATAATCGTCTTGACCGTGCTCCAAGGGATATTCAAGGCCTTTGATATTTTTTTATACCCATCCCCTGATCTGAGCCTTTCAACAACTTTGTCCCGGAGTTCTTTTGAAAGCGCCTTGATGCTCATGGTTGAGTCTTTGCTTTGAAATGCACTACCCAGCAGAGGGAACCTACAGGAACTGCTGAATTTATCCTGAAATCACTCACTACAATTTAACACAGGTGGAGGCCACTTAACTTGGTGTGTGATTTTGAAGGCGATTGGTTACACCTGAGCTAATTTAGGCTTGCTATTACAAGGGGGGTGGGCACTTATCCAACCAAGCGATTTCAGTTTTTATTTTTAATTAATTTTCTACAAATTTCTAGAATATTTTTTTTCACTTGGAAGTTGTGGGGTAGGATGTGTAGATAAAAACTATTTTAATGCATTTTAATTCCAGGCTATAAGGCAACAAAAAGTGAACATTTTGAAAGGGGGTGTAGACTTTCTATAGGCACTGTATAACAAAAATAATAATAAAAGAAACTTTTTTAATGTGGCAATGTGTTATCTATGTGAACCCACTCAATTTGTCAGGATTTCCAGTTTTCATTGCTGTTCTCTGCACTCTGAATGAGGTCAAGAAAAAAATCATTAATATCTGTCAGCTTGCTTTATAACCTTACGAGGAAAAGAAAAAAAAAATCTTTGTATGATATCGCGCAGACAGGTTTTCAATTTTCTTGTGTAATAACAAATGCATTAGGATTTTGATGTAATTTAAGGTTACAAAACAACATTGAGATTGATGAATAAATCAGTTGAGAAGACACAAACCTTGATATCTGATGAAAACACCCCTTCAGACAGGCAGGAAATGAAATTAGTTCACAGTAAAGTGTAGAGATGTGGATCAGTGTTCAGTTTTGCTGTGGGCTTTTTTTACCAGTTGATACAGCATCACAGTGAAACTGCTAAAGCTACAGAAATCTAATTAAAGAGCAAATGTCCCCTTTGACATCAAATTAATCTGTTTCAGTGCTTCTTTTTATTTCTCTATATCACTGCCACATGAAACTTCAAATTCCTGGCATGTAACAAAAGAGTCAGTATTTCCCCCTCCCAAAGATCACACTGAAATATTATCTTAGGGTTGTTTTTTATTTTTTAATTAAACCTCTAAGCACTCAATCCACTAAGCCTAATTTATATATTATCAATGCTTATTAATGACTGGCAAAAAGCAGACACTATTAATTTACTACAATTAGTAAATAATTTGAGGCAATCATTGTCTTAACCTGGTTAAATTGGATGCTAAATATCCTGATTCATTGTGTATGCTGTTTTGTTTATTAAGTGCATCATTATTTTACTCATGTTTATTAGGAAATTACAAAATGGCAAATTAAATGGTTTGAATTGGTTTTCTTGCGGACTGCAGAAAGTTTGAGCATGCAAGAATCCAATTTCAAATTCTTCAGTGCAATTGAAAGGAACATAACCCCTCTTTGGTATCTGACCTCCCTTACTAAATGTAGTCTCGTGAAAAAAAAAGTGCAAAAGCTATGAAATATTTATATAACAACTCAAGAGTATTCACAAGTACTTTTATCAGTTTTCTGCAGGCAAACTAAACTCATTTTGTGGCTGAACATGTTTCAAATGTACCTTTTCAGTGGATTGTGAGATAAATGTGCCTGAAGGCCAATTTTAGATTAGTGCACTTCAATTTTAGATTAGTGCACGTCAATCTCTGAGCAAAAAAAAAAAAAAAGAAAAAAGGTTGCCTTTCTTACTGTATTAGACTATTTTGAGTTTTTAAGCTCTTTTCTCCGATCTTGCTTTCACAGTAATATTAATTCTAATATAGTGTAGTAATCTTAATTTGTTTTGCATATGTGTTAGCAGCAAACAAAACAAAAACTGTGGTTTAGCTTTGGTCAGTTTGAGGCTGAGGGAGCAATACAGAGAGACAGATGGTGCCTTTGTGATTGTATGATTGAATGAAGGAGAAGAATTTTGGGAACAATGCATGAATAGGTAGGATCTAATAAGAAAAAAGCCCAGCCACCTGCTGCCTGCTTCTTTCAGGCAGATTCTCTACCACAGGGATTAACTTCCAGTGTACTTTTAGTTCTCAGATAAGTACAACACAAGTCTGCAAATTAAAATACTGGGTTTTCTTTTTTTGTTGTTGATTTAAGCTCTCTCTTGTTATATTGTAATTTTTATAATAGAGATGACACCTTTTCAACTAAGCTATCAGTGAATATGGATGGATTTGTAAAAAAAAAAGTGTTCAGCTGTCAAAAACGTTCTGTATAAGTGATTTCAATGCATTTGTCTGTCCTCAACAGTATGCTGCTACTATTTAAAATAATTAAATACATTTTAACTGTTTGTCTTTTATGTTATGGACAGTCAGTGGAATGACACGTACCAAGAATGTGGGAAAGGGGAGGGGAGATGTCTTCCTGACTGTGAAATGATTAATCAACCAATAAGAAATATTTCAGACTGGACATGTTGGTTATGAAGATCCCTTAAACTAAAATGCAACCGCAAACAGAAAGTTAACTGAAAAAACTGAAACCAAACTTACTTTGCATATGACATGTTCAGACATTTTCAGCTTGTTGTCTTTTTTAAATGCCTGTTCAGTTAATGTGTTGAATGTGTTAGAACAGCTTCCTGGACAGATGTGTTTTAACCCCATATTTAGTACTTTGAAGGGCACTTGCACTTGCTAGATGGGGGGGTGTTGTACCAAAAGCCTGTTTACTTATTTTACAGGTTCTGACTTTGCAGGGAGAAAAACATATTGCAACAATTGCATTACTCTTTTTTTTTTTTTTTTTTGCAAAAACGTGTGCAGACAAGTTTATAAAACAGTATTTTCTAAATTTCTTTTAGGGATTTTCTCTTCAACCAGAATACCAGAACATAATTAACTCAACAACCACAGCTGGCCAAGGTGTATCCCTATCAATGGATTATGTTCGCTCAGGGTGCAGAAATCCTCCAGCACAGAACGTGGAATGGAACAATGAGTACTGCAGTAATGGGTGAGTAATAAATATGTTATACCACTAGGGGTGTGTGACAATAATTTCAGCCCCCTCTGCAACTGTTGCAAGTGTGAGAAATTAAACATCCATAGTGACCATTTTTAAATCCAATTCCTGTAAGAAATTCAGCTTTAAAAAAGTGGTTGAAAAGGGGCAATGAGAACACACATAGAATAGGATATTAAACAGGCAATGATAATATAAAGTATTGTACCTTTTCTAGTTTTATGTTTTATTTTCCCCCTAAAAACCACTGCAAGTATATAGGGGCGTCCCCTTATAAATGACTATTATATTGTTACGAGAGATTAACTGTGGTGCTGTAGAAATTACACTTACTGAGACTGCAGTTATGTTTCCAGCGCAGTTGGCAAATCAAGCTGTTGCTCAGCAGAGGTGTGATGGTCTAACTCCTACTCTTGCCTCATCCCTGTCTGCTGCCCTTACTCTTGTGTCCTTAAACAATTTTCACAGCACTTACCACCATGCCAAGTTAACATAACCTTTTTTTCTAAAAAGTAATCGAAACGTTGATGATAAAGAAGATCAAAGAAAAATAAAACTCAGAAGGTTAAGTTAGGAGCGCCCAGACATTATTCCTGGCTAGTAACCAGTTTGTTTTTTAAATCCCAGCACCTCTAATTGACTTTAATTATTTTTTTAACTATTTGTTCTTTTTTGTGTGTTTCTTTTTAGTGGTCTTCAAAGGGATAAAGTTCTGTATCTCACCTGAACACCAGAAACACTTTCCTATACGGAGTTCACAGGAAAGCCTTCAGAAGTTGGGTTGCATTCAGCAGATCGAGGCAGTTCAACGCCTCAATAGAAAACAAGTTTTTAAGCTCTATAACCTCAAATTGTGTATTTGAGCTTCTGAGGCTACCCACAACGAAAACAAAAACCTTAGTCTGTCTCGCTTATTTCTTAAAAAAAAAATCATAATGGACACTTTTTTCTTCAATTCTGAAGGAAACTTGGACAACTTGGCTTTTATGTTGTTTTTTGCTGTGGAGTGCTGCGCTAGTGAACTGCCTTAGAAACTGTAGTGTACTGTATCTAGGAATGAAATCCTAGATTTCTGTGGGTCTTTAACATGGATGTTAATAGGAAACTACTAAAGACTTTTAATGGCTTGATGTAGCACTCACAGCAAGTCTGTAAATATAATCTATGTTACACTCTCTTAGAGTATAAAAAAGTACAACATTTTTTTTAGATGAAATGTAATTTGGAACTGGGTGTTTCCTGTTAATTGAGGGCTTAAAAAGGGATACAAATTGGCAGATGTTAATATTTTTTGCTTAATTGTTAAGGGAAAAAAAGTAAATAGGTTTATATTTTGCAAAAGATGTAGAAAATGTTCCCAATCGATTTTAAAATGCAAGTTTGCATTGTCAGAGTAGCATTAAATAGTTGGTAGTGTTTTAAAAACAACAACAACCACAAAAAAAAGGTTTATTTTGTACTTCATAGAAATGTTTTTTTTTTGTATTACTTCTAGTGTATTGATTGGTAAATGTCATTTAAATCCTTTGTGTATAAAACTGCCAAATGCTTATCTGGTGTTTATTAGATGCAGTGACAGACTGGAGACAGCTCAATTATAATCTTGAAATACAGCTGTGCATTATTGTTTCTTACTGTGTCTATATTTAATCTTTTTTTTTTTAAATGGAACCTGTTGCGCCTATTTATGAAATAATAAATATAGGTGTTTGTAAGTAACTATGTTAGCATTTAAGGGTGTTTCTGTTGATTTCTGCAGAACTGATAAAAAAAAAAAACTGTGTGAATACTTTATTCTTATTTAGTTTCTATTGTGTTTTAAAAAAATAAATAAACAAACCTGCATTTCTTATGCAGAAATCAAACAATGTGGATCAGTGTGGTTATTTACATCCTTGTCTTCCTAAGTGACAGCCTATAGGCGTATTTCGAGACGAGATACGGGGCTCCACACTGCTTTTCCTGTCAATCTTCTCCTATTTCCTGTTTAAGTCTGAATCTCACACCGCTCACTGTCTAGCGTTTTCTCGCTTTCTAGCAATCGCTCAGACTCCTTCACACGTGCATTCTCTCTTTACTGTCTAAACTTCGTATTCTCGTTCTCTCGTCTGATGATTTAGAGCAATTTTCCTACCTGCTCCGAACATTTTTCTTGTCCTTCAGCGTCTTTCCTTCTCGCTGCAGCAGCTGCATCGCCAGTTAAGTTTAACTATCTCACCAGCCACACTGTTCAAAGCGCCGCTCCATTATTCAACCTCCGCTGCGCCTCCATTATAAAGACCGGCCCTTCGACAAACTTTTTAAAGCTCTGTTCGACAAAGGTATCCATTTCCATCTGCAGCAATCGTTTTGCCCTTAACATCTATAGCGAAGCTTTGTTTGCAGAATTTTCATCCGCTTGTAAACCACTACAAATAGGTGCCCCTCCCGGACTTTAAAGATTTGTACATCAAGATTCTGAAAGCTATTTTCGTAAAGGTATTTTCTCCTCCGTAGCAGTTCAGTATTAAAGCAGCAGTATTATCCCTCCCCACCTGGTCTTTCTATAACAGAATCGCACAATTCTGTTACTCTGTCATCTCCTTGCAGACGCCACTGCAGCCTCTGCTCCCTCAACGCCCGCCTCCGTATATCTGTCAATCATCTCGCTTGCACCTGTTTCCCATGTGGGTTCCTGGTTTAGCCGACACAAAAAATCATAATGGGTAAGGACATTAATTTTGTTTTAATACCCAGTTCAACGCGGGAACCCCAGCTTTGTTCTCGTTCTAGTTTCGTGCTTTGTAATGTATTACGTGACGCCTAATCGCATAACATCACTTTCAAAACAAACCATTGCCAAAAAAAAAGCATAAACTCCAACAACCTGCTGCGCTGCAACTTTCCACTGGTGCCTCACAGGCCATGGTTACCACAGCAACGCCCTCATTGAGCTACTACTGGGAGTATTAAGTTGCTGTGGTAACCAAGCAGTTTCATGAGGCCCTGTGAGCTCTGTGCCTCAGTACTGCAATCTTCCAGCTTCCTGCCACTGCGTTTTCACAACTGGAGAGAGTAAGTTCAACTGCAGGCGCATCTTGAATACAAAATATGTATTCAATATATTTAATTAATAATAAATATATAAAGAATATGCAAAATGTCTTCATAGATAGTCATAGATGATGCTCAGCAGGCCATACCTCACTTGCCTGTACTGACGAACCGCCTGTGATTTCAACAGCCCCTTGTATCAGGCGTCACTCTTTCTCCGAAAAAATCCATAAAATAAATAATTAAAGGTAAAGATATCAATGTTACACTCAAGTCACATGACATTAACTTCCACACCGCTATCAAGAGCTGGAGCAATACTTTTTTCTACATCGTGGAGCTCTCAGATACGGGGGTACTATGTTCTACGAGTACCGTAAAGCATTCTCCGCTAAAGCTGCCACCATCTTATCAAGTTCTTCATAGCAAGAGTCTATTCCTCCTATGTGACTGCCGCTTCGCAGAGCCAATCTTATGTGTTTTCTGGTTCCCGAGGCTGCTGAATAGCCTGCCTTCGAGGCTGCTCTCTCTCTCCTCTGATCAAGAAGGTGTCCGCCGGTCGGGAACCTCTTTCCTTTCCTATCCTATCCCCTGAGGCCACTCTTCAAACTACCTCTCCAAATAACAACCTTTCACTCCAGCCCCGGCTCTCGCCCTGTGAATTTCCCTGAAACACATTTTCAAAAGTGAGTATTGTAGGGGGCTCCCGAGTGGCGCATCCAGTAAAGGCGCTCCACGTGGAGTGCAGGATGCGCACTATAGTCTGGATGTCGCGAGTTCGAATCCAGGCTGTTCTACAGCCGACCGTGGACGGAATCTCTCAGGGGGCGGCGCACAATTGGCCGAGCGTCGCCCGGGGGGAGGGAGGGTCAGGTCGGCCAGGCTGTCCTCTGCTCACCGCGCACCAGTAGTCTGGCTGGGCGCCTGCGGGCTTGCATGTAAGCTGCCCGAGAGCTGTGCTGTCCTCCGACGCTGTAGCTCTTGGGTGGCTGCAACGACTAAATTTATAAATAAAAAAAATAATAAAATAAAATAAAAAAGTGAGTATTGGAATTACTGTTTGGTGTAACTTGTAAACAATGTTTGGGATATAACCAAGTATTCAGGTTATCCTGCAGGTTCAGCTATGGGACAAGCCTATCGTATTGTGACCCAGTTGCATTTCAAGCCTATCTTTTTTATTTTTCTGTGGTCCAGTAGGTCTAGAAGAAGGATAACGTTGTCTTCCTCTCCCTCTCCAACTTTCAGCCTATGCATTATTTCAAACAACTGTGTAGATCCAGGATAGTGTATAATAAAAGCTTGATAAAGACTGGATGCAAACACAATGCAGTTATCTTGTTCACCATGTAGAGTGTGACAGACAGAAAAGTGTGTCAGTTAAATAGTTAAATGTATAATTTAAACTGTAGTAATACTTAAGTGGTACTAGATTCTGTACTTTATAGAATGTAACAGTTTAAATGCAGATGCATTATATTCATAGGCATGGGCTGTGTGGGAATTTTAATATTAACTAAGTAGAGCAACAATTGATTAGGCAAAAACATTGCCAGTAGTCAAAAGAAACGTTGTTTAAATACATATGCACACCAACAATAAAGAGAATAAATAAATAAACAAATAAATATCCCACTGTATTGTCACACGCTAGAGTTGTATACTCTATTCGCTGTATGATTTTGGATCTAAAGAAGTCAAAAGGGAAGCACATATCATTTACCACCAATGTGACATAAACATATTGTAAAAAAAAAAAAAAAATTGAAATTCAATACAAATACGAAAATATGACATACACATATCTACTGTCTATAAAATAAAATATTTCAGACAATCAAGAGCATAGAACCACGATGTTTGTAAAAATCACAAGTTTTGACATCAAGGATGCGGCATAAAGTGGTGATGTAATGATTTGGACTGCTTTAGTTACAAAAGTGAATGAATGCATGTACACGTTTAAAATATTCATATTAAAACAAAAAAGTTAACCGGACTATAGCCAAATGCAATCTAAAACATCTAGAGGAGGCTAGAAGTATTTGATACATTTGGTGAAGATTGGTACAAAAATCAAGGCATTTATAGCATAGTGCTCACCTGGTCTAGTGTGACAGACGGACAGACATAGAGACAGACAGACGGGAGGATACGATCAAAGGGTCCCCTTAGTTTGAATGAGGTCCCTAATCGATTAAATTGCAGATAAAGGATATTTTTTTGGAGAACATTTGTTTTTATTATTATCAGTTTATCCCTAAACACACATTTTGGTTTAAATTCCTATAAACGCAGAAAAACAATAAAGAATACAACAATCTGTACATAAGGTAAAAAAATAAAAAATCTGTAAGCAAAGGAAACACGCAATATGGGGTATTTTAATGGATTTGCTTTCTTTTTAACGTTGACCCCATACTTTGTGAATGTATGACGGTACTTCATGAGCTTTTTTATTTTTATAAAGGTGTCAAGCAATCCATAAAACTTTTCTAGGGAAATGGTAAGTAGTTTAGATCACTCACCATCATGCCAAGAAGTATGTTGAGATTGTTTAAAAAGTACTGTAGCTCCAAGCACGTAAATATTCTAGAATGCATGCACTCTAAAATTAGGAGACTGAAACATCAGAAGAAGCAAGGAAATGTCTGCAAACAGTGCTCTAACCTTGAATATGAAAGAGACCAACTTGGCCTTCTGGCAGTTAGAAACTGTTTACATACAACTAATTGTATTGCTTGAAACAAGGTTGACATAAATTGTCAAAGCAAGAAGAAACCACTTTTACTTTTAAAAGACATCTGATGCAGCTAACTTTAATTTCCGATGGTAATGTCTGGATGTTGGAATTAATAAAGCAGTAATTAGGCTTTCAGACTCCTTGACAGCAAGAGAAAAATGTTGGAATGCTGTGCTTCATCAATGGAGCATTTACATCTGGGTATTTTAACAAATATGTAACCATGTGCTAAAAAATCTGTTTCATCTGCTAAAATGTCACTTTCAGGACAACTTATTTATATTGTTTGTGACCACAGTTGAAATAGGGGGGAAAAAAAAAAAACTGCAATTAATTCCTGCCAATACAAAATGGTAGACATTTAGAAATTACATTTTAACCCAGGGGTATGTATCTTTTACCACTTTCTTTTTTTTTTCAAATTCCTGAGTGTGCTACCACATTCTTCCATATTTTAGCCAATTTCTGGACAAAGGATATCTGACTGTTTGTATGTCAAACTTACATGTTTGTAGACTGGATGTAGGTGAATTACTTTCTCATGATGCTGATTGCTCTAATTTTTTATTTTTACAGCAATGGTTAATGATGTCACTGACATACTTGTTCCTCTTGGATCCCATCTATTTTATAACGTAATGTGGCATTGTGGTTCACACCTTGTTCTTTAGTTACCCTGTCCTGTTGCCGTCATTTCTCACAGTAACAAACTTACTAAAATTATATCTTTATGATATATATGGTAGCACTTTAATGGCTCAGGCATTATGTTGTAACTCTACACATAAGCATGTAAATGCATTTTATTAAAACAATCCAGTCTGATAAGAAAAGTGAAAAAATGGTGGACAATACTCACTGGCAAATTTTATTTTGAAATGTTTTTTAAAAGGCAAAAGTTTAAGGAAATGCTATTTCTCAATCATACATCTACAGGAAATTTTTTGGTTGTTCTTAACTGACATCTACCTGTTATTTAAATTTTCTCTTTAACTATAAAGTCTAAATGTAATGTATCAAATTACATAAATACAGCTTGTGTTCTGATTTTTTCAAAGAAAAATGTATTGAGTACTTAATGGGTTAAGACTGATAATAAGCTACATGCATGATGACAAGTTGATTTATCTGAC